>NC_134701.1:121535896-121851833 GCF_043290135.1 Rhipicephalus microplus
CACTATGGTAGCAGTTGATCCCGTGTAGATTAATTCCAGGATGTTTATATATACTTCATCGACGCCCTGATAACGCAGTGTGTGCATGACGACTGATATTTCTACTGAATCAAACGCCTTCTCGTCATCTATGAAAGCTATGTATAGTGGCTGGTTATATTCTGAGCATTTCTCTATTACCTGATTGACAGTATGAAGGTGGTCGATTGTTGAGTAGCCTGTTCGAAATCCTGCTTGTTCCTTTGGTTGATTGAATTCTTATGTTTTCTTTACTCTGTTAGCAATTACCTTTGTAAATAGCTTGTATACTACAGAGAGCAAGAAAATCAGCCTCTAATTCTTCAAGCCTTTGTCATCTCCTTTCTTATGTATTAAGATGATGTTAGCGTTCTTCAAAGACTCTCGTACCCTTCCCATCAGGAGACACCTCGTAAACAGGGTGGCTAGTATTTCTAACACAATTTGTCCTCCATCTTTCAGCAGATCTGATGTTACCTGATCCTCACCAGCAGCTTTGCCTCTTTGCATGCTCTCCAAAGCTTTTCTGACTTCTTCTATTATTACTGGTGGGGTGTCATCTGGGTTATTGCTAGTTCTTATAGTATTAAAGTCGTGGTTGTCCTGGCTACTTTACAAATCTCTGTAAAACTCCTCCGCTATTTTAACTATCCTATCCATATTGGTAGGTATTTTGCCTTCTTTGTCCCTTAGTGCATACATCTGATTTTTGCCTATCCCAAGTGTCCTCTTCACTGCTTTGACGCTTCCTGCACTTTTCAGAGCGTGTTCAATTCTCTCCATGGTATACCTTCTTACATCGGATACCTTACGCCTATTAATCAACTTCGAAAGCTCTGCCAGTTCAATTTTGTCTGTTGTACTTGAGACTCATGATTGGACGCTTCTTAATGAGATTTTTCGTTTCCTGGGAAAGCTTGCCAGTGTCCTGTCTAACTACCCTGCCTCCAACTTCCACTGCACACTGCGTAATGATACTGGTCAGATTATCATTCATGGTATCTTCACTAAGGTTGGTTTCCTTAATAAGAGACGAGTACCTGTTCTGAAGCGATACTCTGAATTCCTGTACTTTCCCTCTCAGTGCTAGCTCATTGATTGCCTTCTTGCGTATCAGTTTCTGTCGTTCCTTTCTCAACTCTAGGCGAATTCGAGACCGTACCATTCTATGGTCACTGCATCGTACCTTGCCAACCACTTCCACATCCTGGACGATGCCTCAGTGAGCACACATTAAAAAGTCTATTTCGTTCTTATTTTCTCCATTAGGGCTCCTCCATGTCCACATTCGGTTTCCTCGTTTTCGGTAGAAGGTATTCAAAATCCGTAAAGTATTGCGCTCTGCGAATTCTAGTAGTAGCTCTCGTCTGGCGTTTCTAGTACCGATGCCATAATCTCCAACTGCCTGGTCTCCAGCCTGCTTCTTCCCTACCTTTGCATTAGAGTCTCCCATCAGTATTGTATACTGTGTTTTTACCTTACTCATTGCCGATTCCCCATCTTCATAGAAGCTTTCAACTGAAGCGTCATCATGGCTGGATGTAGGCGCGTAAGCCTGTACTACCTTCAGCTTGTATCTTTTATTCAGTTTAATTACGATACCTACCACCCTTTTATTAACGCTATAATATTCCTCTATGTTGCCAGCTATGTTTCTGTGAATTAGGAGCCCAACACCCAGTTCTCTTCTGTCAACCAAGCCCCGATAGCAAAGGACGTGCCCATTCAGTAGCACCGTATAGGCCTCATCTGTCCTCCTAACCTCACTGAGCCCTATTATATCCCATTTAACACCCTCTACCTCCTCGAATATTACAGCTAGACTTCCCTCACTATAAGGTTCTAACGTTAAACGTTGCCAAGTTCAGGTTCAAATGGCGGCCTGTCCGGATCCAGAGGTTCTTAGCACCCTCTGCTGCGTTGCAGATTTGACCGCCACCGTGGTCAGTTGCTTGCAGCTGCTGGGGACTTAGAGCCGTGAGTTTTTTAACGTATGCGTGTGGTAGGTAGTGGCCAGATACTGCACCAGGGTTGCCAATGCTTCTCTGGTGAGGGAGTGCGTTCCCGGCGATGGTTACCGGTGAGGCCGCACCCCAGGCCTCGTAATGCAGTTCCATCACCACGCGGATTTTTTTATCCGGTTGGGAACTGCGCGGCACCGGGTTTTGAACCACGGACCTGTTGCACACGAGGCGGATGCTCGAACCACTACGCCATCGCTGATAAGCGATAGGGCCGCGGTTAGGTTTGGTTAAGTTATGCTAGGTTAGGTTAAGTAAAGTTAGGTTAGGTCTTCTTTTCACTTTTTCTATTACAAACGGCTCTTTTCGGGGCCACGTAAATGATGCACTTGCTGAGTTGCAACGAGAATTTTGTACTCCTGCCATGACCCTCTCCGTCAGCAAATAATACTTATTAAAAGTGTATTTTACTTCTTGTTACGGGACGTTATATTGATTCACGGTGCTCCGAGACAACTCCTCACAGACCGTGGCCGTACATTTCTATCCCAAGTCATCGCCGACATTCTGCAATCTTGTTTCACGTAACACAAACTGACTACCGCTTACCACCCTCAAACGAATGGCCTCACGGAATGATTTAACCGTGCTCTAAAAGATACGCTCGCTCTGTACGTGTCGCCCTACCACCGAGACTGGGACTTTGCCTCTTAGCCTACGTTACTTTCGGGTATAATGCATCCCGTCACGACACAGCAGGCTTTTCGCCGTTCTACTTATTGTACGAAAAAGAGCCGACTTTACCACTGGGCACAGTCATCTCAGCTAACACCTCGTCAACCAGAGAGTATGCCCATGACGCGATGGCGCGAGCCGATCATGCCCGTCAGCTCGCTCGCGCTCGGCTGATGGCGTCGCAAACCAACCAAAGCCGTCGGTACGATGCGGAACATAGAGACGTACATTTTGCTCCCGGTACCCTCGTTTTACTCTGGTCCCCTCATCGTCGGCTGGGCATATCAGAAATATTGTTGTATCATTATACGGGACCCTACCGCATATTGCATCAAGTAACACCTGTCACCTACGAGATCAGCCCCATCGATCCATCATCATCTGCTGTGTGGTCCAGTGATATTGTACACATATCGCGGATCAAGCCCGACAAGAATGCGTCAGATAACAACCTTTAAAGCACCGGGACGGTGCCTCCGCCACCGGGGGTCATGCTACGTGCCAGTGCATGGAGACGAAGAAAAAAAGCATATAGACTAGCGCAAGCTAATCTCTGTGGCTGGCGCTGCTCGCTTAACTGGCTGAAAATACATCTGCGACTACCCCTCCGAGTCAGTCTCCATGCACTGGCACGTAGCAATATTTTGCATTCTGCCCGCATTTAATTTTTATGAGCTTCCTGCTTTTATGCAGCGAGCTTGGATTGAAGGAAAAAGCTTGCCAGGTCCTTGATTTTCAGGAAACCACGCCTAAAGACCAACGAACGAGGAGGGCCTATGCACGTTAGCTTGCGGACGGTTCTCTGTGCACTTCCTAATTACGGCCGGCGCTGCGACGGGGCCGCTGATGGCGACATTTTTCGGAGCGCCGCCTGGGCATAGTCTGACATCTATCGAAGCAGACGGAGCAGAGAGCAACAGCGAGACGAGCGCGCCGGACGTGTCATCGCCAGGAGGGACCGCTCCCACTTCCAGCCAATGCCAGGCGCGCTTTCACCCGCGAGATATGAATGAGCTGGCCTGGCCAATCAGGGCTTCGCATCGCATCTTGTAGAGACAGGGAGAGCATCTCAACCGCGCCGTTGACGCCATTTCAAACGACGTCAAACGAGAGAGAACGAATTCATGAGTGAAATAAGGCCAATATGGTGCGGGACGACCGCATGGTCTTGGAATGGCGCGCGCGAGAAGTTTGGTTTGATTTGGCTTTTCCGCGTGTTTTGGGCGCTGCGGTGACCTCAAAAATAGCATTCTTTCTGCAGTTCTGGTTTGAACGAGGCACTGATATTTACAGAATACGTAGTTTATGTGACATACAACCCAAAATAGTTTTTTGAAACCAGGCTTTTTCAGGATTTTTTCGTTTTCAAAGACCACATCCCTCCTTAAGCAGTGTCTCAGTTGGCATTTGTCTTCAACGATGAATTGCCTATTTACATTGCGATGAAAAATCCATAAACAGGGGCTGTGTCGAGCCGACGTTTTGACAAAACCACTGTTTACAGATCAATAGCCTTCATCTTTTCCTTCCTACTATTTACTTTGTATAATGTAAATGCCTTGAGTGTTCACAAAAATAAAAAAAATCGAATGTCTGCCCTTTGCATTCCCCAGGGAGTCATTTTAACGTCATTTTAAGATGTTTTGTTACCAAGGAATTGTAAAGGTTTGGGGCAACGCGCAGTCTGGTGAAGATGCGTAAGACAACACATCACTGAAGGTGTCAAATCTTCGCTCACCAGACGACTGGTGCTGGGCTATATAGCACGGCTTCGGAATGAAAATATATATATATATTCCATATGAACACACGTTGATACATAGAAAAACCATTGGCTTATAAAATAATTGTTGAAAAAACACGTTTGAGAACAACAACATGATTATGAAAAACGCCTTCGTGAATAGCATGGACACCAAATGTCACCTCATTGGGCTCGTTATTGTGCTGCTAAATACAAGTAAACTGTCCTGCGGAATCGCGCCTCCATCAAAAAAGCAGCCACTGATACCCGGATTGGGTCCCGGCAGCGGCAGTCACTTCACCGAGCACAGTAACCAATCTTCCGTCATGGTGGTCAATAGACATCGCATAATTTTTTTCGATGAATGGTGAACCACGTAGCATGATGCTAAGTGTATTTCATGCGAGGATATTTTAGGTAGAAGCCAAACAGATTGTCAAGTGCAAAACCTGCATCTCTTTAAGAAGACGACCAACATGAAAAGCTGCAAAGCTATATATTTTGACTGCAAAACGTGTAAAGTATAATATATATGCACAAATCAGGTCATTGAAAATTAATCCTCTCACCCAATGGTTCATTTAACCTCGCAAAGACTTGTCATATAAGCTTTTTGCCAGGCCTAGCTTTGTGTAAAGTAGTAACTCTGTTGTTTATTATTGTACTAAAGAGCTCTTTTAGTCTGAAAAAGTAGCGTTTGTCACTTGTACTTTCTTTACTTGACTGAGTGAATGGACTATTTTCGGTGGGTAATAAAAGGAATATGTTACACTTTTCATTCTTTAGGACCACCGGATACAAACACAACGGAGGCACTGGTGAAATCTCGACTGATGTGGGTCAGAGGTACGGTTAGAACGATTTACGTTAATACGTTTTGCGATGCGCGTAGTATGCAAAAAGATCTACACCTGCTTACTTTCCTACATTAGTCATCTGATGCGACTGCAAAGAAAACCTCCTTTTTTTGTCCTTTGCAGTTCTCATGAGTTCCTCTTGAACTTTACTGCGTAAACGTTTCTGCGCCTGTCGCTTATCCTAAAGCTTTTCTGCTGATATATCATTGTTGCGATTGTGAAAATTATTTATTTATCCCTCTAATACACTCGAACATATCTTCTCGTATAAAACGCTGCAGAATGCTAGAGCTTTGCCTTTACGTCAACAAAGAAATAGCGTGATGTGGCACCGTTTGCACACCCACATGAATACTGTACCTTCTCTTTTCCGCGGAGACATTAACCATGTCACAAGAAATGGTAGGCTTCTACACGTAATGCCGCCATTTTTAAAGTACTCTACAGTACTACTGCAAATGCAGTTTCGTTGTGCTCACTGGGACGTAAATATTTTTTTAGCGACCTGGCGCAGTGTCTACAACGCGTCCAAAAAGAAACTAACGCTCCTATGCCTCAACATACTTTTTTGATGCTGTTGCTGATGATGATTATCCCGGAGTACGTGAATATAGGTTGGCTTTCAAATCATTCAGTTGTTGCGCATTTCACATGTTTTGTCGCCTGCTCCGATTGTTCGCTTCTGCGATGCACTATTGCATTAGCTAAAGAAGGATAGTTGCCCTGCAAATTATTTGTATGCTTTTTTTTTTTGAATACCAGTTTCATACACTATCGTGGCTTTGGGCAGAATACGCCCTTGTTTTCTATCAAAAGACCGGAGTTAAATTACCAAGTGGACGAAAATTCTTGTTATTGCTTCTATCTCAATTTTTCTCTAATGAAAAAGCAAATTTTTCGCTGACTACCGATGATGCCGACACCGCAATTTGTTCGAAATGAGTCATTTAGTTTTCTAACGTTAAAATTCTCACTTTCATTCTCTTGGCAATGTCAACACTTTGCTTGGTGTTCAACAACAAGATAATAAATGAAGCTTTCTTTCGTTTTTCTCATTTCATAGTTGAAATGTCCAAAATATATTTCAATGGGTCAGTTAGAGACCAATCGCTACGCCATCATTAGGTACAATGACAAGACGAAACACTTCTTTTACCTTAAACGCAGAATTTATATCTCCCGACGTCCCATACTTAACAGACCGCAGGCGCTAACCCCCCGCCTATTGCAAACGCACAAGTGAACCCAAAGCATGCTAGGCTTCGAGTTGTCTATCCCGGTGCGTACCCCGGTGACACGTGCCCCTCGTACGCACACACCGCGACACTCGCATGCATGCTCTGGGAGTGTATACACGCTCATCTACCTCAAACAAGTGAGAAAAATCCTTCAGAGGCTCACTTCTCACCAACCAGCAGGTCCACGAGGCGGCTGCCAGGCATTTCCTGTCGCTCTCTACGTTGGATACGCCCGCTACGTGCTAAGCGCGTCTTGCAGGACATTAATAAAGTTTTTTTTTTCATTCCAATCCACTCCCCCATTGCGGGCACCACTTTCCCCTGAAGTTTTCAGTGAGCAGCAGCCTATTCTATAGTTGTCGCCTCGATCCGAGCGTTAGGTAGTGTATCGACGTTTTTGTCTACGTTAAGTAGCCTTGCGCCTATTGAATGTTTTCCAGGCGCATCACCTACGCCCTCGATCAAGAAGTAACTCTTCAACTGACGTAGTGGTGGGGAATAGCACAGAAGATTTTTTTTGACATATGGCAACAAATAACAGGCTACGTTGCGTCGATGTATATTTTTATTTATACTAGTACCTGCAGAGCAACGAGGGAATTGAAGCAGGGAGGTAACACGAAAAATAATAATCACGTAAAATATATGCTTACACACAGACAAAGATAAAAAATAAGGTAATAACAAAGCGATGTATGCAACAATAAAAAGTAGTGACATATTCAGGCACAATTTCATCAAAAGAAGAAAATAAAAAAATAAAAAAACAGCTCAAGCAAAAGCCAGGGGACAGCTAGCTTATAGCTCTCGGGAAATTTGAATGTAAAAATGACTTGTTTTAGGAGAGTGTTTTACAATATGCTATACCTTAGGAAGTCTGTTTCACTGCATGCAGGTGTGAGAAAAAAAGTTATTAATGAAACACATTTGTGCGGCATTGCGTTTCAAGAACTTTACAGTCATGATCCCAACGCGTAGAGATGAATTGAGGGGAGAATAAGCACAAGTTTATATTAATACCTGTGATATCACAGTAAATACGAGACAAAAGTTCCAATTTTGTTGCTAAGCCATGTTGAGCTAAGGTTTTCCAGTCAAGGTTGTCTTTAATTAATGAAATCGTGTTTTTATCATTGTGATTGTGAGAGACAAACCTGGCTGGGCGATTCTGGATACACTGAAGTTTGTTTTCAAGACATATGGAGTCTGGGTCCCATGCTGCGCAAGCGTACTCGAGTAATGGGCGAGCGTTCTTATTATAAAGGTATTCTTTAACGCTCCGGGGGCTTTGCGAAAACGGCGTCTATTGAGGTTGGGCATTCGGGAAGATGTTATAGTAACATGGTAAATATGCCTAGTCCATGACAAATCTTCTGAAAAATAAACGCCAAGGTATTTGTAATGCTGTACCCATTCAAGTGATATGTCGTACAAATGATAATCTGACCTCACTGGTTAACGGTTGCGGGTAAAAGATATGAATAGACATTTAGTGCTATTCAAACACATACACGACGTGAAGAGCAAAGTTTTCATTGCATTTAAATCAATTTGTAGGCTAAAATATTGTGTTCGTCTATTATGGTCCTATAAATGACGCATAGTTAATAGTTGTTGTCGGTGTATTAAATGCGAAGCATTCCTTAACGAACATCGGCGACTTTGAGCGTATCTATCTATCTATCTATCTATCTATCTATCTATCTATCTATCTATCTATCTATCTATCTGTCTATCTATCTATCTGTCTATCTATCTATCTATCTATTTATTTATCTATCTATCCATCTATCTATCTATATATCCATCTATCTATCTATCCATCTATCTATCAATTTATCCATCTATCTATCTATCCCCCTATGACTCTTAGCTCTCCTGCCCGTTTCGATAATGGTATCAATATGAAAATTGGTATGGCACTATAGGACTGCATGGCGAGCATAAGTGACTAGTTATAACAGGATTTTATGACATATATGTCATGAGTGTCATGAATTGCATGTCATGGCCTTGCTGCTCTTTCGGTGGTTTTATTCAAACGAAATGTTACAAAACTGGTATGGTAAGACCTGACGGCATGGGGAACACAAACGACAGACCGCGACATAAAAATCTGGACATGCGTCTTATGCAAGAACATGGCTACTGTTTCGCTGTTTCGCTGGCTTGGCATATACGAAATTTGGCATTACGGGGCGTATATAGATGACGTAGGTTTGTGATTGGTGCAAACGAGATAGTCTTGAGATGCGTGACATGTAACAACATCACTTCATCACTTTTCATGTGTCATCGTTTGTCATGACATCGTTTGTCATGCGTTATTAAACGCTGGCGTGGCTGTGGTGTCGAACAAGCAGACATGCAGGGTGTCCAGGCTTGATTTGGTGGGTGCGAGGTTTTTATTCCTTGCTTTCGCCCTTATGCTTCGGTCTTTGACGAGGTTTTGCGTGGAAGGATGGCATTTTATTATTTTCTGACTGTGGTTCCTCAATGATGTTGCTTTTTCCAATGAATTGCAATGTTGCAATGAGGTGCTGTGCTGTAACTATGATACATCTAAACATCAGCTTTCGTTGAGTGGCATTCCGAGCCTCACCTGCTTCGTGGCAGTTAGGCGAGCTTTTACAAATAAGTACGAGTGTTCAAAAGTGCTTCAAAAATTACTGCATATCATCGGACGGAATGATGATGAGTTGGTGTATCTCCGAAGGCACATTGGTAACCGCGAAGCTTCCGTAAACCTTCCCAAGTCTATCGTAACCTAAACACGGGACAAACACTTTGTGTGCGTTTCACCACCGCTTCGTCATCTCTTACCACAGCATCGTTTTGCCGGCGCTTTGGTGCAGCTTCCGCTTTGCGTGCTTTTCGTGTAGGGCATGCTGCAGTCGTTTTCCGAGCCCTCCGCTCCACCGTCTTCCACTCATACTCAAAGCACACAGACTGCCGGCAAAAGACGAAGCGCGCCAAGAGCGAATGCATTTTATGGCTGTTTCTCTAGTGGTCTCCTATCACATAAGAGCCCACATTGGAGTGGAGCGAGCGCTACAGCACCATCTAGTGAGCGAGCCGAGTACTAGCAGTGCGAGTGCCACAGTGCCATCGTCATCGCCACAGCGGTTTCTACGACGAACAACGACGGGCAAGCTGACACCTAAAGGAGCTTCGTCCCTAAAAATCCAGCTCCTGTGTAAAACGAGAGTGGAGACGTTGTGGCCTTGGTTATAACGTCTAAGTCACTAGTTTTGTCATCTTGCGTTGCCGTTAGGTCGTGATTTTTGGTCGGGGCTGCTTTCATTTGCTCCCATATTGCTACGTTCTGTCACGACGCTTCGTCTCAGGCATGGGCTCTTGTTAGTTTCCGTGTCATAGGCAGTGAACAGAAATGTAATGAGCTCTAAATTGTCGTTGGTGGCTGCAAAGGAACTTTGGCAATTCATGCCTTATTTTTTTTTTTCGTGTAGGCGCTGCTAAAGGGGTGCCGAGTGGGGCTGACGTGCTGCCAGCCTCTCGGTGAGGTGCAGCTACCTGGCGATAGTGGTCGGGAATGTCGTCACTGAGTTCACTGCATCTCTGGGAAGTAGTCTATGATGTTGCACTATGTTTACCTGGCTATAGAGAAGGTGCGATAACTGTGAAGCCGCGTTGTCTTATCTGGTGGTGTTGTCACAATGGTTGGTATTGCCGGCTTTCACGTAGCGATATCAGAGCAAGTGGCGGTCAGGGGTGCAACAAACTATGTTTTCCTAATGGCATAGCACTCGTTGACGGGCGGATTGTAGGGCGTAGGTGTCTGGAGATAGAACTTCGGCGGCTCTGCGGCTTCCTTGTGCGCTCAGGAAGAGCATAAAGGCAGGCTGCAGCAGCGTAATCGATAGCTTGTGGCTGTCGCCCTGGTTTCGAAAGAAAGCCTCGTGATTACTGGGTCTCGTATCGTAAGCCCTTAGCCTTGGAGGTCAGTTGAGACTGCGATAAAAGTAAGAATTCTTGCAGTGAATCCTGCCTGGTCACACTCAAAGCCTCGTGCAGGTCGTCGGTTCCTAGCTCTGGAGCGCCATTTTTCACTGCAGCCAGCGTAATGCCGTTTTATGGCAGCGTTTACGTCTCCAGCGTTTTCTCGATTTGCGACACCTCCAAAGCCAACTGAGCAACCATCCTCGACGGGTTCCTTATAATAAAGCTAAACGTTATTGCTGTAGAACCCCTTTGAAGCAGCTCTCTTCCATGCAGATATCATGGCGTCACTTCATCAAACGAATTAAGTAATATATTCAGCGGTTATCTCAGTGTTTCAATTAGGAAGCTACACACTTGATTGATGGTTGATATGTCAAGTTTAATGTCCCAAAGCTGCCATATAATTATGAGAGATGCCGTAATGGAGGGCTCCGGAAATTTCGACCACCTGGAGTTCTTTAACGTGTGCCCAAATCTGAGCACATGGGCCTACAGCATTTTCACCTCTATTGAAAATGCAGCCGCCGCCACCGGGATTCGATCCCACGACCTGCGGGTCAGCAGCCGAGTACCTTAGACACTAAAAAAGCTACGCACGTCTTTTCACTATAGCTACCACCCGTTCCTAGTGGACCACGAAAGAGAAGTTGCTTAGAAACGTTGTTTGAAAGAAATTCCTGGTTTGTCACGTACATTTCTAGTTGTCGAACCATATTTTGCGATATCTTCAAAGAAGAAAGTAGATATTATGCAGTTCTAATCAAAATTTCTGGGGTAAGGTGGTGATTCAGTCGTACATCTCCAGCGATCTCTTTCATCTTTTAAAGTACATTCATGGGAATTCGGAGATGCCCAGACTTGCTACATCACACCTATAGCCGGGGCGAACTAGTAGTTATCGTCACGGCACTAGTTTTTGTCGCTGTTGCTTGTCGCATTAAGGCAGGAGCCCTTATTCCGGTTGCAAACTTGCAGTGTATGGCTATCTCTTTGCCGCACCATGACTGTGGTATTTTCTTTACACTGTGCGTGAAACTAACCTCGTTTGTAGGCGTTCGGTATCTTTATCTCTTTTATTCACAAAACTTCTACAGGCCCCAGCAGGAGCATTGGGTGAAATAGGGGGCAGGATCATAGACAGCGGATGGCACACCATTCTCCTCGATATTTGTTTTGCCATGGGCGTAGCATGCAATAAAATTCGCAGCGCTACAGAGTGACGATGAGTGGGGCCCAGCGTGCTTCCGTGCGTTTGTCCGTCTGTCAGTCAGTCTGTATGTCTATCGGCCCATTTGTTTGTCTGTCTCTCTGTCTGCCTGTCTGTCTGTCTATGCAACGATTTGTCCATGAACTATACCCAAATCGTCCGCCCCCTCGTCCGTCTCTCTGTCCGTCCACCCGTGAACTATTAGAAAACCACTAACGCTATCTAGGGATACTATTTTCAAGAGAAAACGCAAATCTTTCAACCGCGCCCCGCTAGATGGCAATACCTCTCCCGTGTAACCACGCGAAAAATGAACTTTTCAGTCACTCGTGTAATTCCCCATAGAAACGTCTGGCGGTTCTTTTTCCCATGGATCATACAAGCAGCATTTCGTTGCGTCTCTTGATCCACGGAAGGTTCTTTATTCAGTGCAGTAAGATCGATTAGTAATGAATAATTGTAGGCGGTCGCTCTGATGTCATCGGGATCATTTTAAAAATGACGTACTGTGGCGCTTGTGTTCTTGTTCATTTACCTCAACTTCTCGGTAAGTAGGGCACAGCTGTTCATAATATTGTCGTTTTGAATGTTGTCATACATTAAGCTTTACTCTGACACAAATTGTTATTTGACTTTAGTGTCAATTAAAAGCTAACTGTAAGTCGCTCCATAATACTACTTTTACTGCATCTGATACTACTACAAAAGAGGGAACGACGTACACCCTAAGTAATTTCGCACCTAAAAACACATCTACGCACTGTTCATGATACTAGTAGAAGTTCGCTCAAAGCATGTAGCATGTATAAAAAAGATGTACAATCACTGCAGGTGTCACGCCATGCGAATGGATGATTTAAATACCCATCCAATACAAAGTGCTCAATAGTAATGGACCCTCAAGTATAAAAAAAAATATCAACAAAGTCTGGAACGATGTGTATTACGGTACATGTGTGTTGTGCGCACTTACATGATTCGCAGCATGACGAACTATAACACGTGGGTACATCCTCACTTCAAAAGATAGATATGCAGACAGCAATTCACGTAGATAACAATTCACTGTAAGCTTTACAATTTAGTCTCTCCTGCGGTTCAATCGCACGTCTACGCAAGCACACAAATTTTTCTTTCAAAGAGGCCCTAAGAATAGTCCGAATGCGCTGCCGATTGGTAGTCGATGCTTCCGAGAATACGCGTGCCAGATGGTAAACCGCAGCACGCGGCTTAGAATATAAAATAAATTCTCAAAGTATGCTAAATATTGCATGCTCTTCTCTCGACATCTGAAGCGACAAGCTCAAAATTAACCCGTCACAGCCTTTCTATCAGCCATGGCTTATTTGAGAATAGCGTGCTCGGTCTTTAATGGCGCCGCCGCAGTCGGCCGTGACATCTACGCGCTTGCTCGTGCGATCAGACTGAAAAGCCGTGTATTCGAATTGAAAAAAAAAAGTGCTCAAAGTCACAAGGCACATGTGAAGTATTACTTCTGCCATTTCTTCCTCCTTTGCTTTCAGCTGTTTCGTCACCACGAGGGAAGAATGAATGCAATAGCAGCGTGATACCAATAATAATAAATCAGGTCATATACTACAGAGTTTCCCGTTCATTTTAATCCAAATGCCAGCCCAATAATGCTCACGCAATCGAAATAATCAGAGCGCTAAGCTACATAAACTGTGTACTAAACACTTAATCCAAGTGCCAACATATTTAATCCAAGCGCCAACTCAATTAGGACACGTGCCTGTGTGTTTATTTCAAGTGGCGAATTGATTATTCCGATTGCCAACGGGTGTCAGTCAGTATATTCATTCTATGCACAAAAAGCAGAACACGGGGCGCAAAAGTGGCAGTGCAATATAATTGCAATTCGAAGCATATATAAGATAATAGTTTCAAATTATAGCAAACATATTTATTAGTATTTACAGCTACTATTTGTGAAAAAAATAACTGCCGTTGTTGGTATGAGCCGTGCTTGTACTTTGCTATGTGAAAATTTGTAGATTAGTACTTGGCCCTGAGAAATCGTTTTAATGTCAACGAAAGAAAAAAAGCCAAAAAATATTTGCGTATATTTTGTATTGGTCACAAAAGCTCATAGGTGGATTTGTACAGCTTTACAAGACTGGGGCATGACCGGGACCTTTCATGTAATGGGAAAGACAGACTATGGCTATTGGAGTGCCGGAATACATACCAAGATATAAAAGACCTGGCCGTGGGCAGTTATGGCGCGAAATGAGGTACATAACCAAGAAATTAGGAGGCTCTCGTAGGGCAGAGCAAATCTGAGGTAGTTCGAAGAAGATTTCGTCTTGCAGTGCAAATAAGACAAACTCATTACTCGATTGTGAACAGTGGAAGAAATATTATACATTCATTTTGGCTGTTATCCTTTTATTCAAACAAAATGACATATATCCGACAAAATACGCGTGTTTAAAGCAAACACGCTTCAGCAAGACTAGCGTGGTCTGTACAAAAAAAAAAACTGGAGTATCTCCTTTGGTGCTTTTTTTTTAAAACCCGATTCCATATGAACCCAAATAAACGCAAGTTTAATTTGCTAAATGGTTATTTCTCGTTTCAAGAACGAATGAATATCATCTGTCGGTCACCATAATTCGCACTGGGCTGAGCAGACGACTGCGAACGCCTCAGCTAATAAGCAGCCCTACGCCCTCTGCTGAGCAGATGACAGGAGTCTCTGCATATGCGATGGTGCAGGTGATGAAGTAGATGCAGTAGCGATGAAGCATACACTAATATGGGCTCTATAAGCGAATACATTTGATACCCGCAAATGCATTTATTACGACCTTTTTTTTTTCAAGCTGAAGCTGTGACACCAAAAGAATAGGGGGAAATAGCACTGCACCTAATTTCATTCGCGCTAGCATATATAGGGTGATGAAAAAGTTCTTTCTGTTGCTTAAAGTTTACATTATTCCGAAATTTAGACTTTATGAAGTAGCAAACCATGTGATTATGGTGCACATAATAAATGAGCTGATTAACGCGTAGAGTAAAGCCGTTGGCAACTGGGATAAACATTGTTGCACTTGTATTAAACTCACTAGCACGTGGCCTGACTGAGTTCGCGCTTGTATTAGATATATTGTCACTTGGAATAAATGCTGGCACAAAGAATAAATATTTGGCACTAAGACTATTTCAATAGCATGTGGATTATTCAGGCCGCCACTTAGTATGAAGTGAGCGGGAAAAACCTGTAGTTGTATTTGAAAAAAATTTTTGCGGCGATGAATTTGTGAGGCAATGAACTCATTTAGTGAATACATTCAATGGTTACTTAAAAACGTGTTGCGCGAGAACCATATTTTGCAGCATTTAGGCAATGAAACATAAATTAGCGAAATATTCTTTGAACAAGAAATATCCGCTAGTAAATGATACTGTCATAAGAAAACTAGTTTAATCTAAAATTAAGCAATTTTTTTGGACGGCAATTCTGGAAAACGTGAATATTTAACTATCCAAATTTATAAGTGTTTTTTTTATAATGGCACTTTTCGAAAGAGGCAGCTTTCCACATATATAAATATTTCAAAGCTATATAATCACATTAATACGAACACGGGATTTAATGATTTTATTTGGAAGCAGCCTCTGGTACTCTTCGTGCATCGCTGTGCTAAAATTCGTTTACAAACTGAATGAAGCGGGGTTAGTATGTTCTGGCCATGAAACGTAACTTGAAGCCTTTAACCAATCAGGTAATTCATAGGGGCAGAAATCATGCAATGGTATGTAGATCTGTGTTGCCACTTCTGTCAAGTCGTATGCCGTCTCAAGCCACAACACCATGAGGCTGAGGTACCTGCCCGTGAACGTGTACTGAGACCGAATGCAGCCTTGAGTAAAAAAATAAACCAAGATTTCTACCGGCAGTTATTGTCACTACATAATTACGCATAGCTGTAAGATATACTTCACTCCTTCGATTTGCTGCATAGATAAAGGATGAGTAACGTATTTTGATAGGACTGTGATTTAATAATAAATCTCAATTTTTTATCACTCTTGTTTTTCATAAGCGTACATAGACTAGGAAATGGAAGTTGTAAGTATCCGCAACTTGTTGACCCGGTGCAATTGAAGAATAACGCCGCAGAACATTAGAGAGAAATCGCAGAAGCTTGCTGTTATCTTTACGCACGCAATATTGATACAAACAATGCAAGTTTCGCCGTTACAAAAGCCAAATATTTTTCTTCTTTTGCGGAGCTCAAAACTTAAAGTGAGTCATACAGCTTCAGACCATGGAGCTGGCGTTTGTTTTTACAAGTCATCGTCAGAAATACCAATGCGCGTTCTAGAAGGTGCATCTTCAGAAAACTTTACTCTCGTTTTTCGATTTCATCTTTTGCAGCACCACGCTTGCCGTTGCTAATCAGTCGAGAAGTTTATGTCGTCGTTGATTTTTACATATGCAAAGCACTGAAGTTCAACGAAAAGAAAATTGCACGATATGTCGCCATTATGACAGCATCGGTGCGTATTATATATCTCTACTATTTCAAGGTACTTCTAGACATCTGATGGACATAAAAATATGCATATAAATGATACTTATTTCGCATTACATGATTCCTTGCGTAACAATTAAGAATACAGCTGATTCCTAATCCTCGATTTTGTCTGTTACGTGGTAATGCATATACTGAAGGGGAGGACCACGTGGCAAGTTGTCAGCGATTACTGAAATGAGCAAGCTCTCTGTGATGTTGAAAATTTTTAGACGGTAAAGAAATAAAGACTGGACAAGGTACGCACCCACGCACACACGGACACAAAAAGGAAACGCTGACTCCAGGCGCTTTATCTAGTTTTTAAATGGATCAATACCGAGCAGCCTAACTATCCGTACTACTGCGATATAGAATGAGATTCGAGAATTGCCTTCGTCTTGTGGCGCCCTTTCATTAGTGTGAAAGTATTGCTTGCAGAAGGCAAATGCTTCGTATGTATTGCGTATTTAGACCATTCTGTTACAAACTGGTCTACATAGACAGCACGCATAAAGTAGGATGAGTCATCTTGTGCAGGAGAGGGCTGGAGAGGCTTTCATTTTTCATGGGACACTAGTGAGACGAATTTAAAGTGGTGGTTCTTTTCCGGCGGACCCAATTACCGCTTTTTATGCATTGTTTCCGAATGCACTGCACTCACTGCGCTTGTTAAAGAAATTTGAATTGGGCTAATTCAGAAAGCTTACATTCCCTGCTTTTTAATAACACGTAGTGTTATTGCCTGGTCGGAAGCGTTACCTAACAGCAATGAATATAGTGTGAGCAACAAAAAGCATTTTCTTAGTACAAGCCTCCTTGTTACTGCGAGTACGGTGAAACTATTCCACATAACAATCCGGAATCAATTATGACTTTGCAAGAAAAATCATTCAAGGTTTCTTTGAAGAGATATTGCACATAAACTGATTAGTAATTTATTTACGCTACAATGAAAGTGAGCGAAATAATAAACGTTTGTCTGAAAATGATAAAAATATCTGTTTTTTTTCTTTTCAAAGAATAACCATAATATTCAGTGCCTGTGTAGACTGTAATACACCTACTTTTTATGCTAAGTTGCTTCGAGCTATAACAAAAATTTGGTGAAGTATTGTTGTGTCAATGTGGCAGTTTATGGCTGTACTTGATCTCGCATTACCAATGAGGCGACAAAACTATACAAGCTGGTACTCTCAACATCTATATAAGGAAGCAGCAGGCCCCTTTCTAAGATTTCAAGAAGATAGATTGATTTGTAGGGTTTAACGTCCCAAGACCACCATTTGATTATGAGAGACGCAATATTTCAAGAAGAGAAACTTATTTTATTGACATTATAGAGCCTACAACACAGCGGTGAATTTAGGTAATTTTAGGCGTTTGGACGAAGTTCTAACGTGCTTTCGAATGCTGGCCTTCAGCTCTATATAACGAAGTGCCACTTCGCCAGAACAAGCATCAAACTATTTGTTCACCTTGTCAGCAGAGATGGCGTTCAATCCGACCCCGTCAAGGTTGCTGCCGCTGTTCGCTTTCCTCGTCCCGACCATCAAAAACAATTGCGAAGTTATTGAGGTCTGGCGTCTTCTGCCACTCCATCAGTCACTTTGCTCTCATTGCGGGCCTGTTACGCAGGTTTCTGACGTCAGGAATGACTTTCACTTGAACTGACGAGTGCGAGTGTGCTTTACAAGCCCCTAAACGTGCTTTGACATCGTAAACCGTTCTCCATTACTTCGACGTGAGTGCACCCACTTTCCTGCACACAGTTGCAAGCGGCCACGGAATCGGTGCTCTCCTCCTCCCGCGCGACGACACTTATCGTGAGCGAGTAGCAGTGTATGTCAGCCGCGCGCTAACTCCTGCGGAGCGGAACTACTCGATAACATAACAGTAATGTCTCGCTGTCATTTGGGCCTTCCAGAAACTCTGACCGTATCTGTATGGACACAACTTCATTGTGATTACCGACCAACATGCTCTATGCTGGTTGTCCTCGCTGAAGAATTTGTCTGGGCGCCTCGGTCGCTGGATACCTCATTTGCACGAGTACACGTTTGACGTTGTGTACAGATCTGGCAAACAGCATCAGAATTCTGACGCTCTCCCTCGCTGCTCTTTGCCACTTTCATCTTCAACCACGCACCCTCAGTGCCCCTCAGGTGATGGAGCAGCTTCCTCTTCAATCCCGTTATCACCCCTCGTAGTTGCTGGGTCGCTAGATTTAAGCAGCAGCGCTAAGTTTTCATTGTGCCAACGTAACGACCTTTACTTCAACTGCATCGTCGGATACTTCAAATCAAATAATCAAATCAAAGTTTATTTACATCCTGCAGATGTGGGCAAGCTTGGGCGAAAAGCGAAACAATTCGCTTGAGGAAAGCCCAAGCCCCTTCTGAATGGCTCACCTTCTTCACCTAAAGCCACACTACGTCGTCAGCTACGACAGTTCAAGCTAGAGAACAATGTCCTGCAGCGCTATATATACAATACGAATGGGTCGGTGGGGGCCAGTGTGTCCCCGTTTGCTGTGAAAACAAGCTGAGGTTGAGGTTTAAGGTTTATTTCTTTTTCCTGTACATAGGAAAAACGAAGCAAAAGCAAAGGGCTGTAAAGCCTGACGGAGGCTTTTGCTCCGAAATACAGTCTGGTACACAACTTAGACGCAGATAAAAAAAAAAACAATTTTTACACCAAGACTAACAATCAGCAAATTCTAATCGGTCAATTAAACGCTACAATGTGAAACAGAACAGAACAATATGCATACCAAAAGACCAAATAGCATTAAAGAAAAACATCATTATCGCAAAATCTAAAATAGGTGAGAGCAAAAACACATTTGCAGACATATACATTTCAAAAGCAAACAGCATTGAAAGTGTACAGTTAACAATCAGTACATATAAAGTAATAACTAATTGAAGTAATATATTAAACATACTATATGCAAATATGAAGGAGAATTTCCTTGAATGTGTTTTCGGAATTTTTTTTTATTTAGGTCAACAGCATTTTCAAGTTTGTTGAGGAGACTGGGTTTTTGTAGTTAATATGTTGCTGACCATAGGTGGTCCTAGTTTTTGGTGTTCTTAGGCCAGCTGTACGGAGACAGTACTCAACACACTGAGAAGAATCAAACATGGGGTAATATTTGGTATTTGTATATACAAAAGTAACTTGTATTATATTTGGTTTGCTTGTAATAAGAAATATTTGGAAAATAACGGACGTGTGCTAAAATTTTGTGGGTGAGCGTAGTATCCCTCGAATAGTCGTAGGGCTTTTTTTCTTCAATGCGAGTAATGTCTGAAAGTTCTTTGCTGTCGTTGTTCCCCAACACAAAACACAATAACTTAGCCTGGTGTAGGGTAGTGTATATAACGCTTTCTTTAGCCAAAGGCATAATAATAGAAATAGTCTGTACATACATCCAATGCTTCTACTTAGGTCTGCTACTAGTTTATTTATGTTTTCATTCCAAGAAAGATCTTCCTGGAAGCACACGGTTAAGAATTTTCGTACCCTTACTTGTTCTAAAAGCTGGCCCTCAAAAGAGATATTTACACTTATGATTCGTGGCTTGTTGAAAGGCATAAACAACAAAAATTCAGTTTTACCCACAATTAGCCGCATCTTGTTTAGTTTAGGCCAGTAAGACAACTTAATTAAATATGTGTTAACACTACTTTGAAGTTCAGGGATTGAGTAACCAGCAAAGAAAATATTTGTGTCTTCAGCATACATGATTATTGCAGGTGATCTCGAAATATCACATAAGTGGTTACCATACACTATAAACAAGAGAGGGTCAAGTATCGATCCTTGTGGCATACCATTGTTAACATTGGTACGCGGAGATATCTATTGATTGATAGCGACAAACTGATAGCGCTCTGTTCAGTATTTCCGTATTAATTTCTTAGCAACACCACGCCCACCGTAGTTATTACGTTTTTCTAAAAGGACATTATGATTCATGGTGTCGAGCGCTTTACGATTATCAATAAAAAGTCCGAGCGTATATAGCTTTTTCTCAAAAATTGCTTAGTATTTCATTTTTCATATTAGGTTATGCATGCTCAGTAGATTTACATTTTTGAAAGCCAAATTGGGCATCACTTACGACATTGTACTTTTCGAAAAAATTTGTAATCTAATGATAATAGCGTTTTCAACGACTTCTTACAGAACCGGTAGTGCTAAAATAGGTCGGTAATTTGCAATTTACAAGTAGTTTGCAAGTGGTCATTGCCACTTTTGAAAACCGAGCACACGCGAGCTATTTTTAATTCATCAAAAAACACGCTCGAAGCAAAAGTTAAAATACTAATATGTGTCAACGCAGGGAATATAACATCGGCGTCGTATTTTATTGGTATATGTTAATTGTTATCATAACCTACTGCACAATCGTTTTTAATCTTTGCTATAAGTTTTTCGGTTTCATGACATGAGATAGTGTGCAGGACAATGAAGTTGGATAAGCTGCGGACATGTGCGGGCAGATGTGGAACCTCATCATGCACCAATTCATCGAAATGACATTTTTTTCTAAGTATTCCTTCACTGCAATAGTCACCTCTCTGTTACCAAGAACACTGGAGTTTGCCTGAAGCCTCGGAACCAGAAAGATCTCGAACCTCATTCCAGATTTCGCTAGGATTATCACTTATTCAACCAAATATGTTCTCATAGTACTGCAGTTTAGCGTGCCTCAGTTCACAATTTAGCTGGTTTCTGATTTTTTCAAACTCGCTGAGTAATTAGCCATCTCCCATCTTGACAAATGCACGGTACATTTTGTTATTATTTGCAATTTTTTTTTAAATACAACAGTGTGTAACCAAGGTTTTTCAAATTTTTGGGCGTTTTGCGTTCTCTAGAGACAGCGGAAAAGCTTCATCATAAGAATTTATAAGTCGAATAATGAATAGCTTGTATGCCGAGTCAGCATCCCTATCCTCTAACACGTAGTGCCAGTCTGTCACAATAACACGACACGGAAATACTTCAAGTGTCTCAGCAATATTTTGACGACGCCGCACTTTATAATTGCTTTGGCAAACACTGTTTCAAGAAGGAATGGTACAAAATAGGCAGATGATCGCTAACATTCACTGCCAGCAAACCAGTGTCACAAGATGGTAGGTGTGTGTTCGTCAAACATATGTTTAATAGTGTCGCTGTCTCTTCAGTTGGCATGGTTTGCCTTTGAAATTACGTTATTGCAGACAAAGGAATATATCAGTGCTATGAACTGGCGTGAAGGTGCATCTTGAGACAGCATGCTTATGTTTACATCACTCATTATCACAAATGGAAAGCCAGTAGGACACAAGTACTGATTGATAGATTTGTGGAGTTTAACGTCCCAAAACCACTATTTGATTATGAGAGACGCCGTAGTGAAGGGCTCCGGAAATTTTGACCACCTAAGTTTTTTAACGTGCACTCAAATCTGAGTACACGGGCCTACAACATTTCCGCCTCCATTGGAAATGCAGCCGCCACAGCCAGGATTTGATCCCGCGACCTGCGGGTCAGCAGCCGAGTACCTTAGCCACTAGACCACCTTGGCGGGGCGACACAAGTACTCTAAAACGTCTATGAGTTTGATGAACTTTCCTTGGCGCCCTGAGGGCGGCCTGGAGACGACTACAACAAATGCTTTTTCTAACCGCACCATAAGGCACTCTACACCTTCAATAAGTACGAAAAATTGGGGGACAACATCATGCTATAAGGATTGTCTAACGTAAACAGCCAGCTCCACCTCCTCTACCAACGGCATGCGCTAGGCTATTGTAAGTGATGTTTTTAAAAGATGGTGGATCTTCTCCACAGTTATCAAGGTATCAGTGAACAGCAATAAATCAAAGCTGAATGTAAGGGAGCTAAACTTATTGAGGATCATATGTGCTTCGCGCCGTAAGCTGCGTGTGTTTAAGTGAAAAACCTAAATGCACCTGCGCGCACCTCCAAACAGATCATTCACAGAACTGCTAATCATGGTAATCATCAGTATAGGTGTCGCTATATCGGTGCTCATCTTAAACGAAGGTCTATCAGATTATGCGTGTTCAAAAACAAAACACCATGCGGTGATTCCGCCCCCTTCGACGGTGATCTTGGCGAGGTCGTCTGCCTTGCTTATCTTTAATACAGGCAAAGACTCGTTTCTGTGAGCAAATATCTTGCCCCACCCCTGCTATGTCTACAAATTTCCAATGCACTTCCTTTTTTTTCTGAATAGCTGATCCACGAAGCTATTTCTCGTGTTTCGTGCTCATTGGCATATTCTGCAGAAGACATCTGGCTGCCTAAATCCTTGCCGCCAATTCTAACTTTCTTTGAATTATCTAGTGTAGCAAGCTTCTTTCTTCTGCGCACAAATCGGACTACTATGTTAGTTTGGTCATGACGAGCAGTCGGTACTCAGTGGCAGTTATCAACGTCCTCTGCAGTTATTTCTTCCGGAATAACATCACAGATTTATTTAATCGCATCAAGGGGTTCAACGTCAAATGGGACACCCTTAATTTCAAGATTATTTGAGCGCTGATAAGCTTTGACCTACTCTATTCAGCGATTCAGCCTGTCATTTTCAGCTCTGAGCTCTTGATTTCCTTTCATCACAGATTAAATTTCTTCTCTAAGCTCTTTCACATCGCTCAAAGCTTCTTTTATATCTCGAAGTTCCTTTCTCAGTCTTTGTCGTAAGTCTCCGATTGCTTTAGCAGTATCACGTGCATCCTTTGACATGGTTATTCAACACAAATCCATACACTTACAAAAACTTAGACAGGAACAATAGGTCCAGAATCAGTGCACAAATTGCAAATAAATTACATTCTGTTCAATACAACAGGGAAATTCTCACCTGAAAGAGGCGTAGATTTAGTAAACAATGCCAAAAAACACTGCCGCAGGACTGTCGCCACAGCTCTGGTGCAGCGTCTTTTTGCAGCAGCGGTGAACCGTTGCCCCCTGGTGATGCACTGCTTTCGTCGTCGCTCGACAGAGCAAACACGCCCCGCTACGCCTGGGCCAGACTATCAGGCTTCGTCAACGATGCATCGGTTGTAGGCGTGTCTGAAACAGGCGTAGATTAAGTAAACGATGTCGAAGAACACTGCTGCCAGACTGTCGCGATGGCTCTGGTATTCTTGAAGCATTGATGGCTCTGGTGTTCTTAAAAATCTGAAGTTCTTGAAGCATTGCATGACGATCCATCAGCTGGACACTCGGGTTTTCATAAAACCTACAACCGCGTTAGGAGTCGTTTCTTCTGGTCTGGTCTTTCTACCTTTGTGGCTAATTATGTCGCTTCTTGCGTGCTTTGTTAACGCCGGAAATGACCAAGTTCCGCTATTGCTGGCCAATTAAAACCCATCTTATGTCCCGAAACATCATGTGTCGATGTCGAAACAGACCACGTTGGACCACTTCCCGTAACGCCAGCAGGCCACCGCCTTATTGTCGCAGCCATCGAACACCTCTCACGAGACCGCTCCTCTACGCCCTATCTCTGCCTCTGACGTTGCCGCATTTTCTTAAAAGCCATTCTGCGGCGTTGTGCTGCACCTCGTGTGCTGTTGAGTGACCGAGGCAAGGCCGTCCTGTCTACAATTATTGACAAAATTCTTAAAACTTGTGGCACAGTTCATATGCCGACATCAGCTTACCACCTGCAAACAAATGGCCTGACAGAGCGATTCAATTCCACTCTGATCAACGTGACCCTCAGGTACATCGGACTAAACTACAATATCTGGGACAAAATCTTGCCTGTCGTAACTTTTACACACAACACCGCTGTTCAACGAACCACCGGATATTCGCCTTTCTTCCTAGTCTATGGTCGTATGCCGACATTCACCATCGACGCCTGTTTCTTTAATGTAACTACGAAAATCTAATCAACTACACCAAAACATTTCGTCTCCCGGCTCGCTGACACACGACAACGTGATTGGCTTAACACGAAGGCCAGTCGACAAGACCACAAGCAACGCTATGACAGCCTTCGCTGAGACGTCACCTTCTGTCCTGGAAAAAAAGTTCTACTTTGGGCGCCCGTTCGTACACCCGGATTGTGTGAAAATTTTCAGTCACGCTTTCTTGCAGTCGCTGTTTGTGAACGAATATCTACTGTCTACTACCTTCTCACTCCCGTGGAGGGTTACTCGGACCATCGTTACCGTGCCTCTGAGATACTTCACGTTTCACGTCTGAAACACTTTGTTCGCCGTACCTTTGCCGCCGAAGTCTCGGCCGGGCCGGCCACTCAAGTGTGCAGGGAAAACAAGTGGGAGCATTATTACGCAATTCCTATTCTCATCTGTACATACTCATCATCACCACTCCAGTTAGCGTAGCGGGTAACATCCTTGAGACAATAAAAAAATAGCCTTGAGTGTCTTTAACACAGTCTTAAACTATATTTAGCATCGTTTCATGACGTGTCGTCATATAAAAAATGGGCAGCACATCCAAGGAGTGAATGACGAAGAGTGAGGCGAAGCATTCGTCGTCCATTTGTTCTTGCTTCCGTCTGTTCATGCGTCCATCTGTGTGAACGTCCATGCGTCCATCCGCCCGTCCGTGCGTGCGTCCATTCGTGCGTCCGTCTCTGCGTTCGTCCATGCATCCGCCCCTGCGTTCGTTCATGCGTCCATCCACGCATCTGTCTGTGTGGCCGTTCGTCCATCTATTCAACGCTCTAAGTACCACCATCTCGCGTCTTTTCATCATATATTCCCCATATGGAAGCACCGCCATCTAGTAGACATTCCAAGGACTAAACGAGAGGTGGCACACGCACACTTTCTTACGACTTGCGCTACGGGTCTACTTCCCACCTTAAACCACCTCGAGTTCATGGTATATACTAGTTCACTGTATTCTAACACTGCAGCCCAAAGCTCGCTAAACCTTTCTAAAACCAAGGAGGTTACGCCCAGCGAGTATAACGTAGCAAACTTTTCCTGTCCGTTAATGCTCAATGTACATGCCAATGGCTGCTAATGGGAAATGAGAGACAGAAAAATTCGGCTTTTACTTTCTTACGGCTTGTGCATCGTATCTACTTCCACCTTCAACCACCTCGAGTTCATGGTATATACTAGTTCATTGTATTCCTGGTACTGCGGCTCGACGCTCGCTAAACCTTTCTAAAACTAAAGAGGTTACACCCAGCAAGTATAATGTAGAAACCCTTTCTTGTGAGATAGTGCTCAATATACATGCCAATGGCTGCCATGGGGAATGAGAGACAGGAGCATTCGGCTTCTAGTTAACGCGCACGCCGCGAACTTTTTATTGTTCAACAAAACACAGGAGAAATCTCCCACCGGCACCACCTTGCAGGTCAAAATGTAACACTGGTTACACACTACGACTACGACTACGAGAACGAACTGGGGCCGCTTTAAGGATCTTCGCCCCTAAAATGTTATGAGCGAACACTCCCATTGACCCCGGCAGCCCAATCGACGCGAGCACACCTGGTAGTTGGTCAGAGCAACTGAGCGGCGCTTCCTCTTTCGGTTTGGCTATGGTGAAATTCAATGATTTCAGACAACTTTTCTCAGCTGAAATGGCAAGACTATTTTAAATTCGAAGCATTTATTAGTGAGTGTCGGCGACTTTGAGCGTATCTATGTGGCCGTTTCGATAAAGGTATCAATACCAAACTTGGTACGGTAAAACTTGACATGTAAGGCGCACATATTTAATAAGCCATAACATAAAAAACATGAAATGGGTGTCATGAATGTCATAATTTACCTTTCTTGGTTCTGCAGGTCTTGCGTGGTATTGTTCACATGGCATGTTGCAAAACTCGTATGGCATGGCGTGATTGCATGGCGAACACAAGCAACAGATCATAACATGAAAATCATGACATGCGTGCCATGTAACAATATGACTACATGCCACGCTCATGATGCGCTCGCGGCTCTTGTGCTAGCGTCACATATACCAAATTTGATTCTACAGGGCGTAAATGGATGACGAAGGTATGATACTGGCGCAAAAATGATAAACATGAGATGCGTGTAATGTAACAACATGACTACATGATGCGCTCGCAGCCATTTTGCTAGACTTCCATGTACAAAACTGGGTATTACGAGACGCCAATGAACTGCATAGGTAAATGGCACATCCAAACCTGATAATCACGACATGCGTGCCATGTAACAACATGACCAAGTGCCCCATTGATGATGCGCTCGTGGTCGTTTCGCTAGCTTCACATATGCCAAAGTTGGTATCACGTGACTCCAATGAATGACAAAGGTATGGCACTGGTGAAAACATGATAATTCTGAGATGCGTACCATGTGAGAACATGACTACGTGCCACAGTCAAGGTGCCAATACACTTCGACGTGACGCGGTGCGCGTGCTCACCGGCGTTCATTTCGTAGCGTCACGTAGGCGTTGCCACGCCAGGCGCCGGTCTTGCCATAGACTCGCAGGCGCGTGCCTCGCTGCGTTGCTTTGACGCATGCGCGTTTAAGCGCATCCGGCGTTCCTCCGTGATGAAAAGAGGGAGACGTATTTTGTTCTGGTAACGCATCGGCGCGAAATGCAGCATGTCACATTTCGCGCCGGTTGCCGTCGTGCCGCGCAGACGGATGCTGGTCGCGCCGGGCGTTAGACTATATAATTTAGAGTGCTGGCGTTTTGCTGACGTAGCGTCATTGTGCCCAGCGGTCGCGCGCGTCAACGCTACCTTGGGGTATATTGGACCTTTCATGATGCGCTCGCTGCCATTTTGCTAGCTCCACATTATGTCAAATTTGGTGCTACGTGATGTCAATGGATGATGAAATATATGACTGATGCAAACATGATAATCCTAAAATGCGTGTCATGTAAGAAAATCGCAACATACCACGCTTATACAGTGCTTGTGGCAGTTTGGCTAGCCCGACATATACTAAATTTAGTATCAGGTGACATTAATTTACGAAGGTAAACGACACATCAACATAAAAATCATGACACAGAAGTTATCTACGGCATCACTTACCTTTACCTTGTAACGTTGTGCTGATTTTAAAGTGACATATCAACCTTTCTAATTCGTGCTTTGCATATCATCGATTCCCACTGTAAGTGGGCTCTGCTGATATTTTTTTCTGTTTTGTTTCAGTGATTACGACTTTTGTCTTGCTCAAAATTGTCCGTGCGAATTGAAGTCATGACGTATTTTTTTTTATTTCGACTAAGTTACACCATCTAACACGGAATCGTCCGCAGTTTCTTTCTAAAGAAATAAAGTTTCCCCATCCATCAATACAGTAAAATGAGGTGAAGGTAATACTGTACTTCGTAGTTGAACGTTAGTGCCGTCGCAGGTGTTCCTGTAGCGAGTTTCGGCTGCCTCCTTCTGCGGCGGATGACATAAAGCACTTGGAAACTTTGCTTGCCATGCTTGTCCGCTCTGAGATGAGGCCCCTCGAAGAAGGCACACTTGAGCGAGCATTTGTGGTCTTCTGCAGGAGTAGCGGTGCCGCATTTTCTGCAAATTGTGTTTATTGGGGAAAGACATACGTCGGCACGGTGGCCCAGCCTACCAAAGAACTATGCAATGCCTATCTGGCATCTGTAGACGCTGCAACGAAGCACGCTGGCACGGCACCTGACATAATTCAGCAATTTGAGTCCATCACACAGAAGAATGATTGTAGTAGTGTCTTTGATGCGTTTCACTTCGAGGGATCTCGGGTTTTTCGGATGGAGGATCATTTCGTGCAGCTGGTTGTGGTCAAAGTCGAGACCGACGCCCCGCACAATCCCTTTGCATGTGTTGTCCGGTGTCGCGAGGTACAATTTGATTTCGCATTGGTATATCCTACGAGTAAAGCATAGGCATTCTTATCCGTTGGCGTACCAACGACAAAGATGTTTTGGAAAACGTTGGCGCAAACGATGTCCTCTCTTGTCACTGCTGGAGCGAGGTGAGCAGCCATGGCGAGAGCCTAGGTCACCTTGATCTGGCTGATCTTTCTGACGCCCACGCCACCCCTGGGGTGAACGATGATCCTAAAATGCTCCCTCAGTAAGTGGGACAGCCTAGAGGCTGCGGCTATGCTTTTCTGAACGACTTCAGTGGCGGGGTTGCGGGACCCACCGCGTCCGCTGCCGCGTTTTGTGGAACTTGCCACGACGCTGACAGCGTGCTGGCTTTGTGGCTTGCGCTTCCAAAAAACCTTGGTTCGTCCGGACTCTAAGCACTCTTCCGGGGCGATGTCTTTCCCGTCGACTGCCACATACATGGACATACTTGGGAGTAGAAAAAGCATGGTGGCGTTCAAAGAGCTAGGCCTCGACGCGCCAACCAATCATGCCTCAGCGTCGGAGGGAAAAGTCCCGTAAAATGCAAAAATACCACCCAACGGCCCAAACTTGGTATCGGTCTGATACGCTGGAGGAACTCCGTTCCATTATAGAACTTACTGAAGATGAGATGCATTTTGATCGAAAACATTTACAGTAGCGAGAGTTAAAGCTCGCGCGTACGCACTAGTCAGCGCGTAGATGTTGTTAAAGGCAGTGCGGCTTAACAAAAAAAAACACGTCAGGCGTGTTGATTATTTGCTTTCATTGATAAAGACATGCCAAATATGGGCGTACAATTGATTTTTTGTAAAAAACAGTTCATGGATTGATGATAACTTTTTTTCGCACTTGTGTCGTCTGGCGTTTGGTGAGAGAACTAGTTTGTTACGTATTGATGACGTATTTCCTGAGGCAGCAATTCACGGAATGTCCGCTCTTAACGTTTTTCTTGTCTTTTGGAGAAGATGTATAACAGGGCGTTTTTATCTCCTATGCACAAAGCAAAAAGAGGAAATTAAATCATCCCTTCAATTCGAAAGTCATTGTACCCTTTATTAGTGTGAAAGCATTCATTGCAAGAAGTCTCGCTAGCCTTCGCAGCATTGCACTTGACGTAGGAAACAGAGTATAGACAAATCCATTCATAAAACGCATGGACATAGGCTCAGAGATATCGCTCTTATGTGGGTGCCGTCATAATCCCTATGATTTAAAAATATGCATAAACCTACCTTCTCCCGCCCTCCCACTAAGTGCGATGCTGAGCTCGATTGTGCTGCTACTCGCTAATCTCTGTGTTCGTGCGACTACGTCACATTTCGAAATCAACACTCAGCGAAATAAAATATTTTTCTAAGGAAACACTTTCTGGGAGCTTAGTTCACCATAACTTAGGCTGTATACCACAACGACGGTGAAAGCAAGACTGTATTATCCCCCATGAACTTATAGATTATCCCGCATCGATACATGTACTAGGTGTTCAACGTAATTCTCATAAAATGTTTCGGAAAGGCTGTGAGCTCGAGGAGGGTCTAACTCCTCTATATGTGAAAGTCATGTGTTCAAATATTCATCAACAAGAGGCACTTTATTTAGGTAACCCTTTTACAGCATTTGGAGAGGGTAAAAGTTATCAAATAAACCCAGTATCTTAAGATAATCTTGTGCTGAAATTTGCCTGGCTGTTTTTTAGCGTAAGCTGCAATGGCCAATGTTGAGAAGTTTTGCGTGGCAAGATAACAAACACAAAAGACGCACTCTAGCGACGTTATCAAGCCAGTGCCAAAGTAGCTACATCAGAAAGAAGGTTTGTGGCCATGCCAGTGCACTCAAACGCTTCAAAGTGTTTGGTTCATGATATTCTCACAGGGATTACAAACACACGGAAGAGAAAAACGAGTGTATTTGCAATATTTACAGGTAGGTCTGACACCCCAGGGCTGCTAGGATCTCGAGCGCCGAATCCGCTTCTTTTTCATCTATGCGTCTACGAAAGCGGAGCCATGCCTACTGCCTCGTAACATCACCCCCGGCGAACGAAGCGCCGTCACGGCACCGCTAAGTCAATCACGACTGGCTGTGTAGCAGCGTTTTAGACGCGACACATGAACAACATTAGTAGGTGGTGTGGCAGAACATCAGTGTCGGAGTGATGAGGTAGTCGACGTCGGTGACGAGTCGACGTTGGTTTGGTAGTATGAGAAGGAAGGAATGTGTCAAATGGCAACGCAGGGTTGCGGCCGTACAGAAGAAAGAACAGAGAATAGCCGAAATTATCATGCTTTGATGAATTGTACGCAAACGTAACGTAGGGGAGCATTGCGTCCCAGTGACGGTGATCAGCTGAGACGTACATGAACAACTTGTCTGAAAGTGTTCCGTTGAGGAGCTCTGTGAGACCGTTGGTCTGTGGATGGTAGGCAGTAGTAAGGTGATGTTCGGTAGAGCAGCTACGGAGGATTTCGTTGATAACGTTTGCTAGAAAGCAGCGGACACGATCCGTCAGAAGCTGGCGTGGAGCCCCATGCTGCAGGATGGCGTCATTCAGTAGAGAGTCTGCGACGTTTGTAGCGCAGCTACTTGGCAATGCACGAGTTATAGCGTATCTGGTCGCATAGTCAGTTGCGACAGTGACCCATTTGTTGCCTGACATGGACGTTGGGAAAGGTCCGAGCAAGTCGATGCCGACGCGGAAGAATGGTTACGGGGGAATGCCGATAAGTTGGAGAAGGCCAGCCGTACGGAGAGCAGGACGTTTGCGACGCTGGCAGCGCTCGCAAGCAGCGACATAGCGGCGCACAAATTTATACATGCCAGTCCAAAAGAACTGTTGCCGCACGCGGTGATAGGTGCGTGAAAAACGAAGGTGTCCTGCCGTTGGAGCGTCATGTAGATGTTGAGGAATGGTGGCACGCAGGTGTCGGGGAATAACTAATAAAAACTGCGAGCCATCAAGCTTCATGTTGCGATGGTCCAGAATTTTGTTGCGGAGGATATATTGACGGAGTGAAGGGCCGGAATGTCCTGAATATACTCACTCAATGACCATCTTGAGGGTTGCGTCCCGGCGCTGCTCTGTGCCGATGTCTCGCTAATCCGAGATGGCGAGCACACAAGAATCGCTCTTATGGACAGCGAGGCTAGCCGGGTCCACCGGATAACGCGAGAGACAATCGGCATCTTGGTGTTACCTGCCAGACTTATAAATTACGTCGAAGTTATACTTCTGAAGACGTAGAGCCCAGTGACCAAGGCGACCAGTTTGGTCCTCGAGCGACGACAACCAACACAGTGCGTGGTGATCCGTAATAACTGAAAACTCCCGACCATACAAGTATGGGCGAAATTTCGCTACAACCCAGACCGACGAAAGACATTCATGCTCTGTTATCGAATAGTTTCGCTCAGATGTGGAGAGAAGACGGCTGGCATACGCAATAACACGCGTTTAGCCCCCCTGGTGTTGAGCGAGGACGGCGCCGATGCCGTGAGCACTGGCGTCTGTGCGAACTTCAGTCATCGCGGACGGGTCAAAGTGAGCCAATATTGGTGGTGAAGTGAGCAGCTGGATCAGCGTGAAAAACGCAGCTGCTTGGTCTTGGCCCCACGAAAAGGCCACATTCTTTTTTTAGAAGATCAATAAGTGGTCGTGCAATTCCTGCGAAATTGCGTACAAAACGCCGGATGTACAAGCGCAAGCCCACAAAACAACGAACATCTTTGGTAGTAGAAAGCAGAAGAAAGTTCTTGACTGCGCTAATTTCGTCAGGGTCCGGTTGGACGCCAGCAGCACTTACACGATGACCGAGGACTATGATTGCTCGTCGGCCGAAATTGCGCTTTTTCGAGTTCAGCTGAAGTCCCACTCGAAAAAAAAACAGCATGAATGGTCCACAAACGAGTTAGGTGGCTTTCAAGTGTTGGGGGAAAACACACATTGTCGAGGTAGCAAAGGCGGATAAACCATGTATAACCCCGGAGGAGAGAGCCCATGGACTTGAAGAGGCCTCTATGACTCCTTTGGTGAGCATCTTCTCAAATTCTCGTTGTTTGACCTGTCGTTCGAACTGGGAAACATGATATGGCTGCCGTCTAACAAGACTAGCATCGCCGTTGTAGTATTTGATGACGCACGACATACGTTTGACCTAAAGGGCTGTCATCAATGTCGAAAATATCTCGGTAGGTGGTCAGCACCTGGTGGAGCTGCGCAATCTGACAGGGCAGATATCAGGGGCAATCATCATCTTGATTTCATCGGAAGGTGCGTTTGCTCGGCTGCCTGCAAAAGGGGACGAGCAGCCTTCAGGGTCTAATGCCACTATGTTACATGCATCAAGTGGGGAAACATGGTCTAACGAAATGCCATGCGGGAGAACTTAAGTCGAACTACTAAAGTTGAGAAGCGGAAGCTGAACTTAGTTGTCAACGATAGTCACGATGGTATGCGGCACAGCAACACTTCGCCCCAAGAGCACATCCAATAATGAAGACACTATGTAGTCACCATCAGGAAGAGCTCGTGATATCGTTAAAACCACAAACCTGGTGGCTTGCGGTGACAGCCGAACATAATCAACAGCGCACAAGTGGTGTGACGGTGAGGACAGCACAGCCCCAAGTCAAGGCAGTTCAAGTTGGAGAATGTCGGTTGCACAGTCTATGAGAGCAGCATGAGTGGACAAGAAATCCAATCCAAGAATCAGGTCATCGGGGTACTGCTCAATAACTGCAAAGAGAACAAATGTGGGGTGACCGGCGTTTGTGATGCGTGCTGTGAGCATTCCTGTGATGGCAAGTCTTCTTTCGTCAGCGACACGAATAATGCCAGAAGCAGCCGATGTGAGAACTCTCAGCAAAATGAAAAATCTTCTTAAGGAAACACTTTGTGGTAGCTTAGTTTACTATAACTTAGGCAATATACCACAAAGACGGTGAAAGCAAGACTGCATTATCCTTTATCCCCTTATAGTTTATCCCGCATCAGCACCAGTACAAGGTGTTCGACGTAATTCTCATAAAAAGTTTTTGAAAGGCTGTGAGCTCAAGGAGGCTCTAACTCCTCCATATGTGGAATGCATGTGTTCAAATATCCATCAACAGGAGGCACTTTATTTAGGTAACCCTTTTACAGTAGTTGGAGAGGGTAAAAGTTATAAAAAAAAAACCCAGTCCCCCAAGGTTTTCTTGTGCTGAAATATGCCTGGCTGTTTTTTAGCGCAAGCTACTATGGCCAATGGTGAGAAGTTTCGCCTGCAAGAAAACAAACACAAAAGACGCGTTCGAGCGACGCTATCAAGCCAGTGCCAAGGCAGCTACATCATAAAGAAGATTAGTGGCCATGCCAGTGCACTCAAACGCTTCAAAGTGTTTGGTGGATGATATGTTCAATTGTTACTTCTAGGACGTGAGTGAGTCAGAGAGACAGAGAGAGTGTGTGTTTACACTTTAAGGAAACGAGGCTGGTTTAAGTCTTCCAGCTGTCACTGGGGCATCTTTCGTCGTGCCATTGAAATGGCGCCAATAGTTGGCCAATTGTAGGTGGAAAATGCCGTCCGTGGTACCTCTAGTTCACACTGAAGCACCCGCCTTCTACAGCGACTGAAATTCGCCTGCCGCCGAAACGCAGCGTCATTCGCGCTGGACACGCGCCGTGCCGTTGAATATACTATCTACAACTGGTCAAACGCGGGTTAGATGCTCTGTCATCCGGTTGTTGCCGCGGCTTGCAAACGCCAATACGTTATCCATTTGTCTGTATACTTCGATGACTGCCGTATGCAGGAAGCAAGAAGAAGCACTACTGCTTACTTTGCTGTCAAGTCACTCTCTTGTAAACCATGAAGAGAACCAAAAAAAAGGCAGATCCCACGTACAGTGGGAATCGATGATATGCGAAGCACCAATGAAGAAGGTTGATAAGTCATTTTCAAATCACCACTACGTTAAGAGGTGGAGGTAAATTATACAGTACAAGATTTCCGTGTCATGATTATCATGTATGGATGTGTCGTTTACCTTCGTCGTCTATTTACGTAACGTGATGCCAAATTTAGTATATATGGAGCAAGTGAAACGGCCACGACAACGCTGTGAGCGTGGTATGTTGTCATGTACTTACATAACACTCGTCTCATGATTTTCATGTATGCACCAGTCATATACCTTCGCCATCCATCGACGTCATGTAACACGAAAATTGGTATATGTGGGGCAAGCGAAACGGTGTAGAGTGCATTCTGAAGGGCCCGATATACTCCAACGTAACTCAGACGCGCGCGCACGCTGGACACAGCGACGTTACGTCTGACGTAAGCACTCTACAGTCTGACGCGAAGCGCTACCGGCGCGACCAGCGTCCTTTACGGCAACCAGCGCGAAATGCGACATGCTGCATTTCGCGCCAATGCATTACCCAGACAGCATTGCGTCTGCCTCTTTTCGAAACGGCGGGACGCCGGACGCGTGGAAACGCGCATACGTCAAAGCAACGCAGCGCGAGCCTGCGAGTATATGGCAGGATTAGCGCCTGGCGTGCTAACGCCGGCGTGACGTGATGAAACCTACACCGGCACGCACACGCGCCGGGTCATGTCGTAGTGTACAAGCGCCTTGACTGTGGCATGTAGTCATGTTCTCAAGTGACACACATCGCATGATTATCATGTTTGCACCAGTCACTACCTTCGTCTTCAATCGACGTAACGTATTACCGAATTTGCCATATGTGAAGCTAGCGAAACGGCCGCGAGCGCATCTTCAGTGTACCATGTAGTCATGTCGTTACATGACACGCATGTCGTGATTATCATGTTTGAATGTGTCATTTACCTATGTCGTCAGTTCGCGTGACGTAATACAAAATTTGGTAGATGTGAAGCAAGCGAAACGGCCCCGAGCGCATCATGAGCGTAGCATGTAGTCATGTTATTACACGACACGCATCTCATGTGTATCATGCTTGCACCAGTGTCATGCCTTCGACATCCATTCACGTCTCAGAATATCGAATTTCGTAAAAGTGAATCTAGTGAAACGATCACCAGTGCATCATGATTGCGGCATCTAGTTATGTTATTAGATGACACGCATCTCATGATTATCATGTTAGCACCAGTCAGATGATCTGCAAGACCGCGGCAAGCTCGGTCACGCCAACGACCAGCTCGGCCACGTCTTCCACGAAAAAGGGACGTCAAGTAGGCACAGAGTGAGTCAAACTCCCGTTGGTTACAACATTCAGTTACGTGCACGGCGACATGACGAATAAGTGGGACTTTGCCGCTATTTTTAAAAATGCATTTAGTGGCGCTCCTATTGGTCCGCGGCGATTGATTCGGCGGCAGACGCCGGAAAAGTCCGTCCGAGAGCGATGGGTGCGGAGGGGGCACTTTCGGCGGATCTCGCCGCCGCCGAATCGGATTCGGAGCACTTTCGGCAGCCTGAATGCTCAGTGTGAACGGGCCTATTTGCTTTTCGTCGTCTGATTTACGTCGCCTCGCACGACATGCAAGAGCCGCGCGAGGCGAAGCTAACAATACTTGCGCACGCAATTTTCTCGCTTTTTGCATACGTGGAGGAGTGGCGTTGTTTAGTGTCTGTTTTCAAACAATTGGGAAGATAAAAGTAGTGGAGCCGCCACCTTAATACTGTGATAGGCACATGTAGACTTTTCTGCGTTACCCTGAGCATTTCACATGAGGATTTTGCTCATAGATGAATTCGTCAAACGCTGTTATCAAAATTGTGCAAACTTCGCAAAATGTTTGAATATTACGAGCCTCACCAGCTTTTTAATGTACCGGGTTGCACGAAAGCCTCCAGAGCTGTCTGTCTCTCTCTTGCATGCGACGCCATAAAAACTGATCTTAACTGAGTTGCGCGAAAAAATTAAAGTACAAAAGGAAGGCACATGTAAATATTACACAAAAGAAAACTACAGAAAATTCGTGACTACAGAACTCGTGACCATTGGAGCAGCAGTCACGTACGCTAATCACTATGCCACTCCCCAGTTCCTGGAGCGCTGTGTCCAGGTGTCTTCTATCAGTACTTCAATTTTTACGGGCAACTAATTTAAGAAGACTCACCAACTCACCCACCAGTCTGTGCTCAAAAAAGAGATCTGATGATGGTGATTAAATGCTAACAATAAGATAAATTTACAAACATCTCTGCAGTCAAAAAGGTCATGTCGAATGCCTAAGGCGCGTTTACACAAGAGAGACGCATTTTGGTCTGTGGACTGTCTTTGGGAGTGTCTTTTGTCTTGTCGTAGTCCTATGTACACTGCAAAGACACAAACAGTCCATCGATGGTTTCTTGAAAACTCCGACCATGCTTTGTCGTGCTCACAGTCTTTCGTTGGCCAATTCTTTAGTCACGTTGGAGGCACACGCAGTGACACAGACTAACTTGCACACCTGCACCTCTTTTTCACTCATGCTCCCCGCTCTGAGATTCTTCTTCTCCGGCTACATGGCACAGCAGCTGCCAAATTCCACGTCGTCATGAAACTGGTGTGGTTAGACAAAAACGAAAGTGTAGAAATGACTTCCGTTGGGGGCTCAAGATGCATAGTCAGACGCCGCGGAAGCCTGGGAGGGGGCATTGTTAACTCCACTAAGACTGCCCCTTTGTGGGCGTTAGAATCAAACAAATTGGGCGAATTTTCGCTCAGCCACAGATTTCCCGGAAACACGCCCACGACAGGTCTGCGGATGCGTTTTGCTGGTGTTTTCAGCGTCTCATTATGGTACACTACGACCACATGCTGTCTTTTGAGGCGTCGTCGGCCTCGTGTGACCAGGGGTCTGGCGAATCTGTCGGTGGGCTACTCGTCGGCTGATGGTCTGCGCCTGCCTGGTGTCTTCGTCGGGTTCGTGTCAGTGTCATGTTGTCCTAGTGTAAACGCGCCTTTATGGTAATAAGAAAATGTCTACCTGTGACTAGAGTAATTTTCAATTTCTCCCAATTGCATCAACACACGTGATGTGTTGCTAGTCGTCAACAGGCGTACGCTCATATTAAGGGTAAACGTGTATTTAAATAGTGTGCCTGTTCCTTTAGGCAAGGACTCATCATGGTCACAATTTCATTCAAGCAAGTGTCTGACAATATATATTCTACTTTCGGCGATTGTTGTGTTTCAATTATCCGCGTAAACAGTTTTAGATGTAGAGCATCACCCTTCTGTCAATTGTGGTGTAGATATTATTAAGTGCGAAGGATTTCTTAGCGAACTTCGGTGACATTCAGCGTATCTATCTATCTATCTATCTATCTATCTATCTATCTATCTACTATCTATCTATCTATCTATCTATCTATCTATCTATCTATCTATCTATCTATCTATCTATCTATCTATCTATCTATCTATCTATCTAGCTGCCTACGACTTTTGTCTCTCCTGGCCGTTTCGATAATGACATCGGTACCAAAATTGGTATGGCATAACATCACTGTAGGAGGAGAATACATAATTAGACTTAATATGAAACTCATAACGTGCATGTTTTAATGAATGTAAACATTCGACAGATGCCTGTCTGGTTGGGTATGATAACTGGGAAATAACTTAAACTCCAACCAAGTGTACGTGGAAAAACCCGACGTTTGGGAACCTACTTGGTTCCTTCTAAGGGGTGACTGGAATTAAGTAGTAGCAGCATCTTCAAAGCACTCGCGGAGTGGTTGGCGACTCTTTGTTTCTCTCTCTCTCAGTTTCTCTTTCTCCCGTTTCGCCATGAAGCGCAGTCCGCATTAATACACTGGAGAAAAGGTTCCGAGAGCGCAGTTGTAGTCTGGGCCGTTCGCTGTATATGCCACGACTAGAGCAGCAACCTTCTCCTCCAGTTAGTCTTCCGGACATAAAACTTCTCAATCTTCGCGCGGCTCGCCGAAGGCTCCAGCGCCGTGCTAATAAAAGTGACCGCAAGAAGCTCTGGACACGTTATCGCATCGAGCCGTGTGTCACCGACAGGCATAGCAAAGACGCGACCGCTCCTGGGGCAGTCTATGCGTCACGCTGGACGACCTGCCACGCTCCGCGCATGCGTGGAGGATATTCAGTGCCGTCCTCTGCCCCGTTGAGTTACGTTTCCCAGCCCTCGCCATTGCTGTTGCACATTGCCTCACTTACCACCAATTGGCCGAGATACTGGCCGACACCCTCCGCCTCAGCGTTCCCGAAAGCTTGCCCGAGGTTCCCTAACTCCTTCTGCACCATCGCCGTGAGTGGTACAAACATCGCCGCTTTTTACTCACCACCGGCATGCGCAATAAGTAAGCGCTTTACGCACTGAGGATTTCACTCTCGGGGTGTTGCAACTGGCTTTGGCGCCGCGCGACGGTGCTCAGCGCCTGGCGCTTACGGTGTGATTTACCAGGTGCTTCGCAACATCGATTAGTCCAAGCTCCCAGTGCTCTTTGCCGCCTACAACGACGTGTGGCACACGGGGATAGTGCCGCAAGAGTGGCGCTAAATCATCGTCGTTCCCGTGCTCAAGAAGGGCGAACCCGCCTCGTAGCCAGCGTCCTATCGCACTGTTTCATTTACCTTCACAGCGGGCAAGCTCTTCGAGGCCATGGCACTGAGGAGACTTGAATGAATTGCCGAGACACTGGATGTTTGCTCGCCTTCGCAGTGTGGCTTCCGCCGTTCGCGTGTCACTGCCGACGCCCTTGCTGACGTCATAGCAACACTGCCACACTAGAGGAGGCACAGCACAAAGGAGAGGTCGGGTACCTCATCCTGTTAGACATCGAGGCGGCATTCGACTCCCTGCCACACCCCACCATCGTGAACGCTGTGCGCGTTATCGGAGTGACTGCTCTCCTCTTCACCTAAATCGCTGCCTTCTTCGGTGGAAGAACCATGCGTGTACGCATTGGTGGAGTCCTTAGTGAGCCGCGTCCCGTGAGCGTCGGTGTTTCGCAAGGCAGCGTACTCAGCCCCTTCTTGTTCAACCTCGGTCTGGCTGGCATCGACGATTACATTTCCCGTGCTCTCCCCTGTCATGTGCGCGAAGCAGTGTACGCGGATGACATTGCGGTGTTCGCGACGGGACCTGTGCCCAGTGGCTGGTGTATTCGCACCAGTGTCCAAACCGTCCTGGATTCTATTGACACGTTCAGCACGGGCAGGGGGATGAGGCTTTCACCGGCGAAGACAGAAGCGATGCTGCTGCATCCCAGTTATGGTGCCCAGCGCGACACACCGAAGTTCACTCTCCAAACAATCCCCATCCCTTGGAAGAGGCGAGTGACCTACTTCGGAGTGCAGCTGCACCGACGCCTCAACTGGTCACCAGCGGTCAGCGACCAGCTTCGAAACGCGCGAAGGGTCACCTCCACCGCTCGAGCACTCCTTGCTCGCGGCAATGGGTGCACACCGTCCCTAGCTCTCCGCATCTAGAACGGAATGGCTGCGGCGTGCATTTTGTACGGCCTTCCTCTCGCGGCGCTTACGCGTTCCAACTGGGAGACACTGGAAGCAGCGAATCGTATTGCGATTCACCAGTTTCTCAGCTCGCCCAGATCATCTCAAAGCAGTCCAACGCTCGCTGAGGCGGGAGACATGCCGCTGTCACTCCAGGCTGATCTTCGAGCGCTAAATCACATAGAGCGTGTGAAACGCTCGCGCCACGGACAGCAGCTGGTATTCTGGCTCTCCTCACTTCCGCACTCACGGATGGGCAATGCGCTGTGGCATTCTACGCCCTCGTCCCGAGCTCACCGGATGTGAATGAATATAGTGCCCCGCTCTGCCACCAGCGCCTTCTGAAGATTTGGACAGGGTTACCGGGAGTGACAAGCAAGCGGACGACGCCAGAGTGTGCGCTTCGGCACGAAACTGCCACCAATTTCGACGAACTTCTCGCGGAGTGACTCCTCGTCTTTACTGATGGTTCAGTGTTGAACTACGGTTGTGCCGCGGCTGCGTGTGTGGTGCCTTCGCTGGAGCGTCACAATCAGTGCCGCCTCACCTGCGAGGCATCGTGAACGATTGCCGAACTCGCCGTGCTTGACCTCGCCGCCGATGCCCTCCTTCAACTGAGAGTTCCGTCGGCCGCCGTTCTCCCGGACTCAAGTGCTGCTCTCCAACTACTCGCGCAGGACTCCCGCAGACCTCCGGTTGCCAGGCGCATCATGCGAAAGCTCGACTCAGTGCAAGACCTCGGGTGTGAGCTTGTGCTGCAATGGATACCGGCGCACGTTGGAATATTCGGCAACGAAGCGGCCGACGAGCTCGCCAAGGAAGCGCACTCTCCGGGAACCTCTGTCACTACAGCGGTGAGCACATTCGACGCAGCGCGGCTTCGCACATGGTGCTCCGTCACCACTCGCCACCCGTACCCAAGAGTTGCGGTAGGGCAGCCACCACGCCCACTCGCAAAAACTGGATTTTTGAGAGGGGAGCGTGCCCTCCTTCTCTGCCTGCACATCGGCTGCTACCACATGGCGGAACGGGTTTACAGACAGTTGGGACGGGAGACCCAAACTGCCCACAGCCCGAAACACTCCATCACATTATCTTAGAGTGTAAGAAGTGTTCAGACGCGCGCAGATCACTCTTCGATGGTTACAGCAAACTGAGACTCCACCAGCACTGTTGATGTTATTCGCTTTCCCCGCGCGCACGCATGCCTGGTGAAGCGCGCGCAAGCTGCCCTCATCCCCTTCCTCAAGACTTCTGCGCTATTTGAGCGCTTGTGACCTGAAGGAACATTAGTGCCAGTCCATCAAGGTCCACTAGACTCCTATTAGTGAGTGCTACGGACCACAATTTTTTCTTTACAGAGATTACGCGCTTCGGCGAGTGCTTTACGCGCTTTCTACGACGCGGCAATCCAACCGGTTGTCCTCCTCTCGATGTTGATACCTCTCCGGCCCTTGGGAGCTTTCCTAGTCAGCTGCGCATGGCGCGTGGGGGCTTGTGAGTCCGTTGCGGGAAGCAGATCGAATGACTCTCACCTCTCCTTTTTTCTCTTTTCCAATCTTTCCCTCTCTATATCTTTTGTGCCCCACACCCCATTCCTGTGCTGACCTGTTGAGGTGTCCTTGTAAGTATAGACAGTCTCGGGTTGGCACTTTTCTTTTCTTTTCTTCTGTTGTAACCACTTATATATATTTCAAGCATGGTCGTTGCGTCAAAGTTTATCCTGTGGTCAAACGTCTCAGGATGCTTGGCGACTGCACTGCGCTCTTTGTAGAGCTTCCACACGTCGTTGGCGTGTTGTTTGATTTGTTCCGGTAAGTCTTTTGTCACGCATATATACAAAGAAGGGCACTCGGCGCACGGGACTTTCTAAACAATCCCGGGGGCTTTGTTCATTGTTGGCCGATCTTTCGGGCGGGGAAGGAGGCGGCCCAGCGTACAAGACGGCATGTGCGCGATTCGAACCCCTTCTTTTTTGAAGACCCGCGCCAACATCTCACTGGTTTCCTGGACGTATGGAACCGGTACGCATTTTGAAGGGCTACCAGCATTATAGTTAATTGGCGTTTTGTATCCTCTGTTGCTCTGCGCGGCGGGGGACGGCTCGAAGGAAGTTTTCTCGGTATCCATTCTTTCTGAGGTCTGCATTTACGGGGTCCCCTTCTTTCTCTCGTTCTGTTTCAATAGAGCATATGGTATTGGCGCTCTGGAGTAAGGTGGTCACTACCGAGGCCTTCTGGCAGGCGGCATGGAATGAATCAAACTGAAGGTAGCAGGCGGTGTGCGTTGGCTTTCTGTGAAAAGAGAACTCCAGGCCGTTGCGTTTTCTTGCCACCCGGACGTCGAGAATGGGCAGGCAGCGGTCGCTTTCACTCTCGGCCGTGAATGTTATTGCTGGGTGTACGGAATTCAGATGCTGCCTGAAGTTTTCAATTTCAGACGTCTTCATTACGCAAAAGCAATCGTCGATATAACGGAAGAAAAGCTTTGGTCACGGCGAGAAGAAGGTGAGTGCTTTCTCCTTTATGAGCTCCGTCGTCAGGTTTGCCATTGTGACGGAGATGGAAGCCACCATCGCGGTCCCACTGTTCTGCCTGAAAATTGTTCCGTTGTAAAAGTGCATGCTATACAGGCAGAATTCGTGTATAAGGCAGAGCTCAGCAACCGCCAAGAGTCCTTTCACTCAGGCTTGCGTCACCCTCAACCACAGCCCGAGCAGAAGACGCAGCTAAGGGCACTGGCACAATGATGAACAATGAAACGACGTCGAACAAGACCAGGCTCTCCTCATCGTTGATGCTCGCCTCTGACGCTAGCTGCATGAAGTGGCTTGAGTCAATGAAATTAGTCTGTCTTCCGGGTTAGGGAGGGCGAAGAATCAGTGTAGAAAATCTGAAAAGTCTCGACATGGAGAGGGGGTCAACTCTGCAATCAGTCGGAGGGAGCTGTCAGACTTGTGAATTTTGGGTAGTCCATACAAACCCGGTGCGGATCCTTTGCGGTAGATTAGTCGCTAGTAAAGTGTTCTTAGATCTGGGTACTGGTTGAAATTTTTTGTGAGTAGGTTGTTTTGCTGTGTCTGGGTCTGCTTCGTTGGGTCCTTTCTTAGTTGCGTGTACGCGTCCCCTTCTAAAAGAGCTGAAATATTCTGATTGTAGTCCCCGGTATCCAACACCACCGTCGAGATCCCCTTGTCGGCGGGAGAGATGACAATCCTCTGATGCCGTCATAATTCCTGAAGTGCCTGGTTCTCCTGTGTAATGAAGTTCTTTTTTCCTTTGTAACAATAATTTCGAAACGATTCCAATTGATTTCAGTCTATTTTTTCTTGTGAACGACCTCACGTGCTGGATTGCCTCCACTACAGCCGCCACAAATTTCGGTAGACGGGGCGTGGTTATACGTTATTTAGCAGTTATTTAGCTCTTCATACAGTCATGACGCCGCGTCAGTATTTTACGGCTTTCGTTTTGTGAAGTATAACAACAAGTAATAACAAAAACTTGGCATTTCCCAGGTACAGTGGGAATCAATGACACCCGCAGCACGAATGACAAATGTTGACATGTCACTCTAAAATCAACACAACATTACGAGGTGGAGGTAAATGATGCCGTACATGGCTTAAGTGCCAAGATTATTATGTTTGGATGTGTCGTTTACTATCGTTATCTATTCACGTTACGTGACACCAAATTTAGTATATGTGGCTCTAGCAAAAAGGCCACGGACACGCTATGAGCGTGGTATCTAGTCCTGTTCTTACATGACACGCGGGTCAAGATTATCATGTTTGTACCAGTCATATTTTTTGTCATCTATTGACGTCCCGTAACAGCAAATTTTGTATATGTGGAGCCAGCAAAACGACCGCAGGCGCATCATGAAGGGCTCAGTATACTTCAACGTAACGTTGACGCACGCGCACGGTGGACACAGCGACGCTACGTTAACAAACCGCGAGCACTCTATGGTCTGACGCCAGGTGCGACTGGCACGGCCCGATGGCAACCGCCGTAAAATTCACCTCGACAGACAGACAGACAGACAAAAAAACTTTATTAGAGCAAGTGTGTTTAGACCCTCCTGGGATCCCTGGAACACCGCGCGGTCCCGCACCACGCATACACGGTCATGCCTCTCGCCGCGAACACATCGGCTGCCCTAGTCACCGCAGCAAGCTGCACCGCCGGGTCTCCAGACGAGAGCAGGAGCTCCCAGACTTCCCAGCTTGAGATGGCAGGCTGTCCCTGGGGGGGGGGGGAGAGGGGGATCAGCAGGGCAGCCGAATAGGATATGGGAAAGGGTGGCATGAGGTTCGCTGCAGAGGGAACATTCCGGGGAAGTGCCACAGTAGTGGGACAGGAGCTGAGGGTAAGTAAGAGTGCGAGTCTCGAGACGTCTCCACAGGATATGTTGGCAGTGCGTAAGAGAGGACTTTGGAGGAAGGTGGATCTGATGGCAAACGGTGTATTTGTGGGAGCTCTGCGGGAGTGTGCTGCCGCCCCTCCGAGAAGCCCAAATCGAGACTGTCCTGAGTCCGGCGAAAGAATCCCCGGGCCAATTTATCAGCAGCCTCATTTCCGGGTTTCCCTGAATAAGCCGGTACCCACAAAATCTCTACCATTCACGGTAAATATTGTGTTGGGGTGTTCACCAACGGCCATGCACCAACTATCCGGCACCTGGCATAGTTGTACAGAGCAGTTTTTGAATCAGTGAAGACGTACTGTGCATCGGAATGTGCAAAGGCTAAGGTGATAGCGGTCTCTTCTGACTCCTCAGCTGTAGAGCCTGAGGAAAGGCGTTGAAATAGGGTATGACGTAGCATAGGGTTACAGGCAACTCCCAAGGCTTCTTGTGCTTTACAAGCGGCGTTTACCTGAATGGCATCCTCAGCTTGTCCGTAACTCTTGTGAAGGGCTTTTGCGCAAAACACGCGGCGAGCAATGTGATGCTGAGGGTGGACAATGCGATTTCGCGCCGATGCGTTACCCAGACAACACTGCGTCTCCCTCTTTTTGTTACCGAGTGACGCCGGATGCGCTGAAACACGATAGCGTCGAATCAACGCAGCGTGGCGCGTGCCTGCGAGTATATGGCAGAACCGGCGCCTAGCGTGGCAACGCCGGCATTACGCGACGAAATGAACGTGGGAGAGCACGCACACCACGTCATGTCAAAATGTATTGGTGTCTTGACTGTGGCATGTAGTCATGTTCTCAAAAACCACGCATCTCATGATTATCATGCTTGCACCTGTCACCTACCTTCGTCATTCATTTGCGTCACGTAATACCAAATTCGGCATATGTGAAGCAAGCGAAACAGCCTTGAGCGTATTATGAGTGTAGCATGTAGTCATGTTCTTACAAGGCGGGCATGTCGTGATTATCATATTTGGATGTGTCATTTACTTACGACGTCAATTCGCGTCGCGTAATACCGAGTTTGGTATATGCGAAACTAGCAAAATGGCCGCGAGCGCATCATGAGTGCGGCATGTAGTCATGTTGTTCCTTGACACGCATCTCATGTTTATTATGTTTGCACCAGTATCATACCTTCGTCATCCATTCATGTTGCGTAATACCAAACTTGGTATAAATGTAGCTGGTGAAATGGCTGCCAGCGCATCATGAGCGTGGCATGTACTCGTGTTGTTACATGACACGCAAATCAAGATTTTCATATTAGGGTCAATCGCTTGTGTTCGCCATGCAATCATGTCATACCATACCTGTTTTCCAATATGGCTTGTGAACGAAACCACCACAAGAGCTGCAGCACCATGAAATGTAAATTATGACATTCATGACATACAAGTCATGATTTTCGTGTCGTGACGAATCAGATATGTTCTTCATACACTCATGTTATTCCATACCAAGTTTCGTATTAATACGGTTTCGAAACGGCCCGGAGAGCTGAAAATTGCAGGCGGCTACATGGATATATAGATAGACATATAGATAGATAGATAGATAGATAGATAGATAGATAGATAGATAGATAGATAGATAGATATGCTAAAGTCGCTGAAGTTCGCTAAGAATCGCTTCGCATTTAAAATTGGCCCCGTATCTGCATGTTTCACTGCAAATGTCGTCGAAAGACGATAGTCTTGCGTGTGGAGAGACTGAAGAAAACGTTTATTTGATGTTCTGTGCAAGAAAATTGGTAAATTGTGTTCTGGAAGCACTGCGTTGAAAAGTCTCGATCCGTGCCGCGAAGGCCAAAAAGCACATCGAGGCACGGTAGACACGAGTGCCATCTGGCAATTCTATTTGAAAACGAAGGAAGGCGTGCGCAACCGCGGAGCCCATAAGGTGTAGGATGCAAAGCGACGGGCAGGTGCCACAACCGTGTTGTCTTAGAAAAGCGTTGAAAACGCTTGCCTTTTAAAAGCGAAGCGTTTCTCAGCCAACTTCGGCGAAATTTAGCGTATCTATCTATCTATCTATCTATCTATCTATCTATCTATCTATCTATCTATCTATCTATCTATCTATCTATCTATCTATCTATCTATCTATCTATCTATCTAGCCGCCTACGACTTTAGCTCTCCTGGCCGTTTGGATAATGAATGATAACAATACAAAACTTGGCATGGTATAACATAGCTTTATGAAGAACATATTTCACTAGTCATAACGTGAAAATCATGACATGTATGACACCAACGTAATGATTCACATTTCATGGTCCTGCAGCTCTTGCGGTGGTTTTATTCACCTGGCATGTTTCAAAACTTGTATGGTAAGGCATGAATGCATTGAAAACACAAGCGACAGACTCTAACATGGAAATCATGACATGCGTGTCATGTAACAACATGACGACATGCCACGCTCATGATAAGCTCGCGATCCTTTCCCTAGCGTGACATATACGAAATTTGGTATTACAGTACGTGAATGGATGGCGGAGGTAAGGGAGTGGTGCAAACATAATAATCATAAGATGCGTGTCATGTAACAACATTACTACATGCCACGCTGACGATGCGCTGGCGGCCGTTTCACTAGCTTCACCTATACCAAATTTGGTATTACAGGACGTGAATGGATGGCGAAAGTATGATACTGGTCCAAACATGATAAACATGAAATGCGCGTCATGAAACGAGACTACATGCTACTGTCATGTTGCGCTCGCTGTCATTTCCCTAGCTTCACATGTACCAAACACGGTAATACGCGACGCCAACGAACGACATAGGTAAATACACATCCAAGCATGATAATCACGACACGCATGTCATGTAACAACATGACTACATGCCACACTGATGATGCGCTCGCGGCCAAATCGCTAGCTTCACATATGCCAAATTTTGTATTACGTGACGCTAATGGATGACGAAGAAATGTGACTGGTGCAAACATGGTAATCATGAGATGCGTGTAATGTCAGAACATGGCTACATGCTACAGTCAAGGGGCCAATACAATTCAAAGTGACGTGGTGCGTGTGCTTGCCGGCGTTCATTTAGGCCTAGTCACGCCTGCGTTGCCGCGCCAGGCGCCGGTCCTGCCATATACCCGCCGGCGTGCGCCACGCTGCGTAGGTTTGACACATGCGCGTTTAAGCGCGTCCGGCGTCCCTCCGTCACAAAAAGAGGGAGACGCAGTGCTGTCCAGGTAACGCATTAGCACGAAATGCAGCATGTCGAATTTCGCGCCTGTTGCCGTCGGGCCACGCCGACGGACGCTGGTCGCGCCTCGCGACAGGCTAAAGAGAGCTCACGTTGAGCTAACGTATTGTCGCTGTGCCCAGCATGCGCGTGCATCCACGTTACATTAGAATACATTAGGCCCTTCATGATGCACTCGGAGAAACGCTCTAGGTGCCGACCAGTGCGGACGCGTGAAGATCGGCTCCTGCTTTCAAGAATGCTTTCCTGTGGTATTCACAAATTTGTCACCGAGTTTTTACTCTCATCGTGTGCCTAAGTTCTCAAGAAATCAGCAGATACCACCTTTGTGCCGGTGAGCGGACTTTTAAACCGTTTTTGGGGACATTTTTAGACGGCAACGCCACCAGGGGATTTAGGCCTAACCAAGGAGGCGATTGTTGCCGATGCGCCAGCCCGGCGCCAACGCGACTCAACACTCTGCGCGTTCCAGTATCTGCAACTGAGAATGGAATACCAAGTAGATGGAGAGGACATCTCTCCAGAGGATAGCACGGAAGAAATGAGTTGGAAGGAAGCCGAAACGAGACGCTCAAGGAATAAGCAAGCCGCGGTTAGCGTTCCTGCTGCCAAGAGTTCGACCGAGGCCGGCGTTGCGGGAGAGAGAGAGAGAGAATAAACATTTATTAATAACAAATGCACACTGAGCCTTCTTTGGGTGGGGCACTCAGTCCAGGGCTCCATTGCCTTGCGCGACCCTGCGAGCCCGCTGGACCAGCTGCTGCTGTTCCTGCCGGCGAAAGCTGAGCAGTGCATACTCCCAAGAGGAAGGGGTGGGATTGGGATTGTGGTAGACGCTCGAGCCAGTCTTAGTAGGTATGACACCAAGCATACAATCGTGCGAGCTGGACGCATGCCACCACTACCTAAGGACTTCAGCAAAATTGTGCTACGACCACGTGGAGGATTAAAAATCTCGAGAATTGGCACTGGAGCCGTGGCAGACGCGATAGTACTGGCGGCCGGCGTCAAAGAGGAAGAGGCCATGCAGCACATCATCTGTTCCAACTTGCAGCAGAACATTATGGTGGCAAGTACTCCGGACCAAGACAGAGCTTCAAGATACCTCAAGGTCAAGCAAACTGACATTGGAGGCGAAGTTTTCGAGGTTAGCGCGTACGCCGCGGCACCCCACGACACTTGTAAAGGAGTGATTCGCGGGATCCCCGTAAGCGATCCTCAAGACATTTTGACCCGAAAGATTGTGAACGCGAACAACCCGCTCGCGCTGCAGGCCAAGAGAATCAAGGACACCGGGACAATCATCATAGCGTTCGAAGGACACAAGGTGCCCAGATTCGTGAGATATGGACCTTCAAATTTGCAGTGCTCCTTTTACCGCAAGAACATCGATATTTGTTACGTCTGTGGAAAGCTGGGACATCGGTCTGACGTCTGTCCGAACCCAGCTGAAACAATCTGCAGAAGCTGCGAGATCAAGAACCCAGATAGCCTGCGCCAGTGCAATCCAAGATGCAGGCTGTGCGACAGTCACCATCCCACGGCAGACAAGGAGTGCAAGAACAGGTTCTTAGTGCCATACGTCGTCAGACGCAGACGTTGGGAAAGATCGCGAGCTGCCGCAGAAGCCCGAGATGCATCAATCACATCGAGTCCAGACATCAATGACAAGCAGCTTATTCCAGCCTACGGAACCCAGAGCATCCAGACTACACAAGAACAGGAAAGGCCGCCCCACTCCAGGGGGAGGTCGCGTTCCAGAAGAGGTTCTAGACCCAAGGCCCGCTCCCAATCACGGGGGCGCTCGAGTTCTCAAGGTCACCATCAGGGTCGGGATCAGCCTGGGCGGCACCCGATTGGCCAGCTGCCTGGCGTTCAGTTCGAGATCACGGCCTCACATCCGGGGAGGACGCCTGCAGTTACTTCGAAAGGCAGCTGGGCTGAGCGAGTGCGCAACGGCGGGGCAGAGGTGATGACAGGTAAGCTGCCGGAGCATGATAGAATTGCACAGCTAGAGCAAGAAAACGCGAGACTTACACAATCGAATGAGAGGCCATCAGCTGAGTTAAAGAAAATGAAAATTCTTCTCACTAAGCTAACCAGCACGCAATCTTCACAGCCAATGCCTCAGCCAGTTGATGTCCCTGTGGCTGAAAACGTGGGGGACTCGAGAACCGCGAAAAAGAGGGCAGTCATGGCAGAACACGTGGAAGCCAACCAAACGACCATGTCAGATATGAAGGAGGTGTTTGACACGCTCAGCAAAGTAGTAGCCAATCTTAGCGAGCAGATGGGTAGGCTACAATCAAGCGTGGCGGCACTGGAAGAGCATATGACTTTGCGCATTACAAAGGTCGAAGCATATCTGCACAACACAGCAAAGCCTCCTCATGCACCAAGCTCACCCCTTCGGCCACCAATACTAGTGGTACCAAACCTGTCGACAGGTGCAGCATCAGGCTCTGGCCGCCCATGTAATAACCATGATGGCAGCGCTACGTGAAGCATTTCGTATCTGGCAATGGAACTGTAGAGGTTACCTTAAAAAGAAGGCAACCCTGCAGCAGTATATCAGGAGCAGCCAAGAAAAGCCTCATATTATATTATTACAAGAGACCCTTTCACCGCAAGCAACGTTGCCTGGATTCCGGCCTGTAATAGGGGATACTGAAGGGAGGGGAGTCTGCACCTTCGTATGCAACAAACTAACGCACGTAACCCACGACCTCAAGATAGAAGCAGGCCGGTTGAAACACGTCTTGGTAGAGATCGTGCCGGGTACCAGCAACCGTCAGAGCATTTTCATTCTTAATATATACAGCAGTCCAAAGGAACAAAAGCAAGGGTTCAAGACGGTTCTAAAGAAAGCTGTTAATATCGCCGGGGAATGTCCACTCGTCATAGCAGGTGATTTCAACGCCCCTCATCATGCATGGGGTTACAAGTACAACACTGGGAAAGGAAATCGACTTTGGCAAAGTGCCAGTGAACTTGATCTCACCCTAATCACAGACCCCAGCCTACCAACAAGGCTTGGTACATCTTGCTGCATGGATTCCACCCCGGACCTTACATTTGTAAGGAACATCAAGAAGGCCCAGTGGATGAACCTTGCTGTAGACCTAGGGAGTGACCACTGCATTCTTTGCACTACCTTCTCTGAGGAGCGTAAAAAGCAGAGAGAATTTCACTTCACAGACTGGGATAAGTTCAGGAAAATAAGGATGGAAAGGGAACAAGATGGCCACAGACAAGGCTTGGAGCAGTGGGTCAAACAGATTAAAGATGACATCAAATCCGTCTCCTCCACCATTACCACAGATTTTCCGGTCGAAAGAATGGATAGTCGGCTCGCTCATCTTCTTGAGGCAAAGCAAGCACTACTGAACCGTTGGAAGGGTCAGCGCCTGAACCGAAGACTGAGGAAGAAGATAGCTGAGGTAAACAGATCAATCGAGGAACATTTTCGCGCACTACCGAGGCAGCAATGGGACGAAATCTGCAACTCCGTCGATGGTCAGATGCGCAATGGCAAGACTTGGAATATGTTTAAGCATCTCCTCAACGAAAACACCACCAAAACAAATCAAAAGCATGTTATCGCTCGAATTTTGCATAAAGAAATAGGGCGCACTACAGAACAGCAAGTTGTCCAGCAGCTCGTGCAGAAGTACCTCTCAATCAAAAGAGGATTGGTACCACCAAGTAGACAGTACCAGGGCACGCCAAATCCAGGTCTTGAGGGCAACTTTAACATCGAGGAGATCAGAAGAGCCTTGATGATTTCAACGGCAGGTCGGCCCCTGGCCCGGACGGTATATCAAACAAGGCCCTGCGTAACCTTGATGACGATTCAATTGAAAACCTGAGGGATATGATCAATTCAGCATGGAAAGAAGGCAGGGTGGCAGAGCAGTGGAAGCTGGCCAGCACGATCCTTATTCCTATACCAGGAAAGCCCCCTAACTTGGACAACATGAGGCCAATATCCTTGGCATCATGTATCGGCAAGGTCGCAGAACATGCCATACTGCACAGGATAAACAAGTACTTGGAAGATAACAACATATATACACACAATCTGGTTGGATTCAGGGCAGGGCTATCCACACAAGATGCATTGAAGCTAATCAAACACCAGGTCATTGACAATGAAACCAGAGACGTGAGAGCCATTCTGTGCCTAGATCTAGAAAAAGCGTTTGACAACATCCACCACTCATTCATACTCGAAGCAATTTCCAAGATTGGTCTAGGGAAAGCCTTCTATGACTACGTATGGTCCTTTCTTACAGATCGGAAAGCCGTGATGAAGATTGCAGATATCGAGACCGCAGCAATCGAACTAGAAGCAAGGGGCACGCCACAAGGGGCAGTGATTTCACCAATGCTGTTCAACATTGCCATGATTGGACTGTCAAAGAAATTATCGAGCATTGAAGGATTGAAGCACAGCATCTACGCAGATGACATTACCATCTGGTGCACAGGTGGAAGCGAGGGGCAGATTGAGAGTGGCCTGGAAGAGGCGATTGACACCGTAGAAGAGTACCTTCGTCCTTCTGGGCTCAAGTGCTCCTCGAGTAAGTCAGAACTTTTACTGTATAGGACTGCACGCCGGGGACCGAAACCCAGGGGATGGAAGCCGTTAAACCAGATAGACATCCACCTCCGTACAAATCAAGGGGATTCAATCCAGAGGGTCGACTCCGTCAAAGTCCTGGGCCTGCTGATGGAGTCTACCGGCACTAACAGCAAATCTATAGCCAAGTTAACTTGGAAAACAGACAGTGCGGTGCACCTCATACGCAGAGTGGCCAACAAAAGAAATGGGATCAAGGAAGACAACCTCATCAGGTTGATGCATGCGTTTGTTCTAAGCCACTTCACGTACGAGGCAGCAATGCACAACTGGTCAAGAGCAGAGTCCGAGACACTGAATGTGCTCCCCAGGAAAGTTATCAAAAAGGTCCTGGGCCTACCCATACATACCAGCACCGAGCGTCTGCTTGAGCTTGGCATACACAACACGCTCGAAGAAATAGCAGAAGCCCAAGAGAGAGCACAGTTTGCAAGGTTATCTACTACAAGGTCGGGGAGAATGATCCTGCAGGAGCTGGGCCAACACCCAATAGCAATCAGACGCAATTACAATGATGTCCCTGACAACATCAGGGAGACTATCATGGTATCTCCTATACCGAGAAACATGCATCCAGAACACAACGTCTGAAGAAGAGTAGCGAGGGCCAGGACTATACTTCGTCAAGTCTCAAACGAGGAACGAGGGGTCGTATTTGTTGACGCGGCTTCCTACGCCAATGGGAAAGCGTTTGTGGCAGTGGTAGTTGATGGGGCTGGCCATGTCGTCAAGTCAGCGACGGTCAGGACGAAAGACCCAATCATTGCGGAACAAGTGGCCATCGCCTTAGCACTCAAGATGGATAACATTGAAGTGGTCTACAGTGATTCCAAGGCAGCACTACGGGCGTTCGCCAAAGGGACGGTGTGTGAACAAACGCTGAAAATACTGCAAGGCAAGAACATACCACATCATCTTTTGAGTTGGTTCCCAGCTCACCTTGGACAAATCAACGATTCCCCTCCCAATCTCAATGAAGCAGCACACGAAACGGCGCGAGAATTCTCCAACCGCGCCTCCCCGGGGATGCATTCTACCGGTGAAGGGGATAACCGGGAAATTCTTACAACATATAACGAGCTCACTAAACATTTCTACCTGTCTAGAAGGATTTTCCCTCCACCTCACAAAAATCTAACCCGGCCCCAAGCACTTACATTAAGGCTTTTGCAAACGCGGATGTACCCTACTTTGAAAATGTTACACATCATGTACCCTGACCTATACCCAAGTAATCTTTGTCCACATTGTGGGGAAATAGCTTCATTAGAACACATGATCTGGCAGTGCATAAAATTTGCTCATTTATCGCACATCACCTCTGCCAGATGGGAGGCGGCAATCCACAGCTCGTCCTTGGCAGATCAGCTCTGGGCTCTCCACCAAGCCCGCGAGGCGGCTGAGGAGCTTGGCATCTCAGTCCCCACGTGGGAGCTGCCCGCAACACAGTGATCTGTGTTTTGGAGGACCAAATAAAAGTTTATCCAATCCAATCCATGATGCACTCGAGGCCGTTTCGCCAGCTACAGATATACCAAGTTTGGTGTTATGTGACGTCAATGAATGACGAAAGTATATGACTGGTGCAAACATAATAATCATGATATGCGTGTCATGTAAAAACATGACAACATACTACCCTCATAGCCTTCTCGCGGCCATTTCGCTAGCTCTACATATACTAAATTTGGCATCACGTGACGTGATTAGATGACGAAGGTAAACAACAAATCCAAACATGATAATCATCACACAGAAGTCGTGTACGGCATAATTTACCTCCACCTCCTAACGTTGTGGTGATTTGAATGTCGCATATCAACCTTCCTCATTCGTGCTTCACATATCATCAATTTCCACTGTACGTGGGATTTGCCAATTTTTTGTGCATTGCGTTATACTGTAATGCAGCGTTATAAACGCCACAGTTCTTGGAATTGCGTATGTGTGCCTTGTCTAGTAAAAAGGCACAAATAAAACATCGAAGTGTTGTTATGGTGCCTTATATATGTGTACTAATTGCTTTTAATTGACTATTGACGAAGGATGAGCACTACATCTTGTCAAATAATGGTGGGGTTTTGTGTTCTTAGGGGAATTTTTACCGCGGACAAGCAGACAAAAGTACGCACAGACCAAAATTTTGGCGTCGAAGGTACCCAAGAAAGAATATTGTCTTTAAAAGAGAAGACACGAAAGTGGCTGCGGGCTGCGCGCGATAAGGTAGTAGAGCCATCCAACCACGTACATCGCAGGGAGGCCTCCGCATGGTAGCGCCACGGTGTCTTCGCGCCCAATACAGCGAGCGGCCCAGAAGACCAATTGCCCTCTCGAGATACATCACCCAATTTAAAAACGTGGACGGCGCTCCACAGCAAAACGGTAGAGAGATGAAGAGAGAGAGAGAAAGAGAGAGAGAGAAAGGGTCACCAACCACCCCGCAAGTGCTTTGAGAACGCCGCTGCTTCGTAGTCCCAGTGACCCCTGAGGAAGCAACCAAGTTGGTTCTGAAACGTCTGGTTTCTTCACGTACCATTGGTTGGAGTTTGATTCATTTCTCATGTCATGATTTAGATTTCATGGTATTGCTCCTGTTGCGTTCATGTCATGTTCACATGGAATGCTTCGAAATTGGTTTGGTAGGAGATGACTGCATGGCGAACGCAAGCGACATACCTTAAATGGAAATCATTACACGCGCGGCATGTAGCGACATGGCTACACTCCACACTCATGACACGCTCCCTGCCATTTTGCTAGCTTCACAATACCAAATTTGATATTACCTTACTCAAACAAACTACGAAGGCACGTGACACATCTAAACAGGATAATTAAGACATGTGTGTCATATAACAATTTTACCACATACAACACTCACGATTCACTATCAGCCGTATCGCTAACTTCACATATACGAAATTTGGTATTACGTGACGCGAACGGACGAAAAAAGCAAATTACATGTAGAAACATGACAATCATGACATGCGTGTCATGTAATGAAACATTATTACAACATGCCACGCTCATGATGCGCTCGCGGCCGTTTCGCTATCTTCAGATATACCAAATTTTTGTATTACGGGATGTGAAAAGATGACGAAGGTGTGTGACTAGTGAAAACAATATACTCATGAGATGCGTGTCATGTAACAACATGACTAAATGCCACACTCTTGATGCGCTCACCTGATGCTAAATTTAGTATTACAGGACGTGAATGTATGAAGAAGGGATGTGGCTGATGCAAATATGATATTTGTGAGATGCGTGCCATGTCACACATGACTACATGCTACGCTCATGACACGCTCGCGGCCGTTTCGATAGCTTCACATATACCAATTTTCGTATTACGGGACGCGAACGGATGACCAATGTAGATGGCACATCGAAACATGATAATCATTACATCCGTATTGTTTAAAGAATGACTACATGGTACGTTCATAGCATGTTTGTGGCCGTTTGGCTAGCTCCACATATACCAAATTCGTTATCATGCGACGGTCAATAAACGACGAAAGTAGAAGACCCATCTAAACATGATAATTTTAGTATAGACGTCTTGTACAGCATACTTTACGTCCGCCTCGTAACGTTGTGTGAACTTTAAAGTGATATATAAGCCTTCCTCGTTCGTGCATCGCATATTATCGATTCCCAGTGTACATTGGGTCTGCCAGTTTTTATTATACCGAAATATTATGGCTTGGTATTAGTGCTAGGATATGAAAAAGAACGCAGTTTTTACCTGCTTACTGTGTTAGTTTTGTGGTCCGTCTTTGCAGCCGCACGTAGATAATATTGAGGAAGGGCCTGCTATTTCGAGGCTCGTCTAATACGATCAACACTCGATGTATACAACATTTCTGCACTAAGTTTATGTTTGTTATGATAAACTTTCTGAAAAGACTGTGGGGCCCAGTTTATTTGAATCATTTGGAAATCTCAGGTGGAGCAGGAGGGTCTTTCTTGAGAGTAAGTACCACTATCATTGGTACCAATGAACACGAGCGTGTCGCGGACATGAGATACGCTAGGACATGCGGTTGGTGCCGGAAGAGGCGCGTGCTCTATGGTGTAATGAAGCATTGTAGATGGAAAGGTACAGAATCAAAGCTCCGGGGGCATCGAAGGGCGACCTAACTTTAAGGCACCATACTCTACCACTTGTAATGTTGTTTATTTCACAGCGGGCGATGACTATATGCAATGGCGCGAGGTAAGTCATAGCACCAACTCCCAGCAAGAGAGCTGTTTTTTTTCTTCAGAAAAGCACTAAGCAGAATGATCAGCTAAAAGGTACAGAAGCGGATGATTCATCGCAAAGTTTCATGGGTTCACTACAGTAGAGTTATATTTAAAAATACAACATATTAAAAGCGCTGTGCTATGAGCTCAGCATGAAGTCTGCACTACACTGAAACAGATCTGTCGGATGAAGTAATACAATTAATTATTAAGAATATCTGGAAACGGCATGCCAGCAGCATTAAGCAAGTGCTGCATTCCGAAATAGAGTGTTTGCTTCCTGCACTTTCTTAAGGGCTTTTATATGATAACTTCCGTAGAGGCTGACATCAACTGTAGCGCATATACCATCTGTAAAAGGTACTTACCTGCAAGCCTGAACCATTGGCTGATGCTGCCATACACGCTGCAAGGGAAGCCACCTCGTATGAAGTAGAGTACATATCAAGACAGCTGTGATGGCTCATCATCCAATATTACGCAGGTTCCGCTGGCGAAACAGCCTGCCTTACTGGTCATCTTGTCACTCCTATGTATGATCAGAAGCGGCAGCACTTCAACGCATTCTTGTAACGCACTTATGGCACGAGGTTTAGAAATTCGCATTTCTTTACTGATCCAATTTACCCTACAATATGAAGCGCTTTTCACAGGATCTAGCCTCATGGTTGTGGGAAAACGGTAAAAGGCAGCTTAAGTTTGGCAGCTAAACGTACCGCCGAGTATTTCATCGGTTATACCGAATGAATCTGTTTCTTAAGAGCTGGTTAATTTGTTTGTTACATTGTTAAACAGCATTTTTGTACTATCTATGAGGTGTCATACCCTTTACTATTTTATTACTTTTCAAATCTGTCAGAACATATAATTCATGTATTTCATTGATGCATATCAACGTTTCTTCTAATTTAACAGGCTAATCTACGATATCAAAGCGTGGTGCAGCCGAGGGTTCAGCTGGTACTGGTGGGAATCACGGTGACTAAAAGTGTGAGAGAAATAACGCCTTTTATGTGTGCTTTGTATACTAGTCACCACAGTCTCTCAGTGAGCTCATGCAAAAGCACTGACATCCATTGTATGGTTGGTGCCTAAAACTACGCTAGCACGGTAGCTCTGTAGAGATGAATTTAAATTCCATTATTTTGCTCAGTGCGCATAACACAATCAATCCAAGATGCAAGCATTCTTTCTTTATGTATATTGAATTATTATAACAATAATGGTACATGAATAGAGCGAAACAATCCCTACGATTATTGATTTAAATGCAGGAGATGTCTCCACAGTTAAAAAGTTGCGATACGGAAAAGCAAACTAACTTTTCCCTTTCTTTTCTCCGGAACAAGTGTATGTAATCACTATTTTAGGCACCAGTAGGTTGAAAAGACTTCCGCTTATGCACTTGCAGTGAATTACAACGGAAGGTAAATAGGTGCTTGAAATAAGCGCTGTCTCGGCGCACTTCCATCGTTGAATGTGGTAAAGACCACTTTATTTAGACTGCACACGCAACGTGACGTAATAAATGTATAGACTTGTTTCCGTAGCTGAACATTTCGATGTCGTTATATCGAATATTTTTGAATATGACATTATTGCACCTATTTATAAAACCCAAATGACAATATAGGCTGCCACCATCGGGGTTGCAGATGTAATTCTGAACTGCTGCTGGAACATGGGGCGTGTTGCAGAGAGGCTAAATCCAAGCAGCAGCATATTGAGCATGCATAGTTGAAAAGAGGACCCATAGTAGCGCATGTTCCTAGAAGAGTGTCCCAATTCCACACATGAGGAAAATGTCATGTTTGACAACTTCACAATTTGTTCAGTGTGTTTTTAGGTTGAATTTAATCATGCCGCATGGATTACTAAAAGCATTTTTTGTGTATCTGAAAGCTGGGATGCATTATTATTTTGAAGAACTCCTGTTCACCCATTTAATATAGTCATTTAGCTCTAGTAATGATGTTTAATTGATTGAAATGTCCTAATAACTGTCCAAAACATTGCCTTTCTCATTGTTAGGAGGGCTGCCACTACAGAATATAAAAGGGCATATACCCCAGTTTGCGGACTTGATGCACAATTATGGAGTCATTATATATATTGTCTGGAAGTTCAGACGTGATTGAAGGGAGTATTTTGCATGTCTAAGCTGAAGCTGTTCGTTCGGCTAAACTTAGAACCAGTAAACGGAAACTCAGACTACAGCGATATACACTGTCTCTGATAGCGACGAACAGAGCATCGGCCATTCATCAGCTGACAAGTGGTGAAGTGCGTCGGCATTCATACATGCACATTCGAGCATTCCAGCGTTATCGCTACCTGCCTCTTAACGTAGAAACTTGGGCAAGTTGGTACGCATAACAGAATATAGGAACAGCGAAATCTGGACGCATTTACAGCGCTACTACGGAAGAAAAAAACAAGCATTAAAAAGTGCGTTGTTCCGCTTAATCAGCAAAGTTTGCGTTGAACATAATCTTAACATATTACTGTACTACAGCGCTGAAGCTTCTCGAACAGTGTAGTCGTGGTGTGCGGTGAACATTACATACAGTCTCGTGGGGTGATAACAAAAGTTGAGGAAGGAATGTGGCATTGTACCTATCTGAAAAAGGCATCGTATCAATGCTTCATCAAATAATGGAAGCGCAATAGTAAAGTAACAAAAAACAAATATAAGTGCATGTTCTCAGGTTCGTGCATGAAATGGGTTAAGGTGCAAGACTTGCACGACTTCAGGTCATGCACACCGCGGTTGAGAGTTCATGATTCCGCAGGGGACAACCTCGCAGTCGCTCGAGTGAGCCGATAGGTCAAACTAACCTGTATGGCCTGAAGTACCGTCGCAGAAGTTTTTCAGTGAGTCTAAGCCGGCATATCGGCGTCCACACCCAAACGTACTCACCGGACGAGTATTCCACGAACTTTCATTCAGGGCGGCTCGACGTGGTATCCTGAGTCCTAATACGCAGGAAGTCGAGCTCACGAGCTTTTTGGAGCGCTGAAGGTAGACGGTGATGTCAAAGTTTTTTTGTCTGCAACGTTTGGCAACGTGGTATCGAACGTCGTGGCCGGCTTTCTTCCGAAGACCAAATGTATGGAGGCACCTGTGTCGCCGCTTACACTGCCTTGTTGTATGCGAAGGTGACGTATGGTAAGATGGCACCACACTTTTTGTGTTCGACGTCGACGTACGTGGCCAGCATGTTGGTTATAGTCCTGTGTAGCCGCTACGTTTGGTCATTGATCTGTGGGTGGTACGCTGTCGTCCTGCGTTCACTTATCTGGCTGTAAGTCAAGATCGCGTGAGTTAGGTAAGCAGTAATGTCGTACATCTGTTGATTATGAAAACCTCTGCAGCACCACGACAGCGGACGATGTTCTGGAGGCAGAACCTTGCTGCCTCCATGCCGCTGTCTTTGGGCAGCGCCCTTGTCTTGACATCGAGGGTGAGGTAGTCAATAGCTACGATGATTCACTTGTTTCCGGAAGTGGACGTCAGGAACGGCTCCAGTAGGTGCACACTGATTTGCTGGGATGGCTGCTGAGGTGTTTCGATGGACTGCAGAAGTCAAGCTGGCTTAGTTGGCAGTGCCTGCCGTCGCTGAAAGTCTCGGCGGGTTCCTATGTAGTGGTGAACGTCAGCAGTGAGGCAGGGCCAGCAGTACTTTTTTCTGTATCTTCGCTAACGTACGGGAAAGTTGAAGATGTTAAGCCGTCCGGTCATCATGCCGAGCATCCAGAACTTCTCCACGTAACGGCATGTGCACTAGGGTGAGTTAGCTGGCCCGATGTGGTGGAAACGTTATCTCGCCGAGAATGCCAATCCGCAAAAAACAAAGGCGCATGTCCTTACTTTAATACTTTTGAAGCAACGACAGCTTTTTCCTCAAGGTATTCCGCGAGGCCCTGGATTTCAGGGTCAGCTCACTGTCATCAGGGAAGTCATCGATGCTTAAGGTTCCCAAGGAGTAGTTACTGTTGTTATCAATTTATGGTGGTGGCTTATCGGGGCCACGAGACGGGCAGTCGGCGTCAGAGTGCTTTCGTCCGAACTTCTAAATGGCAGTATCATAGAATTCTTGAAGTCTTAGACTCCATCATGCAAAACGACCTCAAAGGTGTTTCAAGTTTCGAAGTGCCTTCCAATAAGGTAAGGGTGAAACTTTGACGTAGCCCAGATAATAGTGCTACACGCATGCTGACACCTTGTGGGAAAGATGTGCGTGTGTGTTTGGCAAAGACGACGAAGGGTTGTCTCCACTCGGTGGCTGGTCAACCAGTCACGCCATTGCTGCTGGTTTGGAAAATACCTCATAAAGAGTCTCGTCGATACGGTGTCTTTTCTCTTCCATAGCATATTTGGTGTAGGCGGAACATTCCTCGTCCTCACCACGAAGCTTCGCAGCGGCCGCACCATCCTGTCTTCGGCCATGGCTTCTATAGACAACAACCCATCACCCCCTCAAACTGGAGCGCCAGCCACTACGTACCTTGCGATGGGACCCCCTGTGATTCCGGTATGTTCTTCACTCAACCTGACCTTTACGTTGTAGGGCCATCATCACCATCATCACAATCATCATTTCTCAATCACCGCGCCGCGCCTCTCGTGCAGCTGAGGCTAGCTCGAGCTGCGCGAGGATTAGAACGAGCTCACGCACCTGGCGCGTCAGACGTCGACAGCCACCGCGGCTCCGCTTCAGGCGTGGAATAAAGTGGCGAAATCAGCACGGCCCCGTCTGCCGCCTTCGACGCCGTCTCACGTCTCTCTTCTCTCGCCGCTACATTGGTGACCCAGAGAACACGCCCTTCACCGAGCGGCCCGCGGCCATGTTCTCGCAACTCTGCCCGCCAGTGCCGCCGTTCCAATCGACCTACCCCAAGGTATGGTTCATGCAGCTCGATGCCGTTCTTGCGCTGAATGGCGTCACGGACCAGCCGCTGATGCATGCCATTCTTCAAGACGCCCTTCCGGTAGAGTTGCGTCATCTCTCTGGCACTTCAACCTCCAGCCAGCAGCCTTACGATGACCTCTGCTCTGCGGTGCTTGCCAGCTATGGCCTCACCTACCACCCGCTGCCGTTTACCCGCGACTCTCAGGTTTCCCCTGCGTCGCAGCGTGCTGGACCCTCCGGCCCGAAGCTCTCATCTGACTGCAACCTAACTTCCCCGACAACGTTTCACTTCACCTTGGGTCCGGCCACTAGCGCAGTGAGTCTCCCACCGGTCACACATCCGATGAAGAGGGCAATGAGAAAGATGCCGCTACTACACCAAGCAAGACTGATGATGCTCTACTGCAGACAAGCTTTCAAGAAGAGTTGTCGGAAACTGAAACTCAGGTGGGCTTGCTGCTGCCGGACAACGACCTCGAAATGACTGTTCTGGCCAACGAGTTCCAGAGAGTCATTCTGGACAAGAAGGCCGCCTTGGTCGAGCAGTGGCTACACCAGGGTTCTTCGGGGCTGCCCACGTCACCGCAGAAGTGGGACGCAGCCGACAGCGGTTCCAGCGCCTACCACACGGGCGGATCGTCATCAGCTTCCCCGCCCAACCTCGAGCTCGGTGGGAGGTCCGGTTCCCTGCTGTCCTTAGCAGGTGCCCCGATGTCGACACCCGTCAATCCTTCCCTGCCTCCCATGACGAGGACCGGCGCCACCGTAGGGTCCACGGGACACGGTACGGGACCCACCGAGAAAAAGTCAACTCAGATGCGAGACTCCGACATGCAGAACCTGACGAGCTGCGAGTCCTGCCGGTGTCACCTAGACTTAGCCACGTCGCCGCGACGACTGCCCAAAACAGTGAGCGAGCCAGCCTGCGTCCGCCGTGGCTCTTCGGTTCCCGACTACGCCTCCCTCTACCCGACCATGTACAAGAGCAAGCAGAACCTGCAACATACCATGTGGTTGCAGCAACATTTGTTCCGTGAAGCCCTGGCGCGACGTAACGGTCGCGTCCATGCGACAAAGTCGTCGTCATCTTCTGCTCTCCCCACTCCAACGTCGATCAAGAAGGACCAACTGGTCTCAGCCACCACTGGAGATGGTGAACACGGCGGTGACGAAACGGACCTCAAGTCCCAGTGGAAGGTGAAGAGGAGGGCCGACGGGACGCGGTACATTACCAGGAGGCCTGCCAGGACGAAGCTGCTGAAGGAACGCGAGCAGAAGATCCTCGAAGAGCGGAGCGGTCTGACGACAAATGACGACAACCACTCGGAGTTGAAGACTGGAAAATACTGGACCAAGGAGGAGAGGAAGAGGCACCTCGAGAAGGCCCTTGACCATTTTTCGCCTTGTCGTTGGTACTCGCTATCAACAAAAGTGCCCCTTCATCACGACCCTCGCCCGCTCCTTCCAACAGCGTGCCTGCGTAGCCACCCTCGTCCGCTGCGCCATTCCCAGTGTCGCTCACCAGAGACCCGCTGCTTACCGATGGCCCATCAACGTTGACAACCTGGACTTTCCAAATGAACACTTTATGGATTCTCGTTCATGTATATAGCTTTTGTCACTATCTTTCTTTTTTTTTTCATATGCCTTCAAATCGCGCAAAGAGCTAGGGGGGGGAGCCCTGTAGTGCCATCATCACCATCATCACCATCATCATTTCTCATTCACTGCGCCGCGCTTCTCGTGCAGCTGAGGCTAGCTCGAGCTGCGCGAGGATTAGAACGAGCTCACGCACCTGGCGTGTCGGACGTGGACAGCCACCGCGGCTCCGTTTCAGGCGTGGAATAAAGTTGCGAGATCAGCACGGCCCCGTCTGCCGCCTTCGACGCCGTCTCACGTCTCTCTTCTCTCGCCGCTACAGCGTCGACTACTGGCTCCGTATGTACGAGCGCGTTAGCAAGACTCACCGATGGGACCCTACCATGATGCTATTCAACATAAACTTTTACTTGGATGGCACTCTGCGTGTATGGTTTGACACTCTTGACACCAAGCTCACCAGCTACTACATCTTCAAGGAACGACTACGCGGCATATTTGCGGACTCGTCCGGTCGACAAAAGGCCGTGCGACGAGAATTCGCCACATGGTGTGCAGTCACCAACCGAGTCCCCTGTCTCATACATACATGACGTGCTTGCGTTGTGCCGCAATGTGGACGAGCAAATTACCGAGAGCGACAACGTGGGTGACATACTCAATGGCATTGTGAACGACGCTTTCAGCTTGCCTATGTACGAAAACATCACGACTGTCTATCTAATATTTAAGGGATGCCGTGACTTCGAAATCACCACAAACCGCCGAGTTCTGTCTAAGTTTTTGCGGCTTCCAAACACGGCTTTCACGTCAACGTGCACTGGTCTCGGTGCAACACCACCCTTACATAAGAATGTTACACGCATCCGTCGGCGCGAGCATGGGGTGGCCCTTCCGGTGCCGTTTCATTCACTTCCACTTGACCAGAATACCGTTGAAACACCTCTGGTGGTCTCCATTATTCACGCAGTCGTGAGGCGAGAAATTTCTAACGTTGGTATTTCTGTCACGTGCTCGCTCTCCCGATCCGACTACAGACCGATGCCAATGGATGCACCGGATACGCCATGACCTATATTTTCAGTCCAGATCCCGCAATTCGACAGAACAGAGAACAGCAAACGACAAGCCGATCAGCTTCCACTGTCACCGAGTTGGCAATGTCTTCCACCACTGCCACAGCACTTACCCCTCCCCCCCCCATCCTGTTGGAGCAAATTTTCTTCTCCTCGCCCATATGCAGACCCCCTTCGGTATTCGCCCAGCCATGAACATCATGGTTCCGACGCACCTAACAGCCGCTCTAGCGCTCGTTCACCGTCACCGCAACGCCGCCATTTTCCGGCGCTCTAACCCTGCCGCTGTCCATCGCCGACTAACTATGGATTCCCCCGGATAGAAAACTAGATCATGTGGCTCCTGCAGGTAGTGCTGCATGGCGTGCAACTGACTCACATTCTTTGTCGACGCTCCCTACTAATAAGAACTTGCTGGAATTGCGTGTGGACGGTCTTTTTTTTCACGGCTTGTGTTGACACTGGAGCTCAGGAGTCTATAATGAGTGCTCGTCTCTGTCGCCGCCTCACAAATGTACTCACACCGGCCGCAACACAAGCCGTCCGTGTCCCGATGCTGAAACTGTGGCCGTCATTGGAATGTGTACCGTCGGATTAGCCTTGCCGGTCGCTATGTTCCTGATTTATTTACCGTGCTTGATAATTTCCCTCTTGACCTCATCTTTCTGATCGACTTCTTATCAGCGCAGTCTGCCCTGATCGGCTGTTCCACCGGCACTTTCTATTTAGAACTCCTTCATCTTCCAGACTCTCACCAAGAGTTGTCGAAAAGCTACTGTACCAACGACTTGTGTAGGATACCACGAAAATCGCTCAAATTCATTGAATTGGCAACAAGTTCCCCCGTTAGTTAGGGTGGTCATGTCATCACACCTATTCCTGATGATATCTTATCGCTCGACCAGCCACCGACCTTCAGAAGAAAGACGTGACTTCAACAGGCAGTTCCACTCAAGCAGCCACTTTATCTTAGCTAATCACACTCTTGACGACTCCCCCTATATCGGCCTACTTTGAAACGTTCGATCCGACAGAAGTCCGAACTAATTTGAGTGCTCACGGGATCGGAGCCATGCTAGCCTAACGCCAGCGGGGACATGACCGAGTTGTCGCCTACGCTAGCCACCATTTCACAGCAGCCCAGCGCTACTATTTAATTACAGAGCATGAATGTCTTGCTCTCGTTTAGGCAGTCACGAAGTTCCGCTCATATTTATATGGCCCGAATATCTCTGTAATAACGAACCACCGTGTGCTGTATTGGCTTTCGCCACTGAAGGACTCTACTGGCCGGCTTGAGTGCTGGGCTCTACGAATGCAAGAATATACCTATACAGCCCCGTACAAGTCGGGGCGCCTACATCAGGACGCAGGCTGCCAATCCCGCTACCTGGTCGATGAATGGAGCACCATTCCTGACACCGACACCAATATTGCGTCTTTTTCGTTTCGCAACCAACCCGCATCGGTGACGAGCAACACGGTGATGCATGCTTGCGTGCTATAATTGAACGCCTCAAATCGCTATTTTCCGACAGGTGCCATCGCTCATTGTTCCTCCACAATGGCGTGCTATTCTACCGTAACATCTACCCAGATAAGCCAGCCCAGCTGCTCGTCATTTCGAAACACCTTCACTCGGCAGTTCCCCACGAACTTAGTGACCTTCCAACTGCTAGTCATCTTCGTGTGCCACGCAACTATGACCAGAATTACAGACGCACTGACGCTTCTTTTGTCCAGGGCTTTCACGCTCAATTAGAAGATACGCTGCGGCTTGTGATAAATGTCTGCACAGGAAAACACCATCGACGCTTCTCGTCGGACACCTTCAACGACTTGACATGTCGTCAGAACATTTCTTCCACGTTGGCTTAGACATACTGGGCCATTTCCCCTTGGCTTCTCTAGGCAACAAGTGGATAGCGGTGGCCACAGACTACGCGAGCACTACGCCATCACACCAGCATTTCCAAGGAGCAGCGCCACAGATGTCGCCGACTTTCTTCTACACGACGTGTTTTTGCAACAAGGAGCTCTACGCCAGCTGCTTACAGACCGTCGCCGCACCTTTCTACCAAAGACCATACCCGATACCCTACAGTTATTTCAAACGAGGCACAAGCTCACTACGTCGTACCACCCGCAGACAACGGGACTCACGCAAAGTCTGAATGGAACACTTAGAGACATGCTTGAGAAGTATATTTCTTCCAACGACTCTGACTGGGACCTTGCTTTGTCATACGCGACATTTGCATACAATGCTTTTCGCTATGACACTGCTGCTTACTCTAGATCGTTTTCTGTTGTTCGGCCGAGAACCTTCATTACCCCTAGATATAGTCATTCTCTCTACTGCGATACCGACCAGCGAATATGGCCTTAACGCTATCACTCGGGCTGCCTATACACGTGAAGTCACCCACACTTGCTCTCTACCCTTTCAAAAGAACCAGCGGCGCTTGCCAATCAATGGCACCATGACGTGCACTTATTACCCGGTTTAGTGGTCCTGCTGTGGTCCCCGATCCGTCAAGTTGGCTTGTCGGAAAAACTTCTTTCTCGCTACACAGGTCTAAACCATGTCATTTGGAGGTTTGTCCTGTGACATAGGAAATCGCCCCTGCTGCCTCATTGCCTTCAACTGCTCCGCAAACCACCGATATCGTACATGTGGCACGCATGAAGTTTTACCACTCTCCCGCTTAAGTTGACATCTAGATGCACCGAGACGGCGCTTTTGCCGCCGGGGGTTGTGCTACATGCATGTTGACATTTTGTGGGACGATGCGCGTGTGTGCCTGACCAAACGGACTTACGGTTGTCTCCGCTCGGTGGCTGGTCAACCGGTCACGTCCCTGCTGCTAGTTTGAATTACGTTCCATACATGCCTCCTTAATTCGGCGTCTCTTCAACGGATAAAGGCAATTTTTTCTGGTGTCGATTAGTTACCTGTGCCTTCGACAGCGAAAAGCTAGCATACCTGATAACCGTTTCTTGTCCGTTAGTCTTCTGCAAAAGAACCATACCGAGACCTAGGCTACTAGCGTTGGTGTGGATTTCTGTATGGGCGAATTAGTTGAAATGTGCAAGTACCGGAGTGGTCCGCAGGCATCATTTTAGTTTCTGAGATGCTTCATGTAGTTCCGTTTCTTATTTGAATTCGACGTCAGCCTTTTTGATGTCCGTTAGTAGCTGCCTGATCAGTGAGATATTCTTGACAAAAAGTCTCTATATGGTGCACAAGCCAAAAAATTAGCGCACGGCCTTTTTATTGCGGTGTGGCAAAACTCGATGACAGCAGATGTTTTCTGCAGATCTGAGCACATTCTAGTTTTGCTCATCACATGACCCCAAAACAGGTGTTCATTGTACGTGATGCGACATTTCTCTAACTTCAGGGCAAGTTCGCAGCTCCTGATTACTTGAAGCACGGGTTCAAGGTGTTGGAGGTGTTCATCGAAACTTAAAACACACACACAACGGGGTCGTGCAAGCAAACGAGGCAAGTCTGCCTCGTTTCCCTCGAACAGGCCGTGCGGTGTTATGAAGTCAGTCATTTCTCAGTCTCTCTCATTGACTTCGATTTGCCAATAGCCGGTCTTGAGGTTAATGAAAAAAACGTACCTCGCATTGTGGAGTCGATCTAGTGTGTCGCCTATCCGTGGGAGCGGGTACACGTAATTCTTCGTGATTTTGTTCAGGCGGCGACAGTCTACGCAGAAGTGTTGAGTTTTGTCCTTCAATTGCAACAGCAGTGACGCCCTTGGTCACGTTGTAGGCTGAATGATGTCGTCGCGTGGCATTTCACCAACTTGCTTCTTCGTGGTCTCGCGTTCTCGCATCAGAAACCTGTACAGGCTCTGAAAAAGTGGCTTGGCACTTCTTTTGCGATTCTATATTTTGTGACAGGGGTACATGGAATACTTGACGACCCCAAAAGCAGTTCTTGTACTTTAAAAACAGGCTTCCGAGCTGTTCTTTTCTATGCATCGGATGGCTTGAATTAACTTTAAAGTTGGTTGAAGGGAATAGATTCGACAGTATTGCTGAGGGTGAAGGCGTTGCTGGCTTCCAGTGTTCCTTCAATACAACAACCGTCGTGCCTTGGCTCACGTGCTTGTACTTCTTGCTTAATTTGTCAGCATCACTTTTTTGTTTCTTTTTCGCATCTCAGCTGTTCTTCAGGTGAAACAAGTTCCATGGTTGATTTACAGGTGCTTCTCCTCTATAATGACGCCTTGCATGTCTGTTGATTCTTGAGTGCCGACGGGAAATTTGACGCTGGAGTGAGGAGAAATGGTGACTCGGTCGTGCAGCACATTCAAGGCATGCTTTCTTGAAGGCGTGCGCACCGGAAGTGCTTTTTCGGTGGATAGTGTTGCGGAATTAGTACTGAGGCCGATGACGACTCTATAGAGGCTTCAGAAGTACTTACCAAGGACGAATTTCTCGAGGAATGCTGTAGTACGACGACGTTTGCGGGATTAATCTGTCTGGTAATGGCGACTATGGATGTGCAAATTCCTGTCGCGTAACTGCTTCACCTCCAGGTGTACGGATTTCGGAACCTTGCAAAGGGACCCTGACTTCCACTTGGCGGCGAATTTCCCTCTGTTAACGGAATAGTCTGCTCCAGTATAAACTAGAGCTGTGAAGCCGTCGATGCGAAGGTAGAGGTCGCTAGTTTTTCACTTCGCGTTGAAGTTTTATCGTGGCATCGGATCTACGTTAGGGCGGTTTGTACCACTGCTTCAACGTTTCGTTGTCAAGTCTTGTTTTGGCCGCGAAATTTGATAATTGATTGATATGTGGGCTTTAACGTCCCAAAACCACCATATGATTATGAGAGACGCATGGCCGCGAAATTTTGACAATAGAACTAGGTTGAATTTGCAGTGGGTTTGTGAGGTGTCGTAGCGGCAGCGTCATCGATGGCGGAGGATCTTTGGCAGTTTGTGGTACAGCAACCTCCCCTCCATCAGTTGCTGCCCTTAGTTTTACAAGTATGGGCTAGGGGACCAGCCCCGGTTTAGGCAAGTGTATGGCCAGTGGTGGAAGGATGTTTGACGGCCAATTGACGCTGAACGGGACGATTATCTGGGTGCTCTCTGCGCTGCTGAGAAGTAGTCGGAGATTTCCCGTGGTGTTTCGCCCCAAAGAAAACGCGAAATCTATGGCGAATCCACGCAGTCCTGTTGCACAGTACCATCTGCAGTCACCAGCAGTGTCTGCAGGTGTGGCCTGCTTCTCCGTAGTGGTAGCGAAGAGGTCGGCGGTCGCGAACACGGTACACGCAGGTGGTCCTCAGAGCATTGTGCTGGGTGGTGGGTGGACGGTATGGCGTTGACGGCGGTGGTGGATGGTGGAGGAATCGGGGCGTTGCGGCTTCTTTGTGTGGGCGTGAAGGTTGTGCGTAGCGTCAGGGTGCAGCAGCGAAGCTCATCGCTTGCGGCTGAGGCTGTTGCGGTTCTGCGGGTTCGAGAAACTGGTGGATTTCTTCTCTAACAATGCCGGTGACTGAAGCGACGTGGGGCTCGCACGACCACATCTTTCGACGAAGTTCTCGTACCATGGCTCTTATAATCTTGTAAAGACCAGCTGAGCATAGCGAGTGAATGTCTCCATAGCCTGGCGTCTACCAATGATTGAATTGGTGTGTGCGCCTTTGCTGCGTCTTTTCTAACGTAGTCGCTTCTAAGAGGAATTCCTTGACGGTCTTTAGCAGGTTTCCCATCAACTGTGCGAAGAGTTCTTGTTTCACCCCTCGCATGAAGAACCGAACTTTCTTCTCTTCAAATATTTCCGGGTCAGTACCGAGGAACAGACAGGTCGTCTTTATGATGAAGACTGTGACATTCTCGTTTGGAAGTTCTACCCATGTCTCCAGCAGAAAGCAGCCCTTCGTGGACGATTGTCGTGAACCTGTTCAGGAAGGCGCCACGGAAGGTATCGCAGGTTTGAAGTTTTGCCTCCAGATTGTAGTCTAGGTCTTTGCCACGCCTTCAAGGTTGTAGTAGACGCGACGCAAGTTTTCTTCTGTGTTCCAGTAGTTGAGGGTAGCAACTCGGTTGTAGGTCTCCAGCTCGGTCTCCAGGTCTCCACTAGGTGATGCATGAAAGTACGGTTGCTCTCTGGGTGGCTGCATATTGACCCTTAGAAGAAAAGCAACGGCCGTCATTGTGATGGTCGTCTGAGTCGCCACAGGTTTTGGCTTGTTCGGTGGGAGCCCATGCTACGGGAGTAGTCTTCCAGTCGGCAGCTGGTTCGGCTGTCTGTGATGAGGTCAATGTTTTCATCACGGTTTGGAGGGGGCCTTTGGTACATGTGCCGAAAAGCACCTCCACCAGACGCCACGGAGACAATGCATGAGCGAAGAGAACAGACTGTTTGTCTAAGATGTAACGGCTTATTTGCCCGAAATGTGGCCGGTAAACGAAAACTCATAATAGAGCGATACACGCTGGCACTGAAAGCGGCGAACAAAGCATTGGTTGTTGATCAGCTGACAAGCGTTGAACCACTTCGGCAATAGTAATTATGCCAAGACATATTACAGCGTTATTACTTGCCAACCCATAGGTTTCATACTTACCTGTTTGAGGTTTACGTAAAAAATTTTTTTCTTTGGTTTTCTCGCTAAGCGAACATCTATAAATTTGACGACTGTGCCTCTCAACAACACTTTTGAAGAAGAGGGCAGAGCATTTCAAGGCGGAAAGCTCAACTAAATGTAGTTTTGCGAGTTTGAACTGTCGGCGTGCACATCGTATAATATATATTGTAGCTATGCTGTAGTACACAGGCTTGTAAAACAAACTTATTTATTAGGGAGAACTTCTGCCCATCGGTTAAGACAACTGCAGAGAACTGCGAGTCCGTCAAACTCCAAACAAAAAATTGGCCCCGTATATGCATGTTATTTTGCAAATATCGTTGAAAGACGATAGTCTTGCGTGTGGAAAGAGTGGAGAAAACATTTATTTATTTCATGTTCTGCGCAAGAAAAAAAATGAATGGTATTCTGGTGGCGCTGCCTTAGAATGCCTCGAGCATGCATCGGAGGCGAACGAGCACATCAAGTAACGTTACACGTGAGACAAGAGCGCCATCTGACAGTTTTCTTGGAAAACGAAGCACGTGTCTCTGAGGCGGGTGTGCCCGTCTCAGAGGTGAAAAGGCGTAGAACGCAAGACGACGGGTAGGTGCCACCACCATCCCGTGTTACCAAAGCGTTGGCAACACTCGTCTTTTCGTACAAGCATTGCATGGTCAGCGCAGCGTGATAAGTGCTATGGTCCTTAAAGTTACTTATGAATGCCTTTTCTAGTAAAAAACGCACATTCATATTATATACGTGTGTTGTTATGGTGCCCCAGACATGTGCAATCTTGCCCCGCCGCGGTGTTCTAGTGCCTAAGGTACGCGGCTGCTGATCCGCAGGTTACGGAATTGAATCCCGGTTGCGGCGGCTGCATTTCCGATGTAGGCGGAAATGTTGTAGGCCCGTGTGCTGAGATTTGGGTACACGTAAAAGAACCCTAGATGGTCCAAATTTCCGGAGCCCTTCACTACGGCGTCTCTCGTATAGATAAGGTGGTTTTGGGACGTTAAACCTCACGTATCAATCAATCACGCGCAATAATTCATTTTTATTTAGCAATCGCACAAGTATGAACGCTGAATCTTGAGCAACATTGGTGGCCGCTGCGGATGGGGCCAGCCATTTGAAATACCTGGTGCTGTTAAGAGTTGAAAAGCAGACAAATAAATAGACAGATCATAATTTTTGCGTCGAAGGTCCCCAAGAAAGACTGTTGTCTTTAAAAAAATTCCCGAACACCTCTTCTCTCTCTTCACCAGAAGGCCCGAGCGCGTGGCGCATACGAACTGGGTATAGCCCAGTGCTCCTGCCAACACGGTCTCTGCGTGGCACGGTGACGGGCGCTCTATTGAAATGCGGACCCGTGACATCTTGGCTTTGGACTCGAGGGAAGCGTTCAGGCGATCGACGAAAAGTATCTCCACCAGATGTCGTGGGGTCATGACGTGAACATAGAGAGCAGACTGCAGGTCGAATAATAAAGCGTTTATTTTGTCCTCATAAAGAGAAAGTCAGATTACAGCGAGACACTGGCACTGCTAGTGACGAGCAGAGCGTCAGCTGTCGATCACCTGGCAAGCGGCGAAGTGTGTCGGCATTTATACACTCATCATCAAATATTCTAGCGTTATCGCAATCGCCGACGTAAGTTCCAGAATAATTTTTGAGTTCCTTAAGTGAACGTATATTGCACAAAATGATGTACGGCAGTCCTGAAGCTTCTAGCGCATTGAAGGCGAGGTTCGCGCTGAGAATTACCGACAAACAAAAGGGCAATAAAATACCTTGATGATAGAATATGAATATATATATATATATATATATATATATATATATATATATATATATATATATATATATATATATATATATATATATATATATATATATATATATATATATATATATATATATATATATATATAATCAAGTAGATCCTCCGTGAGCGGTGACAACGTGGTTTATTTCGACGTTTCCGCCTGGAGTCTGGCCTTCATCAAGATTGTGGGTGCGGTTTGTTGCTGATCAAATTTATACGATCTTAAATCAGAGGGGAAGAGAGAGAATATATATATGCAGTGTCTTATCAAGGTCTTAACACTGCGGCTCGTATTAAGGCCGGCGTTATTCGTCTCTTCCGCACCAGTCTCCACCTCCTTTGGCATCGACTGCACCACGGAACAGCCAAAAAACGAGACGCCGCTCGCCTTCGCCCTTCCGCCATTATACTTCTCCACTTCGGCCCGCCTCATTCTTCTCTGATATTCATTCGGAAAACTGAATGGTGCTGTTTGTGGAGGAAAAAGTGCATTCGAAATTAGAACTGAAATTCTTCCATCAGGCCCGTGTAACATGGTCTCTGTGGAAGTGAAAGGAGTGCGAGTCGATGCTTTGGTGGACACAGGTGTGACATTGTCTGTGATACGTGCTGATTTCTTTGAATATTTAAAAAAAGTAATGACACCTTACGATTGCCCCACGTTAGTTGCTGCTTGGGGGAACGTCATTCACCCTTCCGCGTTTTGTACTGTGTGTGCTTTCATCGATGGCATCCACCATCATGTCCAGTTTGCTGTCCTGTCCCGCTGCTCTCATCAACTAATTTTAGGGTGGGATTTTCAATCATCTGCTTCCACGGCGTTTTGTTGTGGACAACTCATCGTTCACCTCGCTGACACCGACTACATGCCTGACGAAGACAATCAGAAGCCACTTCGCCTGGTTGTGGCGAAAGACATCGAACTGCCATCAATAGAAAAGCAAATTGTCAGCATTATGTCCAACGTCATCTATCATGGTGATGTATTGGTCTCACCGTCACCACATTGCGTTTGTAAAGGTATAGTTCTTCCGTCCGTTGTTGTTCGTTTTTGCAATGGCTCTGCACTTGTCACAGCTGTCAACTCTGCACCGGAGAAGATCTTACTGCCGCAGGGCACTACTGTGGCCCATGTTGCCGACTTTGAGCCTGTATTTGTCACGCTACTTCAGGCCGTCGCATCCAAAGACCCTTCCCCCAGTGAGCATGTTTCTTCCTCCGCCTTTACCACCGCTATCAGCAGCGACTTGACATATTCACAGTCGCAGCAGCTTCTCACAATGTTACAGAAACATGCAAATTCTTTCGATATTTGCTCGTCTAAGCTGGGCCACATTAATACTACAGCACATTGAATTCAAACCGTTGGGACATTTATCGTACACCGCCGACCCTACCGCGTGTCTCTAGCTGAAAGAAAAATTGCAGAAAAAAACGTTGCTGACATGCTTAAACGGGAAGTCATCTGTCTCTCATCTAGCCCTTGGTCGTCTCCTATTGTTTTGGTCTGTAAAAAGGATGGCTCTGTGCGTTTTTGCGTGGACTACCGGGCGCTCAATAGGATCACACGCAAAGACGTGTAGCCTATGCCACGTATTGACAACGCCCTTGATTCCCTACAAGGCGCGAAATTCTTTTCAAGCATAGACTTGCGTTCTGGGTGCTGGCAGATCCCCATGCATGAAGACGATAAGGAGAAAACGGCGTTCGCAACCCCCGACAGGCTATATGAATTCAACGTGATGGATTTCGGGCTCTGCAACGCACCCGCGATTTTTGAGCGCATGATAGATACCCTGCTGCGTAGCCTGAAATGGAAAAGTTGCCTTTTCTACCTGGACGACATTATTATACTTTCGTCAACGTTTCCTGAGCACCTAGAATGATTGGATCAAATTTTGACATGCCTTGCCTGACAAGTTCTGACATGCCCTGCGAGCACTGACGTCTCAACCTCGGCTCTGCCACTTTGACGAAGCCGCACCGACAATCCTCCATAGCGACGCTGGCGGCCTTGTTATAGGAGCGGTTCTTCTACAACACGACAAGTCTCCCCTAGAGAAAGTTGTTGCCTATGCCAGTCGCGTACTCACCCCCGCCGAAAAGAACTACATGATACCTGACCAAGAGTGTTTGGCTGTGGTTTGCTTGGTGCAGAAGTTCCGTCCCTATCCCCACGGCCGCCACTTTACAATCGTTACGGACCACCATGCCTTATGCTGGCTTTCTAGAGTGAAGAACTTGTCCGGACGCTTGGGTCGGTAGATACTACGCTTGCAGGAGTACGACTTTGACATAACTTACAAGTCAGGTAGAGAACATCAAGACGCCGACGCTTTATCTCGCTGTCCGCTTCCAACTACCCATATCAGCGTTGAAGAGAACTCAACCGCCACATCTACCAAAGTTCATACGCTCGCTTCAATAAGGCAACCTTTTTCGGAAGACGGGCCAACATTTATCTCCCGCCAGTGGTCCGATTCATACTGTAAACGCATGGTGGACCAACTTTCGGGATTTTTTCATCCATTAAACGCGTGACCTCGTCGTAAACTCCTGCACTTTACGCTGGACAATGGTGTTCTCTACCGCCACGTCTACCACCCTGACGGTCAGCGCTGGGTTCCTGTACTGTCACGCTCTCTTCGACTTCCGGTGCTCGAAGCCGTCCACGATGACTTGACTGCTGGTCATCTTGGTTTAAAAAAAAACTCTTGACCGCATTCAATGACGTTATTACTGGCCTTGCCTTTCTTCTAGCGTAGCGCGGTACATCGGTTCCTGCTAAGCATGCCAGCGTCGTAAACTCCCCACGTCTGCACCTGCTGAACCTCTACAGCCACTTACGTGCCCTTCAATGCCGTTCGAGGTTGTAGGTGTCGACCTTTACGGGCCTCTTCTCATCACATCTGCTGGCACACGATGGATAGTGACCGCCATGGATCACCTGACACGCTACGCTTAGACTTCCTCTGTTATTACAGGCTCAGCTGTGGAAGTTGCAGACATTATTCTTCACGCCATAATCCTGCGTCATGGGGCTCCTCGTGTACTGCTTAGTGACCGCGGCAAAGTGTTCCTGTCACGAATGGTAAATGAAGTACTGTGCGCTTCTGGAATTACCCACAAAACAGCTTCAAGCTACCACCCTCAGACAAATGGTCGCAAAGAAAGATTTCACCAAGCCCTTGCTGACATGATGCCCGTTTAAGTCCAACCCGACCACAAAAACTGGGATATTCTTTTACCATTCCTGACATTCGCTTACAGCACCGCCTTTCAACGAACGATTTGCTACTCAGGACTTTACCTCGTGTACGGACGCACCCCGACTACCTTTCTCGACGTCTTCTTCTTTAACAGCCATGGGAATTCATGTCAGTCTTCTAGCGAAGAATACATGTCCCGCCTGGCCAACTCTCGCCATCAGGCTTGCATCAGTACTGAAGCGAGACAGCACGAGCGGTAGATCATCTATGGCGCATCCCATCACGTTGTGCCTTTCCAACTTGGTGACGAGATGCTGCTTTTGACACCTATTCGCACTCATGGTCCCTGTGACAAATTCCAACCACGCTTCATCGGGCCATACATTGTTTTAGAACAGACTTCGCCGGTCAATTATCGTGTGACAACACTCGTCGCCCCAACATACCGCCGCTACTGCAGCACAGAGATTTTCCACGTTTGTCGCATGAAACCTTTCACGATACGTTCCCCGTCACTTTGACTTACGGCGGCCAAGGTGTCTGCTTCCAAGAGGGGGATTAGGGTGGGCGTTTGTTACTTACATCGTTCTCATCCCTGCATGATCACGATCACCATCATCCGCTTGTCTCTTTGTCCTATTGGCTACTCTGGGTCATTATTATCGTCATCGTCTGTGTACTGGCTCTGCCCGTTCATTTTTTCGAGGTTTTTCTCAAATAAACGCTGACGCAGGCAAGACTACAAAGACTTCATTATATATATATATATATATATATATATATATATATATATATATATATATATATATATATATATATATATACGTATATATATATATATATAGATATATATGTAAATGTATATAAATTTATATATATATATATATATATATATATATATATATATATAAATATATATATACAAAGAAATTTGATGACGACAGAAGATACTTCTCGACGAGCCTTTGGGATCGCCAGCGTTGCTCACATAACCATTTGCACATATACATGCAAGTCTTGCTAGTCTCTGTCTCTGCCATAACATATCCGTTGGAGGTGCTGGTTAGTAGTCGGAAGGAGTGGCTACCATGAGAATACCTACTGCGTTGTCGTTTAAGTTGAAAAGCAATGCCTATAGCTGCTAGCTTGCAGCAGCACTTACCCTGTCACACCGAAATATTAACTGGAAGGCGCGTCTTGTTTACTGAAGAAGAGAAAACGAAATGAGGTAATGCACTACTACCTCTCATGAGGACACGGCACGTGTGTCGGCGTCGGGAACTGGCAGTGTTGATACGAACTTGACGTAGGTCAGTGCGTGGTGTGACCGTGCACTAGCAACTCGGTCGTTGTTCAGCAGGGTTTGTTATCCGTAATTAACATAAACTGTGAGCTCGGCCAAGTGAAATGCAGGTGCGTCCTCTCATGAATAGTAAGCAGGCAGATGCTTCCTTGTTCGGTTGTGCTAGACTGAGTGGTGATGCGTGAGCAAGAAACGAACACTGAACACTTTGCATGTTTCGTGCATCAGTGAATAAGTGAGGCTTTACGTGACTTGACATATCTGGCACGCTCCTATGAGACGCCGAATTTTTATGAAAATACACTGCAATTTGCACTTCCAAATGTAGCCCTCGCAGGGCTCATATCGGCGTTGTGAGATTTTCTGTAGCCACGTAGATTTGTTAATTGTTTTCGTCTGGCCTTTGCAGTTGAAACTTGCCGTGTTTTACGGGATTATAGCACTAGTCGAAGATTTTGTGATGCACAATTCTCATTACGTTGTACGCGGAATATCACACGGGCTCGAGATTTCCTGTTCCAAATCTTGGCCAACGCTGCGCCACTTGTTTTTATACTTTTGGTGATAGATGACAGCACAATGCAAGCGATTCACTTGTTGACGGAATCCTGAGCGAAATGTTCTCGTGGCCCAGACAAACGAGGTGAGTCAAGCTGTGTTGGTGCTGTCGAGGTCATTGCAGAGGAAATTTTTCAGATTGCATTCAGCAGTAACTTTGAAAGAAACCATCTTGACGGAGAGGATTTCTCACTGAACTTTCATAGTCCTCGACGCACCGAGAGTGACAGCGATGACAAATGATGAGGTGCAAACTCACGGGGACCGAGTTGCACGTCTCGTCCAAAAAAAAACATAACGCTTGAGCCTAGGGCTTTTTTCATGATTGTAAGTCCCTTTGATTGTATTTTATGCAAAGTATCTTTCAGCCAGGTAAAAAAAATGAATAGTATTTACTTTGCATTTAGATCAATGTTACCACCACCGCGCACCCCATGGTCATAAAAATCTGCGCAGCAGCACTCCAAGCGACACCCTGCTCTCCTGTCTGTTTCTTCTTCGTCTCCTTCACTCTTTTCACTTTCGGTGCACTGAGTGCACCTGCTCTATGTTTGACTCTCTAATGGTCAGAATAAAAAAGACGTTGTTTCTGACAGTATGTGTCCATCTCGTACAACATGGCTCTACATAGTGGTGACCCATAGTCGTTCGCGGCACTGCCGAAGTATTGTAGAGTCATGCAGAGCAACGAGACGCACCTAAACACGGAAGCTACTGGCACAACTGATCATGGCGTCTCTGCGATCTCCATCCGACCACCAGCTTACTGGGACCGCAACCTTGGATCTGGTTTATTCAAGCTGAGTCACGATTCGTGCTTTGTGGCGTGCGCACGCAGCAAAGCAAGTACCATCTCGTTGTTTCGGCGCTGTCACCGGCTGCTGCGGAAGAAGTATCTGACCTGGTTTCCGAAACCCCCTCCACCACTTCATACAGCACTTTCAAGGCTGCTCTGCTGGAGCGAACGACGGCATCACAGCGTTCCGGCATATATCACTTTTCCTCCGCGGAGGCATTAGGTGACCACAGTCCCAGCCAGCTTCTTCGTCATATGCATCAACTCATGAGTGGCAACCCCAACAATACTGAGAAGAACATGTTACAATAACTGTTTCTGCAGTGCCTTCGTGGCAATGCGCAAATGTTACTAGCCACTGCGTCTACATTGAACCTCAACAGTCTGGAGAGGCTGGCAGACAAGGTCCTTAAGGTGACCACGCCGTTTGTGTGCAACGTCACGCCGTCATTCAACCACGTGAGTGCCACTGCAAAAACATTATCTGATTCTGTTTCTTGCATCGACGTCCTTTGCGATCGACTAGAACAACTGGTTTGTGCCGCTGAGTGTCATTACACCACTACACGTCACCGAAATTGCAGCCGAAGCTCCCCGAGTTATGGACGCGCACGACGCTCTCGGTCCCCCAAACCACCTGAAATAAGGTATTACCATCGCCGTTTTGGACAGAACGTGCGTCTATGCCTCCAACCTTACCCGTGGCAGGGCAACAGGCAGGCCGACCACTGACGGTGATGACTAGTCTAAGCCAACCTCAAAGTCGCCTGTTTCAGGTCAAGGACGAAATCACAGGCCAGCAGTACATGGAGGACACGGGAGCAGAAGTCAGCATTACTCCGGCTTGAAAATCCGACCGAACAATACCTTCAATCTCCTATCTGCAAGCTGTCAACGGTAGCAAGACCCTTGTGTACAAATCGTGGTCGCTCTCTCTGAACTTAGTCTTGCGCCACGTGTTTCATAGGTTTTTCCTCGTCACTGACGCACGCTGTACCCTCATTGAGTCCGACTTCCTAAACCATCATGGACTGCTGGTCGACGCGAAACGACAACACCTGCTAGACACTATTACACTGCTCTCTCTCCAAACTGTTGTTTCCCATGACTCTAACACAATCACCCCAACTAAAACAGTGGCCGATGACCGTTTCGCAGGACTTCTTCGAGAATTCCCAAGCATCACGCAACCGCCTGACTGGACAAAACCCATGCAACATAATGCCCGACACCATATCATCACCACTGGTCCACCTGTTTTCGCTCACTCACGGCGACTTGCTCCCGATAAGCTCAAAGTAGACAGGGCTGCCTTTGAACACATTTTGGAACTCAGAATAATACGACCATCATCGAGCAGCGGGGCGTATTCTCTCTACATTATTCCCAAAAAGTCAGGTGACTGGAAATTGGGCGGAAACTACCGTTCCCTGAACGCAAAAAACTATTGCCGACCGATATCCCCTGCCCAACATTCAGAATTTTGCATCAGCTCTGCATGGCACAACAGTGTTCTCTAGAATCTACTTAGTTGAAGACTTTCAGCAAATTCCTGTTGCTGCAGAAGATGATTCAGAAACGGCAATCGCCACCCTATTTGGTCTTTTGAGTTCCTGAGAATGCCATTTGGCCTCCGCGACGCTGCTCAAACGTCCCAGCGGTTTATTGACACGGTCACACGTGGTCTCCCGTTTGTGTTCGCCAACGTTTATGACCTGCTGGTGGCAAGTTCATCCCACGAGGAGCACTTGCAACACCTCTGTCAACATTTCCATTGCCTTTCAGCCAGCAGAATTGTTGTGAACACTGCAAAAGTGAGTTCACAATGCATTCGCTTAATTTTTAGGCTTATCGCTGGGACAGCAGTCGAAACCCTTCCTGAAAAAGTGCAAGCAATTGTCAAGTTCTCAAAACTTACATCAATAACCTAGCTGTGCTAGTTTTAGGACTTGGAAATTTCTACCGTCAAATTATTAGGAACTGTGTGACACTGTTGGAGCCCCTGGACAATTCGCTCTGTGGCAAACTTTCCGAAACTACACTACCATGGAACACCATTAAGTAAGAAGCTTTCAAGTTCATCAAGACGCTTTGGCTGAAGCCACACTGCTGATGCACCACGATTCAGGTTACCCCTTTGAGCTCTTGACGGGTGCATTGAGTTCTGAACTTGTGGACGCACTCCAGCAAAAAGTGAACGATCAGTGGCAGCTCCTTGCCCTTTTCTTCAAGCGTATGACTTCTGCCCAAAGAAACTACACTGTTTTTGGCCGTGGATTGCTCGCCATCTTAGCTCGCCAATTTGGACACCAACTCGCCAATTTCGACACCAACTTGGAAGCCGCTCCTTTACAGTTCTCACTGATCAGAAGCCTGTCATTTATTCAATCGGCCGATCTGACCCACTATACAAACCACGCGAGGTGCACCAGCTCTCCTTCATCTCGGAGTTCTCAACTGATCAGCGGTGTTGACAACGCTTCAGCTGACGCTCTCAGTCACATGAATTCCATCACCCGTAGTCCCTCAAAAACCTCCACCTCAATATCTTTTTCATTCATACTCCAGGATCTGGCTGCAGCCCAAATAAAAGACACCGAGCTTGAAAACTTACGCGAAGCTTCCACATCACTTTTGCTCAAACCCGTCATCTTTGAAGATGTGCCAATTGTTTGTGACACCTCAACAGCTACACCAAGACCATAAAAGCCAACCCTTTCTGTAAGAAAATACTCAGCGCCTATCACAGCCCTTCTCAGCCCGGAATCCGCTCTATCCAAAAGTTTGTTTCTTCAAGCTTTGTCTGGCCCGGCATGAAGGCCAACGTCAGAGATTTTATTTGGTTCGTGAGTGCGCATCGTGTCACTGCGTCAAAGTTCACACAATGACAAGCCAACACAATGAGTGGTGGTTGGTGACATCTGTGAGTGGGCGTTCGTATAGCTAAGACCGAAACCGCTGAATCGCAAATACATCCGCAAGGCATTTTTGTTCTCTGACAGTGTAAATCAGCTCAAGCCTACTTAAGGTGCGACGTACGTTTAGGATCACGTGTTCATGGTTATCGTAGCAATGAACTAGGATGGCACCAATTGCTATGCTGCTAGGCATCCATGTGCAGCTCTGTTGAATCTGATGGGGTTCAGTGAAGAACAGGCCGTGACATTAGCAGGAACTTCCGTTGATGAAAAGAGGACTCGCACTCTGGAGTTCACTGAAAGAAAGTATTCTTTCGTTGCAGACGTGTCAGCGGATACGCGACATCGACAAAATTAGGTGTAAAGCGATGAATATGGAAGGAAACCCCCCCTCCTCCTCCCCCACCTAAACAAAACTTCGGAGCTTGTTTACATATCGTGACACACTGAAGATTTCAACGGCTGCTGTCTTCTGGTGATCTGAACGGTTGCACTCCGGATCGACGAGGAAGTGAGAGTATGATATTTTTTAAGTAGCATTTCTTTAGGTTTGGAACAAGGTTAGAATTTCTGATACCATTCATCTCCATGCATCTCCAGAAACTCCAGAAACGCTCAGAAACATCTCCATGCAACTCCAGAAACGCTCAGTGTGCTGGTAACACTGGTCCAAAAAGCGAAAATGGCTGCGCCTAAGAGGGTTGACGTGGCACTTTGGCTTGGTGTTGTACTGGTGTTTCTTGATTCGGGCGTCAGATTGCGTTGCTTCGTCCACGACGAAAGTTAGCTGGCAGCGCACCACGCCATTTTAATCGGCATGAAGGATTTTACTCCCCAAAGAGCGGAATTCGTGGCGCTGTGCGCGTAAACACCTTGCTTCTTTGCTAACCGCATCAGGTTTAGTTCAAGTTCAGGAACCTGCCTAGCGAGACCCAGGTTGACGAAAGCAACCGCTCATGTCTAGCAGACCTCTTGAAAAGGTGCTAGCACTTTTGCGCTGAGTTGTTACACTGCTACGGGCACGACCTTAACAGTTTTTCAGCTAACTACGCTGCCACTCCCCCTGCCGAATGCACGTATCACACGGTGTTCTGTTTATCCATAAAGCTAAGTGCGCATGCCGTCCGCTTTATTGTAGGAGAGAGCTATGCTTGGGCCAACGTATTTCGAGATAAGACAAATCGTATTTTCGATTGCGATAGGAGCGCTCCTTTCTTTTCGTTCGCGATGACGGTACGAAGTATCTAATGATTATGGTAATGGGCTGCACAATGGTCAGTTGTTCGTGTTGTCAGTAATTGATATTCAAAGCAGGTACATGCACGCACATGACGCACCCGTACGAACGCGCGGACATGATAATACCATGAATAGATGACGGCCTTGATCGACTCCACAACGCGAAACACTTTTCATCGATGAACCTGAAGAAAGGCTACTGCAAATGGAAGTAGACAAGCAAGACTGAGAAAAGACTGCGTTCATTACACCAGACGGCCTCTTCGAGTTCAAGTCCATGCCCTTTGGTCTTTTCCCGGCGCCTGCGACGTTGCAGTGTGTTATGGACACCATGCTGACTGAATTGAAATGGAAGACTTGCCTCGTGTACTTGGACGATGCCGTCGTATTTCTTTCAATTGTTGACGAGCGTCTCAGGAGCCTTGAAGCTGTAATTCAAGCAATCGAGATCTCCGGACACCCTTTGAAACCAGAGAAGTGCCACTTTGCATATGACGAACTCTTGTTCTTGGTACACGTGATAAGCAAGTCCAGAGTACACCCCGACCTGCCGAAGAGCAGAAGACAACAGCCATTGCTGAATTCCCGTTACTTGCTGTCAAGAAGGCTGTGCGTAAATTCTCGGCCTATGCACCCATTACAGGTGTCTCATGAGTCAATATGACCGCATCGCCGAGCCACTGACTAACCTTACAAAGGCCGACTTCGAGTTCAAGTGGGAAACCCCGCGAGAGGAATCACTTCCAGAACGAAAATGACGCCTGCAGGCACCGCTGATACTTGCGCATTTCGACGAAGACGCGGAGACAGAAATCCACACCAGCGCAAGCAGTGTAGGGCTCGGAGCCGTCCCCGAGCAGAAGAATGATGGGCTTGAAAGGGTCACTGGGTATGCAAGCCGGTCGCTAACCAAAGCACATGTAAACTATTCCACAACAAAAAAGGAGTGCCTTGCCATCATCTGGACTAGCTCCAAGTTTCGCCCCTACCCTATGGCAGGCCTTTTAGAAGTGTCAGCGACTACCACACCCTTGGTTGGCGTGCTAACTTGAAGGACTCTTCAGGTCACCTCGCACAATGGAGTCTGTGACTTCAGGAATTCGACATTCTCGTCGTTTACAAGTTGGGGTGAGAGAATTGTGACGCCAACTGCCTGTCACGCGCTGCCGTTGACCCACCGCCGCAGGTCGACGAGAATGACGACTTTGAAATCCTTCAGCATTGATGACTTTGCAGAAAGGCAGTGAGCTAACCATTATATTAAGGGCCTTTCGGAATACCTCGAGGGCAAAGATGCCGTTGTTCCAAAAATATTCAAGCGAGGACTGTCGTCGTTTTTCTTGCGTGATCACGTCCTCGTCGAGAAAATATTTTCACCACATTGGGCCAACTACGTCCTTGTAGTACTTTCAGCGTTACGTCGAGAAATTTCGGATGCTGTACACGCGACGACGTGACGACTGGGCACTTTGGTGTTTCCCGTACGCTCGCAATAATACAGGGGTAGTACGCCACGCCATTGCGCCGACGTCACTTGTTATGCGAAGACATGCCTGGACTGCCAACGATAAAAAACACCACCGACTAGGCCAGCCTGACTTCTCCAGCCTATTGAGCCACCTCACCGGCCGTTCTAGCAAATCGGCATAGACTTACCAGGCCGTTCCCGACGTCAAATTCCTGGAACAATTGGATCATCGTACCTACCGACTTCCTCACGTGCTACGCTGAGACAAGGGTCCTGCCCAAAAGCAAAGCCGCCGAGGTATCAAAGTTCTTGACGAGAACATCGTCGTGTGCCACGGAGCTTCACAGGTCCTCATTAATGACAGAAGTATGGCCTTTATGGCAGACCTGACTCAGGCAATGCTGAGGTACAGCCAGACAGGTCATCGCCGGAGCACCACCTACCACCCAGACGAATGGCCTCACCGAGCATTCTACTAAGACCTTCGCCGATATGCTGGCCAATTACAATGACGTCGAGCACAAGACGTGAAATCCTTCAGTGCGTGACCTTCGTGTACGACATGGTGGTGCAGAAGACGACGCAGTTATCTTCATACAAATTTGTCTACGAAAGGAGCCCGGCAACGACGCTCCACGCATGTTACCCAACGTCACCGACGAAAGAAACCTCCATGTGAGTGAGCACCTGCAGCGTTCCGAACAAGCCCGGCAACTGGCCTGCCTGCGCATAAAGAATCAGCAGGTGACTGACAGCCGCTGTTACTATGCTCGGTGAACCGTCCTGGAGTACCAGCCCTGTGAACGTGTTTGGGTATGGACGCCGATGCGCCGACGTGGACTCAGTGAAAAACTTCTGCGACAGTACTTCAGACCATACAGCGTAGTACGACGTCTTGGCCCACTCGACTACGAGGTTCTTCCCGACGGCATTACGAACTCTCAAAGGCGCCGATCACAACCTGAAGTCGTCCATGTCGCGGGCCTCAAGTCGTTTCATGCACGTTAACGAACTAAAAGAGTGTATTTTGTAGTTGTTGTTATTGTTGCTGTATTGTGCCTAATTATTTGTACTTTTAGCCTTATTGTACTTTAATTTACTGTTAAAGCATATGGACGATGCCTTTTTCAGAGGGGGGCAATGCCACATTGCTTCCCTAAGTTTTCTGCCCCGTTACGCTGCACGCAATTCTCAGTGCGAATCGCACCAATAGAGTGTTCGACAAGCTTCAGGACTTAAGTAGATCATTTTGTTAAAATTGCGTTCACTTCGTGAGCATTTCAGATTATTCTGGAAACTAGGACAGTGCAGAGGAACGCTAGAATGTTCGACGGCAAGTGTATAAAAGCCGACACGCTTCGCCGCTTTTAAGTTCGTCGACGGCCGACGCTCCGTTAGCTGCTATCAGTGCCAGTGTCTTGCTATACTGCCACTTTCATTTTGCGTCGCCGCAAGTTCGACCGAAGTAACCAGTTTCATTTTCGACCTAGGTCTGCTGCTCTTTGCTCACATCACGACCCCGTGATATTATTGTCACGGGTTCGTGACATCTACGAAGGGAGCAGACTGTGGAACGAAAATGAAACTTTTTATTTGACAGAACGACTAGCCGGTGAACGGAAAGACAGATTACTGCAATACACCCTGGCATTGATAGCGGCGAACAGAGCGCCGGCCATCAATCTACTTAGATTCGGGGAACCACGTCATCATTTATACATGTGCTGGCGAATATATCGGTGTGATTGGTAGTGGCCCCGTAGGTTCGAAGAACCTGTAATGTTCGCGTAGGGAGCGTTATCTTAACAACTGGATCTACTACAGTTTTTAAGCTTCTCGAACACATCAGGCCCAAATTTGCGCTTAGATTTATGGCGTAACAGGCGATAACAAAGGCTGAAGAAATAATGTGGCAATGAATACATGCATACACACAACCATATTTACACGCACATTACGCGCGCGCCATCCTCGCACTCACATTGTGAACGTGTATATAGACATATAAAAAAGCGAAAAATACAATGTGGGGGGGGGGAGATTTCGCTTTTCTCCATGCACGTTAACAAAGACTACACATTGAAAATTATTACCTCTTCGCTATAGTGTTAATCATAAACATATCAGTGTGCTAGAATGTAAAAGAGCAGATTATATTATTATTATTATTATTATTATTATTATTATTATTATTATTATTATTATTATTATTATTAGTAGTAGTAGTAGTAGTAGTAGTAGTAGTAGTAGTAGTAGTAGTAGTAGTAGTAGGTTCGTAATATAATTCTTCAATTTTTTCTATCAATGTGTTTTTTCGTGGTTATGCAAAGACACTTGTTATATTCCTTTTTTCATCTTTTTCAGGAAAGTGAAGAGCCGTACATGGTTCATGTAGAGGGATATGCGCACTACAGAAACATTCTTTATGGAGAAACAATTAGGAACTTCAATGAACACGTTAAAAAACAAGTATACTTTGAGAGCTCAGACATAGTGTTTCTGCTTACAGGGTGAGTAACCTATGTTTTTATTTCACTTAATGTAAAAATATGTGATAGGCTGTCAGTTTGCGGCCTCATCACGATCAGCTAAACAAATAGTCTGAATACCACATGTACGCTGTCAAGAACAGTCTTTAACATTGAAATCCATCGGCATCGGGCAGATTTACTCATGCACACGACTGGGATGTAGCACCATTGGCCTAGAATTGTGCACGTTGCTATACAACAAAAATGTTTTTGCTGTGATTTGCGTTCAGCTGAGCATTACGCCTATTTACCTAAGAAGGTGTAGCGCAAAGGAGAAGAACACTGTGAAGCAAGTGCAAGCTTATTCACTTTTACTGTTTTCATGCCCCTTTAGAGCCGCGAAGGATCTCTTGAGCTTACTTTGTCATTAAAATGGTCTATATATAAGATATGAAGCATTCGGCCAATCATATCATGATTGAATACAATTTTCGGGTAATACCTACATCGATTGTTTAACGGTGTCAGTCATAAGAAGGTATCAAGGGTGGAGGATGTAATTTAGAGCGACGTTCGCTTCAGCGTGCTATGAAGCCCTCTGCATAGCGCAAAAAGCTGTGGGAAACATCAGCAACCTGCAGTAGACTTCACAGTCCAATTGGTAAGCGTCAGCACAGCTTCGGCATTCTTTGGAGAAGTCGGAAGAAAGTATGAAATGTTGAAAAATGTTATTCAACGAAGACAATCACAGTCCGATTATCTCCGACCCATGTTATTTTTTGTGACTCAATTTGATATGGAGGACAGGTTCGGTATAAGTGACGGCAACGACGAAGCACCTGAGCTATTGTCGAGTTTATTAAGTTCATGACACTGATATTTCCGACCGATAATGTGACTATGCTGGCAAACTTCTGGGGTACTTGCTTGTTGTTATCCTTGTCAAAATGAAGAGACGTGGACCTACAGGTGTCGTTATAATTAGAGCCCATAGGGGTTATCTCCTTTAAGAAAAAAAGTATGTTATCGCTATCACCATTACTATAGTAGTCTCATAAGCACTGAATACCTCTCGAGTCATTCGTCTAGTCACTAAGCGATTTCTGAACGTTGCCATGAATACGTGTTCTTAGAAGTAGCCTAGAACACTAAGAGTCGGATGGGTTGGTCATTATTTCAATCTGAAATCAGAATTGATAATGCTTCACTCAAGCCAACAAAAAAGATGGAACGAGCACGTCTAATTACTTATCACGTAATCTTCTGTGCTTTATTGACTTCGCTCGTGCCAGTAAGCATGCCCTTTTGTTAAGGAAACTTTTATGGCTGGTGTTTAACGTCCCAAAACCACGATAAGAAATGAGTCACATCTTCTTGGGGAGCTGCGGAAATTGGGCCACCTGTGGTTCTTTAACGTGCACCTGGGGCCAAATTCACAAAGCTTTCTCTTTGGCTACGCATTTTTTTAGCCAAACATTTTTCTTATCTGGAGGGATTACTATAGCGCGGGTATGAATTTAACTTATTCGGCACTTAAGAGGGCAAGGAGGACACACGATAGCCGATGAAACGACAAGGAAAGAAAGAAGTGTGTGCCGATAATATCAAGGTAGCACGCAAAGCGTCTAGCATCGAGAGTATACGATGATAGCCAAAGATTTGCTGCATCTAAGTTTCAGTTCCGCGAGCGTCTGCTACAGCGCTTACGGGACGCCGCGTACGTTGTAATAGACGTTTTGGTGGGCTGTGCAAAGCCAAGCACTCGCCTTTAATCTACGACTGTAGCTAAAAAAATAATTGCTCGATGGCCTTAAGCCACCGAGCCATGCATGCACTATCTCGCCAAGTACAAGTAAACAACGCTCCAGGTGCACCACATAAATGAAACCACACATAAATCGATGCATGCAATGTTTGAAAATGTGCCTCGAATGTCTTCCCCTATTTAACGCGACCAGTTACCTTACATTTCGTTGAAGCTGCACTGCTACTTGACTAATTCTGTGCAATCTAGCACGGTATAGTGGTAAACGTAAGGGTCTTTTTTGTACCTATAGTCAAAGGTAGCCTTTGTTACAATATTCCTATTACAAGACACATGAGCGACTTAGGTGCCTGCAGACAAATTGTGCGGAAATAGATAACAGCAGTAATCAAATGAAACTGTGAGCGCAATTTCGCTGGTTCCATGCACCGCAGCATTTTTATAAAGCCGGTATGCGAGAACGTGCATACGCTTACGCTGAAGTATACGTCTACGTAAAATGAGGGAGACTCGTCGGGAGGCGTCTCAGTGCTAAGGCTTTTCACAAAACACGGTGCAAATATTTCGTCCAGCGTTGTTTGAGTGCGCAAACAAAGCAAGGGACGTGTATACGAGTCTTGAGGTCGAGAGATGTTATCACACGTGCGAAAAGGATAAAAAGAGAGAGTGAGAGACTCTCGTTTCGGCTTCGCGAAAGCTTGAAATCGATAGATAATAAAGACACTTTTCTGGCCCAGCAGACGTCAGGGAAAGTCTCCGCAAAGCAGCGTCAGATGCTCGGAGAGCATAAAAAAGTGGAGTACGCGTTATATGGGAGTGACAGCTACTCAGAAAGCGAGATGAAGTGTGACTGTCCTTAGATGCGAGAATCAATGCTAATTAGGAGAGTTTACTTAATGAGCCAAAACTTTCCTAAATAACGATAATGGAAGCAAACTGAGCATTCATCTAGTGAAAGTGACACTAGTGACAGTGAATTCATAATAGTTGATTAGCGTTGTCACAGGCCGATATATATTTTTATTTTTTTATTTATATTTGGCAAACTATGAGAAGGTAGCCTACGTTAGAGCCGGCTATCCCAACGTCCTGACAGTAATGTACAAGAATAAATAGCGCACGGTTATACAGTCACACGTGGCGGTTTCTATCTTCTAGTAACCTTGGGCAAACGCATTCTATTTTTTCTATTTTTGACAAACTTTCATCGGACGTTTTTGCATTTGGCTTCATTCGAAGGAATGACGATATATCAGCCATAGGGCGAATGCAAGCACTGCTGCAGTGGACGAGCGGTTACAGCTCTCAACTACAATCTAGGAGGTACTTGGTTCAATTCGCAGAATGACTGAGCACTTTCTTTTCTTCAAGAGGTTGCCCGGCCTGACATTATGCGTGGTGGCGGGTACTAATGTTTTGAGAAGTAGGCTTTCGCACTTCCTTCTTTCACTCCCCTTTTTACCCAAAAGCGCTGTACTGTGCTCCTTCAAAAATTAAACAATTCAGGGTTCATAATTTTCTCCTCCATCCTCTCTTATAGCAAAAGTGTCCAGTGCTGAAATACCAATATCATACCTGGTATATTACTTTTCACGTGTTTGGATATTCGACCAGCAATCAGTCTTCACGGTGTTTTGAAGAAAATTTACACATGCAGTGAGCTAACTGCTTGCAGCCAAGTTGACTGCCTTTGTAGGGACACGCTTTCGTGCTAATTTGGTGGGCATCATCACATGCAGCAAAACCAAAGAGCACGGACAGTTAGAGCTGACGCAAACAGAGTGATTATTTTGTGTCTTCTCTCCCGCTATTTGTCATGGTGCACGCTTCAGTGTAATGTCGCTGTCAATGGTTAAAATGAACTATAGCAGTTAATCGAGTTCTGCTGAGAGGGTCCCCTACTGTCCAGAATGAACAGAACAATGGCAATTTGATTTGTGTGATAAAGGGATACCCTGCTTTTAGTTACTAGAATAAATTTCTAAACTGAAGTTTATTTTTTATTAACAACAGTTCTAGTGCAGATGAAAGGTGCATGGACGAAATTTGTGTATTCAGCTTGACTAGGTTTGTGACCTTAATTGTAATTGCGAACCGGTATCACAGTATGCATAAATATCGCACACATATACAACCACGGGTGATAGCTTGCTTATTGATTAAAATTGAAAGGCTGAAATCGACATATTCAACCACCCTAATGTGTACGAGATATGCCATGTAGAGTAGCTATGCTCTAAACTAATTTTCGCAGGTTCGTTCCATTTTACCCAATTTCTTGCCCATGACTGTAGGTTGGTAAATGAAACAACTTCTTCGAACACACATATTCTGTGTAAGGTTACATTTATTTTTATGCAGTTCAAAACAAATTTAAATGTATAATAACTCAAAAGAGAAATAACTAGAAACAAATTCAGCCAATTCATTACCAAACTTACTCACCAATGATAAACGGATTCTTATTTAAAAGATGCATACATACATACATATACGCACACACACATATACATATGTACACCCATACATACATACATACACTTCGGTGTAAATATTAAAATGAATGGCTATAAAACAACAATTCTAATACACTCATTTTGAATATACCACAGAAAGTAACTTACGAGGGAAATCCACCGGCACTGTTATGTGTGAACATGGTGTTTCTCAAACCATCTCGCCAAAGCTTGATGCATAGTTTTGCGCTGCTGCCCAGTAACAAGCAGTTTTTATGAAAAACACAAGAATAAAGCCCTTGACAATGTCATGCTAAAGAAAAGGGCTGTGCATCAATATTTTGTACATGTCTGCAATATCACTCTGTTTATTTACATAGCTTGGCTCATTCGCAACACACTAACCAATCATGTCAGGACACTTGGGCTGAAAGTTGGCACAGCGCAAAGAAATTCTAGACAATACACGAATAATACAATTATAAGCTACTAAACTCCATGGTGCGAACAGTGTTTATATGGACAGCTATAGGCGCCATTTCATTTCCCGAAAACACTTCTCAAAAGTATAATCAACTTTATTTAGCTAAAAGTTTCTCTTCTGGCGCGTCGTGGTGGCTCAACGGTGGCAGTCACTCTTTCGACCAAGAAAACAAAGACCAATTATTTTTCCAGATCGTGAATTCACCCCATGCTAACATTGAGGCAGCTGGTGGGAGTGCTTTTGGAGAGAGGAAACCACCACATCCCCACCAGTTGGGGCCTTGGGTAGCTACTTCACTTGAACAAAAATGATGAAAAACACTCCTCAAGAAGACTTCAAAGTTTGCACATCAACACAGTTCCCACACAGCTGTCTATTAGTCGGCGTGAAAAATATTGAGTTTACTGGTGGGCAAAGACTGTACACTATGTGAGGTGATGCTCCAGTGCACTGCATGTATGTCTTGCTGCTGGCCTCAACTGCAATGTTGCTCAGCACATATGTGTAAAATAACAACTAATACTATGCCACTGCAAAGTAATTATGTGTCAGTTGCATGAAACAGGGACCACAATAAAAGAACATAACAACATTTGCCTTCACAAAGCTCAAAAAATGGAAATAAATTTTCACAGAGTTTTCACAGTTCATCTGAGGATAGTAATATTGGTTGTAAACACATTCTTACTTCCACTAACAAACTATTTTAAGATGCCAGATTCAATATTAGAGTATACCAGCACTTTTGTAGGGCTAAACTATTGTACAGGCACCTAGAAAAACACAAGTGAATGCATGCTAATGCTAAATATAAAAAGAAATACTTTTATTTCTAGTCTGGGTAGAGCTGCATAGATGATAAGTCACTTGCATTACATTATGAACAAACCTATCCGAGCAAAGTATACATTGAAAAAGTTACACTTACACAGTAGATAAGTAGACTATTGAAGGACGGACAGACATTGGGATAATACCCAAGCACTAAAATCTACTGTTAAGATATACTAGGAGTAGTGATGATCCTCTTCCTTCCAAATAAAATAATCCACGTAGATTCACTTCCCAGAGCTTATACACTCATGGCATCATTGGTGCTATACGAGTGAGTGTACACTGAAGGATTACATCGACTAAGTACATGATTACTGCATCCATGGCTTTACTTCTTTTACTACAAAGAATGCAAACACAGTTACCATTGGCGACCATGGATGCTGTGATATATGGCATGTAAATGTAGAGGCACACAGGCACTTAATACACATATTAAAAACTTTAGCTCAAAAATATTTGCCTACTAACCCTACAGCAGCCTTTAAATTAGTGTCATAGTTTGGTATCTTCCATGCAAAATTTAAATAATTTCAAATGCAAGCAAATAGACTGCTGAATAATGCACTGCTAAGAAGTTAAGCAGCGGCTGCTCCTGACATCACAATGTGCTCTTTCTGCTGTTGTAAACTTTGAGCAGGAGAACAGTCACTGGCAGTCCCTTTATACTTGTTGGTCTTCTGTGCTCTGTTCTTGATACACTGTACATGACCGTGGAGCACCGAACCCCTTGTTACTGCTGGAACTTAGAAAAATACAGATCATTGTTACAACCATGCTACATGCAAGAGTGTATAGTTGTCAATTATGTGCTCATATTTACAGATATTGTATTTTCAGAAGCCAATGACAAGCCTCAACACGCACACAAACAGTGAAGACTGAAAATATATTTAATATGATACAAGAGCAAAACTACAGTGTTATAGATGAAGGCATGAAACTTCTGACAGGCATAAAAAGCCAATAGAGTTTCTTCTATTTCGACTTTACACTAGGTGCGAGAAGTATACCACAAAATAAGTTCACTAAGAAACACAAGTTAGACTGCATTACAACACAACAGCCAATGTTCATAATTTTAAGGCTGTCTAACATAACCAACTCACCATACCGCATATAGGAGCAAATGGGCAGTCTAGAAGACACAAAGAACTTGTGGATTATGAGTGTGCTTGTTGCTGACATCTATTATTCTAAATGAAGAAAACCTTTCAAAATTGCACTTCATCAGGGGAAATAATCATACGCAACAAACACAACGGGCTCCTACAGGTGCCACCAACACTCACCATTATTGTTGATACCAGTGTCTTGCCGGATGGATATGCTACGTCCTGCACAGAACACTAAAGGAGCGCTCCATGACTTGGATTGCGTGTGTGCTAGCTGCATCGCTCTGCTGCTGAAATAGGCTAGCCACAGACAAAGAAATGAGAAGCCATGGCTTTGAAACACACTGAACGTCACCTTTAGAGATCAACAATGCATACTAAGGTCAGGAACAATTTGTAGAAAAATATATATCACTATGCAATCGTGGTGAACATGTTCTGCTGAAATACAAGCAACAGCACTGAGAGAGAAAAAGCTACATTAGGTAAAAGATGCAGTTACTGGCCCTATGTCATCTGATGCTTCTTCAATAGGTCTTTCTCCTTGCAAGTTGTGAACAGCCAGGCAATTTTCACCCACTTGCTATTTCCTTCCAGAGCACTTGATCCACAGAGGGAGTCACAAGCTCGAGAGCTCAATAAGGAATCAAAGTATTTGTGCTCGTTTCAAAGCACAAGCTTTTGAGTCTCAGATTATTCGAGTTTCATTCATAAGCTGCAGGCTTTCACCTTTCAACATTCTCAATTACCTTGCAATTTAGTTCTATAAATGTTGAATAAAAATTATGTGTAAGAATATTACAGGTATCCACTGAAAGCAACCATGCTTGGGTTTTCAATTTGTGCACAGTAAGTGGTGTTCACGTAATCGTATGTATTAAAGAAAAACTAACCTTGCAACCAGCCGTTAGGCAGTTTTGTGCCCTCGAAGCTCCCAAGCAGATTGCAGTCCTTCCAGATGAGGCTGCCATGCATGCTTCCACGCCACATCCGCTGAATGATAACAGTCCCAGCAGTGACATAGGCTTGCACAGTTAGGGAGAACGTGTCCTTCCTATTTTTGTACAGGTGCTCCAAGTAATGATGAGGATTGATGTGCCAGAATGTGCAACCGATACATCACAGGACCTTAACAAACCAATCTATGCGATCTGTGAAGAGCCAAAAACGAGATATTTAATTAAAAACAATCATTAAAAGCACTCACTTCTAATACCTATTTGAGGAAGGTATCACTTCGTTAAAGTGACCAAAATCTGCTATATTCACTTTGAAAAAACTGAAGCCTCATGTAAAAATTTACGTACCGCAATATATATGTCCTACTGAAGTATAGTACTACCACAGTGGTAATCGTCTATAGAACTAATTTTCCAAAATAACATAAATTTTTTAAGTGCAACCTGGCTCCTGAAAAATAAATTCACATTACCTTTCCAACTATCAAACGTGGTCAATCGACAGGCCCAACCTCATAATCAAACAAGAGCTCACTTGTATCAAATCACAAAAAACTTTTTATGTATTTGCACCACAATATATGTATGTATATAACAGTAGTAGTAAATTTTTCATGCTTCAACTTACCATAGAGAATCACTACATCTGATGGGCTTAAAACGTGCACACATTATAGAACTGCGTGAATTATAGCACCGGTGAAATTTAGTTCTGCAAGGTGAACTCACCGATGGCAGCATTTAGTAGCCGTCGGTGTCATGAGGAACTAAGTACGGCCAACAGGCAAAGGGCTTCTGCAGACTGGAAGCTGCCAATGACAGCAATGAAGGGCTGGCCAGGCGTGCACGTTCATTGATAAAGTGTAAGAACTGGCCGTGACCGGCTGTTTTCAAGGCTCTAGTGCCGTGCAAAACGATGGCCAGACGAACTCGGAAACCTGTAGTTAGGCGATATTGGCCTACAACTTCATCCAAAGCAAGGCACCGATGAAATCTTTGCTTTTTCTGGGGGCCGGAGGGAAGCTTGACGTTCACGGGCTCTCGCTGCCACATAGAACGCTCAAGTTGTTCCCGAAGAACAGTCTAGGCGCGCTTCCATAGTAACACGATCCACAACAGAATGTAGCATCTTGCAGCTTTGGTTGATCACATCACAGCGCTAGGTCTGGGTGCCGGAGGGAAGCTTGACGTTCACGGGCTCTCGCTGCGACATAGAACTCTTAAGTTGTTTCCGAAGAACAGTCTAGGCGCGCTTCCAGAGTAACACGATCCACAACAGAATGTAGAATCTAGCAGTTTTGGTTGTTCACGTCACAGCGCTAGGACTATGGTTATCACAAAAAGGAGAAGTGAAGACTTAACAAACAAAAGCGCCAAGCTGCCCCACCACAACTTCGCAGGGCAAAACAGTTATCAACGCTGTCTTTCAATTTTCGGTCACACGAGCACAGCTTGTTCACAAGTCTTGGAACGTCAATACAGCACCCCTGTTCACAACGAACATCGTTTCACTCCCGAACAGTACATTGCTCACAAGAAAATAGAAGTGTACGGGCTAACCAGTGACGAAGGAAGAACCGTACACAGCGCGTAGTTCATACGTTTCCGTACGTACTTGGGGTCCCTCAAATAACGTGTCAAAACGTTGTCAATCCGAAATGTCACACAGCACCCCACTGAGAGACTGGAAAGTCAAGCGAACGAACTGTTACCGGTACACAAACACACATTGCAGGCTTCTCGAGTGCTAGTTGCCGTCGATAGTTCGACGCCGATCCCCGCTTGATAACCACACTGACGCACAGACTTCGCAGCGCTCCACTTTACACGATTGCACTGCCACAGCTTTCCGCACTGCTTACACGCACCGAAAGAGCTGCTGTAATCACAACACATCTGGTGTAACGCTGATGTAACTCGTGCGAGAAGCGTTTGCTGAAAGTTGCACCGACCGATGTGCTGTTTACGACGCCATGTTGTTTTAGACAACTGCGCAGCACATAAGAGAGCTTTTGGAAAGTATCTGCACTATTTTCACGGCGTGACAAAATTTTCTCTTATGTGCGAGGGGAGTGATATGACGAACAGGACAGGCATGCCAGATGAAAGAAGTGTTTGGGATGAATTCAGCCAAGGTTTGCTCCAGAATCGTGAGGGTTTGCATATTTTTGCTGTCATACAAAGTTACTAGGGTCATTTCATTCCGATTGCTTGCCATATTATCACGGTCAATATCGTTGTCTGAACAGTGAAGGTGAAGATGAATGATTTGTTTGTAGTTCCATGCGTAATCACGCGCACCCCTAATACGCTTTGGTTTACAAAGTACGCTTTGCTCCAGATCGTCCCAAAGTGTATCGACAGCTGTATTTCAGAGATCGCAACCATTGGACAGTTAGAGCCAATGAAAGTACACTAGAGCACAAACTTTATGAACTGAAAACTTCCTCTCACTTCCTCTCACTGAAAATTTCTTCTCATTTTTATTTCCAATAGCGTGCAAAGATTGTGCTCCCATTAACCTCTTTGGTGGTAATTTCCACCAATGAAGCAAGGATCTCGAGTCGCACTGTTAATTGGATGAGATGGGGCGCAACACAACAACATAACAAATAAGGTTGATTCTATGCCATGCCGCGTTCGAATGCACCGACCATTCACGTATCACATTGGTTTTCATCCAACCACAAATCTTTACATGCGTAGTTTTATACCATTGACGCCCAATAGAATTCTTCAATTACTGCGACTTCGAACTTATTGAACGATGGTGGTTGTCAACACCATCCACTGCGTACAAGGGAAACAACACGCGAAGCTCAAAGCGCCGAAAGAAATAAAAACGCACCACCAGTCATCAGGCAGCCCTTAATGGGCGTGAATTAACTCAAAACCAGCCAGAGCACCAAAGTATACCGCCGCGGCAGCAGGTTCTAAGTAGCCACATTGTTCCTAAGAGTGGTCCGGACCACTCTTAGAATTTTCTCTCAGCCATGCTGTTTTTACGCACAATTTCGCTTCGTGAATCCACTTACGAGCACTTTTCGGTGACGTAAGCAAATATAGCAACTGCATCACCATCGCTGACATGTTCCTGGGCAGTCACAGCGCGCTTTATTTGCAGCGGCCAATGTGACAACGATGGCCTCTTACGACGTTTTTTGGTTTCGTGAATCGACTTACGCAACAAAATTTCTCTTGCGCCAAAATGTTTTCGTAAGTGAGTTTTGTGAATCCGGCCCCTGAATCTTATTTACAAACATCGGGCGATGTCGCTTGGATTAAAAATGGGCGTGCTGCATCCGAGATTTCATCCCGCAGCCTGCGGGTCACCATTCTTTCACCATAAGCATTCGTGTCACCATCATGGATGCGCTGTTGAATACATAGGAGAAAAAGCAAGGCGCATTGTTTCACCAATAAGCAAAGTAAGGAAAACTCTGAATATGTGGTCAGTAAGAAGAAATAACTGTGCTTAAAAATCCGACCAAGAGTGACTGAGATTACAAACTATCAAGGTTGAAAGAGAGAGTATTTTGGCGCGGTAGAAAACGCGTAATAACGTATACATACAAATTAGTTTCGCTCACTTATTACCGTACCAACGCAAATTAGGCTGAGACAAGCAAAACTTTTTTATGTAAGACGAAACGTAAACATTCACACTTATCATAAGTTTCCAAAAACCTAAGCAGCCTACATGCACTTCGCCAGTGATTTAGCTCTGTTCTTCAAGTAATGCGTGAAATAGTGGTAAAGCTAGAATGCGTACAATGTATACGAATTGTACATGCACACACATATATATTAAATAAAGATGCCTAAGATGAACAGGCAAAAATAAGAATCGCTTCTGCCCTTTCTTAGCCAATTAGCTTCTTACTATACCCTTTACTCTGCTACCGGGGGTCACGTACGCCTGGATTACGACCCAACCACTGGACACTTCGCTTCTCTACACTCACATACAAACAAGGATTCAGAAAAACGTGTACAGATTGCACTGAAATCAAGGTATTAAAAACGTGGTGGCACCGTTGGCTGTGAGCGGAAAATCATAACCTTAAGCGTCACCAAAAAACTGAGACACCATATCCACAAAGTGAATGATGTTAGACGAACTTGCTCGGAGGTGCACCAGGCGTTTCCTGGCGAGACCATTTATGAAAGAAGGGCAAAGAGCCAGTGCATGATGTGTCCAGTACGTAAAAGGCAGCACTGTCAGGAACGTTCTGCGGCGGGCACTGTACAGTGCCGGTACTGAACATGTCGCACGGCACACGTGTACGAAAACATTAACCACCTGTTCTTTATATTTGCCGCTACCGTGAGTTGAATGCTTAGAATTCATGAATGGCAGACGTGAAGCTATCAGGCATTCTCCAACGGGGTTGAGAGCAGGAAGGTGAGGGGCTTGGAGGGCTGTCGGCACTTGTGCATAACTCTCATCGTAGTGCTGTTGTAAGTTGCAACGGAGACGCTCATCAACCCATCATTATCCGCACGTCTGTCCCGGCACTACGCCCCTCACAGGGTTGGTAATAGAGTAGATTTGTTTTGGGTCCCGTCCTGGCGGTCTAGTGGCTAGGGTACCCGGCTGCTGACCCGCAGGTCGTCGGATCGAATCGAGGCTTTAGTGGCTGCATTTCCGATGGAGGCGGAAGTGTTGTAAGCCCAAGTGCTCAGATTTAGGTGCACGTTAAAGAACTCCATATGGCCGAAAATTTTGGAGCGCTCTACTACGGCGTCTGTCATAATCATATACTGGTTTTGGGACGTTTATCTCCACTTGTCAGCATTCGTTTCCCCTGAAACAGCAGTTTCAAACTCCACAGAGTTATCGTGCAGTGGGCAGACAGTGAACACCAAGGATAACGAAATATATATGTACTCATTTCTGGCTTTCGTCATTCATAATAACAAGCAGTACTGTGTCAGAGTCATTCCAGATGATGGGAACAAGACGTCTTTAAATAAAACAAGTTGCCATGAAAATTGATTTCAAGTATGAAGGACAAACATGAATATTGTTTTACATGTTTGGCAGTGTATGCACTTCCCGAATTGAACGTCACAAATTATCTAATGCTTTTATGCAGTAATCAAGGCACCCGGATTAAAATTATAGAAGTCTCGTCTTTCTAGTGATATACAACGGGATAACTGCGCCATCCGCTAACCGCCAATTTCTGCCGCAGCTGAGTTTAGAACACAATTGTTGCTGGCTGACGACTCGTGCAAGCTGATGAAGGGACATAACTTAATCTGCTCATGGAGTTTGACTAGATTGGGAACATTCTGAACAGTCAGGTAATTCGCAGAATAGATGTGGAAGGGCTCACTACCGTCAGCACTTGCTTCGGATGAACACTCAGAAGACTAACTGATATTTGTGAGAAGTGACGTGCGTGAATGTCCAAAGTGCGTGCCATTGCAAGAGTTGGAAGCCAACAATGATGAATGTGGCATCAGCGCTGCGCTGGAAACGAAAAACGCACAAATCTCTATTGCAAAAACCAGCGCCACAGGGTACCACTGTCCAGCTCCATGCCTGATTATAGGCCCAGTATGGCGCTGGTACCAGCGCCACCCCACGCAGGTACTGGGACGCTGGAGCGGCAGCGTCCCAGTACTCTGCGCGAAATGGCTTCGCAGGGTTAAAACGGGGTCTCATTCGCCATAAATAAATAAATATAGAAGTAAACTAATGCGCACTCACAATAAAAATAAAAAATAAAAAATAAACAGCGTGTCATGGTATTTGAACCTGATACCTCCTGATCTCAAACTGACTACGCTACCGACTACGCCACGCCGGAACATGCCCAATAGTTGTAAAATTACTATTTATCCGTAGAAGGCGCCGTTCAACTTCATGTTTACAAGTCGCACAGACAAGACAGACACGATATTCCTTTTCAAATAACAATTGCGTCTTGATTCGACAGTGACGAATGGCTTTCGGGCACCGAATGACGTGCGGATATTAGCGAGAGCGCAGTTTTTTGAAGCATCTACGTCTTAGCTCTGAAAAATCTCAAATGGACTGGAGGTGCAGCCACAGATTGTAAGCTGTTGCTGCCGATAGTTTTTTTTCCTTTGATAGTTCTAGCACTCGCTACTGGCCAACACGTACAATGATTTAAATGTCATGTTTGGTAGATATCCACGCGTGAGTGAGTATTGAGTATTTTTTATTTGCGCAAGCGAGATGTAGCAGTACACACCCGGCGTGCCTGATTTTATATTTGCAGTTATATTGATAACTGCAACTAAGAAACCGCCGAATAAATGACTAATGCAATCCACTGAAAAAGTATACCAGTATGTTAGTTCACTAACGCGTACCAAATTACCATCTCAGAATTGCGTGTTCTTACATACGGGTCAGAGAAGTACCGGCTTCTGCGCTCAAAAGGAGGCTTTCGGTGACAGCCTACGTTGCTGAAAGCACAACACATCGATTGTTGCCGTTCCTTGTGCGGGCACCGCACACGCAAATAAATGGTCAATTTAGGATCAGGGATGCCGAAACTTTACTTTACAGTTATTCTTACACTTTATAATTGCCCCCGCAGGGGCGCCCGCGCAAGTAGGCGTTTGGTGTGTAGCGATACCACGGACCCGAGCTAACGGGGGAGTTTCTACTTCCTCCCACGCCTAGCCGTGCGTGGCTTTGCCGTGCCCGGGGAAAAGGGATCCGGGGGGTTGAGCCAATGCTGGGTGATTGGACCTTTAAGGCCCCCCGGCAGAGATAACACACCCCTTTGGCCCCGGCTTCACGTAGATGGCACCCCTGGGCTGACCCACCCAGGGGAAATCGGCAGTCGCCTTTTCCTATCTCTCTCTTCCTACATCTTCGCTTTATCTCTTACTATTTATCTGTCCTGTCTTCTACTCTCTTCCGTTTACTTCCGATATTCATGGCGGCAAGGGTTAACCTTGTGTAGGTATCCCACCTTGGATAATTACATTGGGTTATAGTGACAGCGTACGGCTGGCGTCGGGAGGGCTTGTCCCAACAAGTCCAACCGCGTCCCCTTGTTGGGCTCCGTGGTGGGTGGTCGCCGCTGTTACCGAACACATTCATACTTGTATGGCTTTACAAGCATCCGCCGACCTTGATCGGTCTCGCAAGAGAGGCCGCACCGAAGCAAGTTATCACGTCTCGAAAGAAACTAAAGTTACTTTCGCGAAGTACCACATTATCCACAGTGACAGCACACCTCTAAGAAAATTATCCCCATTTTTGGTGGCCAAGTGCCTAAAAGAAAAAATAGGACCCACATACAAAGCATCTAAAATGTCAAGCGGTGACCTCCTTTTGGAGCTAACCGAAAAAGACCAAGTGCCTAAGTTATCCCAACTAACCAGCATTGGAGAAACAGCTGTCACCATTTCGGTCCATCGCTCTCTAAACACCAGCAGGGGAGTAATCTCTGAGGAAGACTTCTTAGGCCTTAGTGACGAAGAGCTCCTCGAAGGTTTCCAAGACCAAAACGTCATCAAAGTCCAAAGAATTGTAATCCGTCGCAATAATCAGGAAGTGCCCACCAAACACGTAGTAGAAACCTTGGAACATGTGAAATGCCCACCTCTCTTAAGGCTGGGTACTTAAAAATAAATGTCAGACCCTACATTCCCAACCCCAGACGCTGTTTTAAATGTCAGAGATTCGGACACGCTTCGCACTCTTGCAGAGGCAAAGAAACATGCGCAAAATGCAGCGCAAACGACCACAAATCAGAAAAATGCTCATCCTCACCCCACTGTGTTAACTGGGACGGGGAACACCCAGCGTATTCCCGGTCATGCCCATGTTGGAAAAAAGAAAAAGAAGTGATCGCTCTGACCATCAAAGAAAAAATATCATTCAGCGAAGCGCGAACACGGCTATCATACCTTTTCCACAGAAGTTACGCCGATGTGACGCAGTCGGGGGCAGCGTCACAAAGGCCTCAGGAGTCGACCGCTACCACACCCAGTGGTTCTATGGTGACTCAAACCGCCCCCGTAAAAGAAGCAGCGCCGGCTGCTCCATGCACATCAAAAGGCCCGCAGACTCCGGTCTCCCTGGGCCCTAAACTCAATAGAGTGCCAAGGCCTGAGATCCGTTTCTCAGCGCCTCACTCTCGATCTTCCAGCGCCTCAGACAAGGCAATGGAGATCGACCACAAAACTCCGGTGTCATCGACACCGAAGGACAAGCGCTCTCTCGAGCGTACCAAACAGGACAAGGACAAAGTCCCAGTAACCACAATAAGTAAGCGATAACCGTAATGGTTATCGTATTTCTCTCTATTTCTACTTCTTAATATTGTCACCTATCATCTTTTATACCGATCAATCCCCAGAAGTATATTTACTTAACTTTATTCTGCCATGGCTTTTATCGTACATTGGAACTTGAGAGGCTTAATTCATAACTTAGGTGACATAAAGGACATCATTAACAAATTCTTAGAGGCCTTTTGCCTCTAAGAGACAAATCTAGGTGCAAAACACAGCCATTTGCTAAAAGGCTTCAAAGTTGCCCGAAAGGACCGCGAACACTGCAACCGTCTTTCAGGAGGAGTAGCCATAGTGGTGCAGGGCAGCACTCCTACGCGAGATGTCCAAATGAACACATCTTTTGAGACCGTAGCCGTCACCATCCTATCATACAAAACCATCACCATCTGCTTACTGTGTATCCCACCTCACACCCTTTTCACCACTTTTCACCACCAAAAACCTAGAAAATCTAGTGGAACAGCTGCCAAAACCATTTATCTTAGTTGGGGATTTCAATGCTCATTCAACCCTTTGGAGTAGCGACAAAACTGACGCAAGAGGGCAAGCCGTGGAAGATTTCATTTTATCAAATGACATCTGCCTTCTTAATTCCGGTGCTTTTACCTACTTTTCACCAACCTCGCGCACTTTTAGTTGCTTAGATCTCGCCATGTGTTCATCGTGTATTTTTAATGATTTTAAATGGGACGTCGTCAACACGTCTTATGGTAGTGATCATCAACCCGGCATCATAAAACTCATACCATCTTACCCAACTCTAACAAGCAGGCCACGCCGGTGGCCTGCTTGTTACTACAGCTCGCGAACTGGCCACAGCTCGCGAACTGCCAGCTCGCGAACTACAGTTCGCGAAACTACAGCTCGCGAACTGGCCAGTTTTCACAGAAAACGCTAAGCTCGATGAAGTTTTCTCATCGGAGCTTTCTGTTGAGGAACTAAATGAAGAGTTCGTCAAAGTTTTAATCTTAGCAGCAGAAAAAGTAATACCGCAATCATCCGGCATCGTACGCAAGAAATTAAACCCTTGGTGGACAAACGAGTGTACTGATGCCAAAAAAACTACAAAATAAGGCCTGGGGAATTCTACGAAGATACCCTACCTACGCCAACCTCATCAACTTCAAACAGGCAAAAGCCAGAGCCCGATTTATTCGAAGACAGGCAGAAAAGGATTCATGGCAAAAATACATATCATCAATTAACAGTTCAGTCACATCTAAACACATCTGGGACCAGGTGAGGAAGTTCAAGGGAGAGTACTCCTCCTACACAATACCATTGCTTACAAGTCCAGACACACAATCAACACTAGAGGACCAGGCCAACCTATTAGGAGAACACTTTTATAAAGTATCATGCTCAGCAAATTACACCAATTCATTCATGAAATATAAAGAAAATGCAGAAAGACAAAGATTGCCTACTAGCAGTACCTCAAATGAAAGTTATAACCTTCCGCTTACGCTGCACAAATTGAACAGGGTACTTTCTGCCGGTAAAAAAAAAAACGGCAACAGGGTCTGACCAGGTGCACTACGCAATGTTGGCACAGCTATCCCAAGCATCCGCGAAGGCACTTCTCCAATTCTTTAACAAAATATGGTACTCTGGCATAATGCCTGAAGATTGGAAAAAAGCCATAGTCATACCATTCCTAAAACCTGGTAAACCCCCAACAACCCCAAGTAGCTATAGACCCATTGCATTAACAAGTTGTCTTGCAAAAACTTACGAAAGCATCACAAATATTAGATTTACCTTCACTCTGGAATCGGAGCACCTAATAGACGCACACCAGTGCGGATACAAAAAGGGCTGTTCCACCACTGATCACATTGTTATGCTGGAACAAGAAATACGACAAGCATTTCTACACAAACAGGTCTGTCTCTCGGTCTTCTTTGACTTAGAGAAAGCATATGACACAACTTGGAGATACAGAATTCTCAGAGATCTAGCTAACTTAGGGATTCGCGGAAGAATGCTGAACTGCTTACACGATTTTTTATCGAATAGAACTTTTCAAGTACGGTTGGGTACGGTACTGTCACGAATATTTGTCCAAGAAAATGGTGTACCACAGGGCTGCGTTTCGAGCACCCCCCTGTTTATAGTGAAAATGAACTCCATCAACAGGGCTATACCCCGTACAGTCATTCACTCCATCTATGTTGATGATCTGCAAATTGCATGCCGAGCCTCCAGCCTATCGCCCCGCGAAAGGCAACTCCAAATTACAATAAATTGGTTTACGAAATGGGCTGACCAAAATTGTTTCCGCTTTTCAGCCCAAAAAACCACAGCTGTTCTCTTTACGCAAAAGAGAGGATTGTTCCCCGAACCCGCGCTCAAACTATACAACATCAACATGCCGGTAAAACAAGAACACATATTTCTAGGAATCACATTCGACCGAAAACTAAACTTTCTGCCACACATAAATGCACTGAAAACTAAAGCAAACAGAGCACTCAATGTGCTGAAAGTACTCTCCCATAAACACTGGGGTTCCGATCGACTCTGCCTTATACGTATTTACCGATCTCTTGTACGCAGCATTTTAGACTACGGATGCATAGTCTACGACTCGGCGCGAAACTCATACGTCCGCCGTCTTGACCCTATACACAACCTCGGTCTCCGTCTGTCAAGTGGTGCTTACAGAACATCACCTGTGCAAAGTCTATACGTAGAATGCAATGAGCCCCCTCTATGTGATCGAAGAGCATTACTAACCTTGTCATATGTTTTAAGAATAAGGTCGTCACCTGAACACATCTGCTATGAAATTGCCGCAAAATGTGACTCGCGCTCACACTACCTCAACAAGCCGAACCTAATCAAACCACTTGCTCTACGTTTCGAGGAATACTGCCGCTTTTATACCATCCCTGATGGATCACTAGATGTCGCTATTAAACCACCAAGACTGCCGCCATGGTTTGACCTGTCACAGCTATGCGATTTTTCACTAAGCCGTTTCAACAAAAAAAGCACCCCACGAGAACACATAATCCAAGAATTTTATACACTTCAGCACGAATATAGGGATTACGAAGAATTTTACACAGATGGCTCAAAAACGGAGGACCACGTGGGTATTGGGATTGTGACGACGAAAAGCGCAATTTCTGTGAAAGTACCTCGTAGTTTTTCTATTTTTCAGCTGAACCTTATGCCTTCAGTGAAGCAGTTCGGAAAATCATCGCTGAAAAATACAAGAAAGCAATCACATACACCGACTCACTAAGCACACTAAAAGCACTACATATAAAATCCGAATGTGAGCCTATAGTAGGCGACATTCTAAACATGGTATACTTAAACAGCCAGGCAACCTGCATCCGTTTCTGCTGGGTCCCAAGTCATGTTGGGATACCCGGAAACGAAAAAGCAGATAAGTATGCTTCCCAGGCAGCCCATAAAACAGGAACAAAAGTAAAAATTCCCCTTAAAGACATCCAGAGAACAATTCGCCTGGCCCTACTAGCAAAATGGCAAAAGCAATGGGACACCTGCACGAACAATAAGCTCCACCTGGTGAAACCCACATTCGGGGAATGGAAGACCTGCCGTCACCAGCAACGGTTTATTGAAGTTGTATTATGCCGACTTCGCATTGGACACACACACTTGACACACAACTTCTTACTCGCAAAGGAAGAACAACCAACGTGTGAGAAATGCCAAGAAGCGTTAACACTTATGCACATCCTAATCACATGCCCTACCATTGAAACACACAGACAAAAACATTTCAGCAAGCTATACAAACAACACGTACCTTTACACCCTGCTTTGTTCCTAGGAGATGATCCTCTAGTACCTCTGCCTGACTTGCTAAACTTTCTGAAAGAATGTGATCTGTTAAATAAGCTTTAAAATCTCATCTTTTCAGTGTCCATTCCTGAAAGTCTTGTGTCTGGCGCAGCATAACCTTAGCTGCTTTTGCGCCATAAAAAACCAAATTAACCTAACCTAACTTTATAATTGTGACTTAAAGTAAAAAGCGCCGGCAGCAGGTACACCGACGCGGCTTGTATAATAGGCCTCGCTAGGACGGGGCACTGGGTAAGGCTGTTTTCGAAGCAGCTGAGTTGCGGTGATTGAAGTTTCTGCATTTGAGCTTTGCAATATTTCTGTTACCTAAACTGTACCTGAAGTAAGTGGAAGGTCAATCAATGCCAATAATGCATTTACGGAGTGGCGAAGGTGAGCGACAGCCATTTTTCTGGCCTCCGCTGGGAGTATACAGCGGGTGTGCCAGTGTAAAGATATGTGCAGTTATATCAATACCGACAATTAAATAAACACTTATAGAAACACCGATGCAATCCGCTGAAAAAGTATGCCAGGTAGTCAGTTCACGAAGGCGTACCAAATAGCTAAATGAAAATCGCGTGTTGTTACATATCAGTCGGAGAAGTACCGGCTAAGTGCGGCCGGCAGGTTTCAGTGACAGCCTGCGTAGCTGATAGAGCGACGTTCGACCGTCAGCGCTCCTTGTGCGAACACCAACACAAGACAAAATAGTTGATTTAGTTTCATGAATGTGTAAATTACACTTTACAGTTATTCTCCAATATAAAGTTGTGTGTTAACGAAGCAAGAAGCACTGGTAACATACCAACGTGGCTGGCACGACAGGTTTAATGCTCGCTGGGCCGGGCACTGGGTGAGACCGGTCTCGACGCGGTGAGTTGGTATGGTTGAAGATTCTGCATTTGAGCGTCGCAACATTTCTAACTCTTACCTGAAGTAAATAGAAGGATAAGCATGGCCAGACATACATTCATGCGGTGCGGCGGAATCGAACGGCAGCTTTTTTCTCACCTCCGCTGGGAAGCCTTGCGAAGCGAGCGAGAGAGCTCATTGACGTTTCGTCAACTTTGCGGCAAAAACAATTTCCTGTTTCTGTTAAAAGTGGCTTGCAGCTCCAGGCTTACAAACACTGCAATTTGGAAACGTTACAGCAATAAACAGTTGATACTAATATCGCCGGTTTACGCGAGGGCATATGCGAAAGGGGTGCATCATAGTTGTTGCGATACGTACGTGCGCCACAAAAATTACGTGTGCTCGGTATCTGTTAGGATAGCATCGCTCCCTTCCGTCGAGTTAAGCGTTTTATATTCAATGACACCGAAACAAACCACGGCACATGCTACATTAACATGCACGGTGCAGCTGCACTAATAGAAACAGTGCGTGCTCCAGTATTCACCATCGCTTGCCAGGGAAACTTCCAGTCTTTCAAGCGCTTCGCAGTGCGCACCAGCATCACAGCGGTTGAGCCAGTGCCCCTACCAGTGCGACACAGCTTTTTCCTAGTGCGCGCAGCGAAGTGCCAGTGATTACAAGCGTGTTCCAGTGTCTTCAGCGTGTACCAGTGCCAAAACACTTACTGGCATCACGCTGTTTTTGCAATCGGAAAGAAAACAAAAACGCCTATAGGGACAGGCTACGCTAGCCAGAAGAAAAAGAAGGGTGGAGCGTGGTGTCGGAGGTATTGTCACAATGCAGAAACAGCAGCAGTCGAATCCACGAAACTCACTTTAATTGTACCAGAACACTGGCAAACTGATCGGAAGAGAACCTCGTCTTCTTCTCTCGCTGCGCGTGTTCTTTGTTGTTCCCTTGGTGCTGCATATTCAATGTGGCATTTGCCCCCCTCCAGAGAGCAGCGTCCCGATGCTCTTCTACAAAAGACGGTGTAGTAGATGTATGGTGTAAATCAGTCGGAAAAGTAGGGCTTCATTCGCACAACGTGCACGATTTCTGGTTTTTGCTGGCGAGTTGTCGAGGGGCTGTCAGGAATGACCACGTAATTAACGTCGCTCAGGCGTTGTAAAACTGTGTAGGGGCCAAAATACTTCTTCAGCAATTTTTCCGACAGTCCCCGGTGGCGGATAGTACTCCATACCCATACTTTGTCGCCGGCCCGATAGACGACATGTAGGTGTCACAGATTAAAACGTTGGGCGTCATAATTTTGCTGCTGGGTGATTCGGACGCGCGCAAGCTGCGTCGCTTCTTCTGCTCGTTGGGTAAAACATACAGCGTCCAAATCGATGTCATTTCAGTCGTGCAGTAACATGGCGTCAAGCATCGTCGTCACTTCACGGCCATGAAGGAGACTGAACGGCGTTCTTCGTGTAGTTTCTTGCTGCGCTATATTATAGGCGAACGTGATGTACGGTAGAATGTCGTCCCAGTTCTTGTGATCCACGTCAACGTACATACTCAACATGTCGGCAATAGTTTTGTTGGGGCGTTCTGTTAAGCCGTTCGTTTGTGGATGATACGAAGTGGTTTTCCGATGGGCTGTTCCACTGAGCTCAAGCACTGTCTTCAGGAGCGCGGCCGTGAAAGCGTCACCTCGATCCGTTATTATAATTGTTGGAGCACCGTGCCTCAGGACGATATTTTCTATGAAGAATCGTGCGGTTTCAACGGCGATGCCACTTGACAAAGCCTTTGCTTTCGCATAGCGCGTAAGATAATCAGTGGCGACTATTACCCACTTGTTGCCAGCATGGGAAGTCGGATATGGTCCAAGGAGATCCATTACAATTTGGGCAAAAGGGAGTGTGGGCCCTTGAATTGGTTGTAATAGTCCAGCTGGTTTTAACGGTGGCGACTTTCGTCGTTGGCAATCGAGGCACGTGCGCACGTCATGCTTCACAATAGCTGGAAGTCTTGGCTAGTAGTATTTCTGTTGGATTCTGGCCAATGTGCGTGTGTATCCGAGATGACCAGACGTTGGCTCATCGGGGCAAGCACAAAGTACCTCCTCACGAAGTGACGTCGGAACGACAAGTAGGTGGGTGCTTCCTCTGGGAGAAAAGTTCTTCTTATAGAGAACACCACTACGTAAGCAGAATGACGGCAGGCTTCTTGCAAATCTTCTAGGGACGGTTGTTGTCCGGCCATTCAAAGATTCAATAAGAGGAAGCAACTCACTGTCTTCTTTCTGCTTGGACGAAATCGTAGTGGTGTCAACGACTCCTACAAACGCCATGCTGTCATCTTCTGTGTCATCGTCATGCTTTATCGGTGACCTTGATAAGCAATCGGCGTCGGCGTGCTGCTGTCCGGACTTATACACGACCGTCATATCAAACTCTTGAAGGCGTAAGCTCCACCGTGCGAGCCGACGAGACGGGTCTTTCACGTTGGTCAGCCAGCAGAGGGAATGATGGTCGCTGAATACGTGGAAGGAACGACCATAGAGGTACGGACGAAACTTCACAACCGCCCATACGACAGCAAGACACTCTTTTTCCGTTGTGGAGTAGTTGGACTCGGCGCGGGAAAGCTTCCTACTAGCATATGCGATCACACGCTCGGCTGAGTCTTGCCACTGGACAAGTACAGCGCTTAAACCCACGTTGCTGGCATCTGTATGGACCATAGTAGGAGCATCCTCATCAAAGTGAGCAAGCACAGGCGGAGTGTGCAGGCGTTGTCGGAGATCGTCAAATGCCACCTGTTGATCGTCGCCCCATGTGAACGAAACGTCTTCTCATTTGAGTCGTGTGAACGGCGAGGCTATGTAGGAGAAATGGCAATAAACCTTCGGTAGTATGCGCATAGGCCAAGGAAACGCCTGACTGCTTTCTTGTCTTTTGGTACCGGAAATTTTCTGACGGCTGCAATCTTATCGGGATCAGGTCGAACACCTTCATGGCTCACCACTTGGCCTGAAAATTGAAGCTCCTTGAAACCGAAATGACACTTCTCGGGTTCCAGTGTCAGGCCGGCAGACCTTATTGCCCTGAATACCGATAGCAGCCTGCTCAGGTGTTCCTCAAATGTTTTTGAAAATACAATGACGTCGTCCGGATAGACCAGACATGTCTGCCACTTAAGGCCTCACAGAACGGTATCCATCAGTCTCTAAAATGCTGCGGGGGCTGAGCATAATCCAAATGGCAAGACTTTAAATTCATAAAGCCCGTCAGGCGTTACAAAAGCCGTTTTTTCTCTATCTCGCTCGTGGACCTCAATTTGCCAATACCCACTTTTGAGGTCCATGCAGATGCCAGCAACATCCCGTTTCGTTACGCTGTTCAGTTTCCGATAGTCGACGCAGAATCGAAGGCTGTTATCTTTCTTTTTAGCAAGCACCACGGGAGACGCCCATGGACTGCTGGAAGGCTGGATCACGTCATCTGAAAGCATCTCCTCCACTTGTTTCTTGATGACGTCTCTTTCCTTTCGCGATACTCGATATGGGTGTTGGTAAATCGGTCTCGTGGCTTCTTCTGTTATAATCCCGTGTTTTGCAATAGCCGTGCGTCGCACCTTAGAGGACGTTGAAAAGCAGTCCGAAAACTGTTTTATAAGGGCGAACAATCGTTTCTTTTGATATTCTGGGAGCCTATGGTTGACGTTAACTGATGCGTCAACGTTGCAGGTCTCTTGTGGAGTGGTTGGCGTTGTCGCTAAACTGCATAGTTCAGTCACCATGCAGAACTCGTGGAAATGGGCGATAGCCATACTTTGCGCGATGTGCTGACATTCATTCCCAAAATTCGTAAGGAGGACAACTGAGCGGCCATTCGTTAAGTGAACAACACCCCTCGCCACGGAAATTCCTTTGTTTAAAAAGAGCTCTACGTTTCCATCCACTATTCCTTCGTGGTCACAAAATGCCTTATTTTCAACAAGCACCATTACACTACAGCGTGGTGGAACTGTGACGTCATCATCAACAACGCGCAGAGCAGTAAGACGTCGCTTTTCCGATTCCTCAACCGACATAGCTTGTTTGGTCGAAAACGTTACACTGGATCTGCGCAGATTAATTATGGCTCCATTGTCTTGCAGAACAACGAAGAACACGCGCAGCGAGAGAAGAAGACGAGGTTCTCTTCCGATCAGTTTGCCAGTGTTCTGGTACAATTAAAGTGAGTTTCCTGTATTCGACTGCTGCTGTTTCTGCATTGTGACAGCATGAAGAATGAGCGAGGAAGACGAGCCTTGCTACTCGATCCTTGGGTTACGGCCCCCAGCCTGGTAACCACAAAGCCCGGCGCTCCCTGTCACGAACTACCTAACGCACTGCAGCTTCAGGGCATCTTGTACCCGTGGGATACACAGAACTCTCGAGTTACGGGCACGAGTTCCAGCGGAGGAGTCCAGCCGGGACACGGCTACGTCGGCGATGCCTTCCCTTTAAGCCGCTGCCTGGTCGACCGTTTGAACAATGCGCCCCAGTTCAAGTTTGAGCAACGAACTTTGATGAGGCCAGCGTCGTGTCATCTGTCCGAGCTAAGATGAGGGGCAGTTAGAATATGATTATGGTAGCGTGAGGGATTAGTGAAGGATCGTTTTCATAGTCTGGCAATGTTCTGTGTGCTAGTGATCTTATGTGTTTAAAAAGTATGGTGTACAAACGGCCTCGCCTTTTTGTGGTTGCCTGTGGTGATGTCTTAGACGCTTGTTCACTAAATTTGCACGTTGCCATACCATTCATTGCAGCGTAACAGTCCCAGACCTTTTCCATCACAGTACTAACTTGTTGGTTCATGCTATGCGAGTGAGCATCAGATTAGCTAAAGATCACAGGGCCTCAAAAATAGTGTGATATTTTTTGGCAACTGAAAAAAATAGGCTATAAATTTGTTATTTGTTGATTTGTTTTTTTATTTTATATTACCGTTAAACTTCCCTCGAGGGTCATGAGGGGCACAATGAATAACTTAACACACAAACATATCACTACGGCCCACTACTATTAGGCAAAATTAGAGCTGTCCCTATATTTGTCTAAAAAAGTCCGAAAATCACATAATTACACCACTTGTTTCTACAGCTTTGTCTGGTAAACTGTTCTACAAGTTAATGGCATTGGCAAAAAAACGAAACGAATCTGTACGAGTTTATACTGGTTGAAGAGTGAGGGACCGAGCTCTTCGCAGAGGCCATTTCTCAAGCTGCAGCTTAATATACATATCTTCATTAACTTACTTTTCTATGAACTATCTAAAACGACAGTTCAGAGCACTCGATTGCATCCTGCAATTTATCGCAGAATCATACTTTGCTCGAGCAGCTTGCTTGATATTTAGCTTAATGTTATGTGTAATGGGAAAGGTGTGTCTACGGTTACTAGAAGTTCTGTGTGACATAGTTATTTTTCGGTTTTTACGGTAGTAGCCAAATGTACGGGTCAATCGGCATGTTACTACCATGTGTTGCTTGCGCAAGAGAGTATTTGCAACAAACTTCGTTCTGGTTACTGCAGAAATGAGTGTTCTCAGAGAGGGTGAACTCTCGGCAATTATCTTAATGCAGTCAGGTAGAATGCTTTTCTGTGGTGCTATTCTCTCTGAATGCTAAAATGAACGCGGTTTTCACCCCACCTTCAGCTGCTGCTAAGCTGCACTTCCTGACATATGCATGAGGGGTTAGAAAAGCGACGAAATACCCCTGGGTAGTGTCCTAAGGGTCGGCGGCGCTGCGTGTTCAGTGCGCGCGCACCGAAAGTGCTTCGAAAAGATACGGTGGTGCGACGTCAAGTGATACACAAGTAAGCCATTCGCTTCGGCGGCGGCTCACAAAAAGCAGATGTGATACTGTACAAATTTTCCAGTGCCATCATGTGGATTCCGGCACCTCGTGCCGCCACACCTTCGCACGCACTGCTCGGTCTACAGCTGTGGCAGACAACGCAGCTTTCCTGGTTGGGCCACCTATTATTCAGAAAACATTGGGTGTGGTTATTTCGCATTACCATAAAGGACTCGCCGAGTTACTTTCTTTCGTGGTTTGATTCTTTTCAAACTACATTTTAACCAATTGTAGCTTGATTCATTTCACTGATGCGTGTAGCATTGCACACTAGTCACCTGATAAAGATATTGGCCCATGCACCACATCAAAATGAGGGCAACGGCAGACGCATTCAATGCGAACCCTCACGACCAAATGCATGAATAAATGGAGACTTCATTTTGCTATGCTCTTGCCCTATTTCGGGGCTCCAGATTGAGTGGTCCTCACAGAGTATTCTGTTTACTGGTTCGTTTTTTCCTCGTGCTTTTTTTCATGCTTATTTTTTGCGGCTCCTTAACCTAGATTCACATGCGAGAGCTAAACCCCGCTGCTCCGCGGACCGAATAGTCAAGTGATTAGTTTGATTCGGCGCAGCAGTAGAGACGTCGCATGCAGACAGCCGGAGCTACGCTCGCGGAATTTTCGTGCATACTCTCGACTCCTACGCTTATGCAGTGCTCTTATGTTGTCATGCAGGCCATGGGATGTGAATGAAAACCACCAATTCAGCACCAAAACCGCAAAAAACCACTCGCCTCTTCCACTCTCACACGAAACACAATCTGTCGTTGCTGCAAAACTAAAACATGTGAATTTTAAGCCGGCAGCCTGCTTCTTAGCCACGCCAATTCTACCAATGTTGACAGATTTGACCCTGAATCCTCCCAATCTAGAGCAGGCGACCGTTAAACGGAGAAATAAAAACAGTAACGACAAATTTCCATCCGTGCCGCGAAAGAGGAGAGCGGATCAAGCAAGGAGGGCACGTTTGGATGACGCGCACGTCACGAGATGCACCGCCCGCTGCAAAAATTCCTCCTCCGTTTCCTCCTGTGAATCCACCTGTAAGAAAAGGAGATCAAAATACACACACTTGTTTGGTTCTTAGTTCACTTGGGTTGCATTGAGGGAGAGCCGCTCAATATGAACGAGTTAGCCCACATAGCTAGTAAACCGAGTGGCTATCGGGCGGTGCGGTGCTGATGCTTTAGAAAACCGGGATCCTGCCATCTAGTTTACGAGCTCACAAAACATTTATACTTGGCGTGAAGACAATACTCACAACCACACAGAAACCTAGACAGACCTCAGGCTCAGACCCTCAGGCTTCCTCAAGTCGGTGCGTACTCTTACCCTGCATTATTGCCCAATAATATTTCCGGAATACAGTCAACTAATGCATTGGCTGCCTGCAATACCCTGCTACTGTCTTACAACATAGCTAATTTTTAATACGCATGCTCTTGCGGGGCGCCGCATAACGCTGTGGTCAAGGTATCATGTCGAAATGAGAGGGTACTATTAGCAGCTTTCGCCTTGAACTCCGATTATGGGCAGTCCAACGGGCCTGCATGCGACGCAGCAGAGAGACTTGGTATTTCTGTTTCAATATGGGCGTGTACACCGGCGTAGCTAGGTTCTTAAGAACATAATAATGTTGATCCATTCATTCATCTCCTTTTTCACATCTTTCGTCTACTCACTGTGTTTGCCTTACACTGACAATAGCGCTTCACGTTATGACAATAATTCTCGAAGCGCTCCAAAGCAGAACCAACGCTTACGGGCTACGTCGAATCGATTTCATATCAACACCTCTATTGTCCGAAACATTGTATTGGAGTTAACTTTAGTACGTCTATAAAAAAAGGACATTTTATGCGTCCCGTTGCCTACGCAAATTGTAATACTTTCCTGGCTAAACTAACGAATTCCAATTGGCCGCGCGCAAGCCGCAGTGAAATCAAAGTGAAATCTTGAAGAGAGACATTCGTAGAACACTGTTTGAGGAAAAGACGAGCGGCCGTGCTCATGGCGAAGTCCACCAGTTGACCCCTTCTTGTCTTGTCTTGTCTCCTAGGAGACCTTGGCTCATACCCACATGGGGGATTGGCCACACTGTACCTCATAATAGATCATTTTTTACAACGGTTGCTGAAAAAATAAAGACAAATTAGATAGGAAATCTTTATTCCGAACCCTGGTGCTCTCTTAATGATGATAGTGGCGCTCTTTCTCGTTCACATAATATGTAACACACTACAAGGAGAACTCTTACAGGTGCACTTTGTGTGGTTCTCACTACACCATAAATCATAATTTTGGTGTAGTGGGGAATGGTTAACTATGCCACTCTTTTTGATACACTTGTATCTTGAAGCTAGGCTTCCCTCACTTGCGACCCGTTTTAAATTGTTAGCTACACATTCATGTCTTAGGCTCTATGAATCGCCGGTAAGGCGCTTAGAAACACTTTTTATTGACCGTTCTGACTTGTTTTTTGGACAATACGGGCCCAGATTTCGTATACCCCAAATTCTGGTAATACGGCACTTTCTAGATGATTTAGATGTTCCAATTGATGCTGTTCCTTTATTCTGTACCATTAACAATGCTATTAAGTTACAGTTTGAAGATATATTTTCGAAAAATTCAAAATTGATTCCACTCAGTTCTTTAGAAGCTATATTAAGAGACAGATTACTTGGCACATACGCCAATACAAGCAGTCATAGCAACTGATGCGTCACAAAGGGAAGAGAAATGTGGAATTGGTATTTTTTCTCCTGCCCTAGACTGGTCCTTTTCGCTTCGCCTTTCCGATTTTGTGCCCATATTTGAAGCAGAATTTTTTGCGATAATTCTACCTCTCCGTAAAGTGACTGCTTCAGTAAGAACCGCAATAGTTTTAACATATTCACTATCAGTATGTGCCTCCCTTACTGCCGATGAGAACTAGCATGCTCAGAGTGCTTTCAAAGCATTAGTTCCCTCGCATCTCAATCTGGTCAAACTGGTCTGGGTTTCTAGACATAAGGGCATTTATATGAATGAAATGGCAGATGTGTTGGCCAAGTCATCTTTAAGTGGGCCAGTTATTTATGTATTACCGACATCAAAATTCTTGATAGGCGCTCAATTAAGAAGGAAACTACAGTTAGAGGAATTTTCTACGCCTTCACCAACAGGCACACCAGAATTCAGGCACTTGTTATATCATTGGGATAGTAAAATATGTCAAACGCGAGGAACGGAAGTCGCAATCACTAGACTGCGCTGTGAAATTCCACAGCTGAATTTATATTTACACAGAGCTGATCTGGCAGCCTCCCCTCATTGTCCTGTTTGTGGAGTAAATGAGTCAACTGAACATTATCTGATTTATTGTAATAGATTCTCTGCCTTACGTAAAGCACTTTAGGTACCATTTGCCACCTACTCGGAATAGATTTAAATGCTGAAAATGTGCTTTCTTTCGGAGCTTTGTGTCTAGGCTGCAGCGACGGGGTGATGGTTGACGCATTGCAGGAGTTCGTTAAAAGTTCAGAAAGGTTTAAGTTTTTAAAACATTGTTCGGTAGATTTTGAAATTTCCAAATTCATATCAAATCAAATACGACGCTTTATTGCAATACACAACAGATTATTTACAATTCAACCATCAAATTGTTCTTGTTGCATCTTTCTTTTATTTCTCGAAAATGGATTAATTTTAATCTGTTAATAAAGAAGAAATTAATGAAAACTATCCGGTTCTTGGCCAATCCCCCAGCGTGTGTATGCCCCACATAGTGAAGGATCTTTTCTTGCCTTGTAAGGCAATATTTGCAGTTTGTTGAGGCTGTGGCTGACTATGACAAAGAATTCTGCTTGAGGCTTTGTGATGCATTGGAGCATTCAATGACGAACCCATTGCGCAAATCGCATTGTGGCACACTTGTTGTTCACCTGTTTTCCAACGCTATACTACAAATGTTAGAAAGACCTTTTTCTTGAACAAAAAAAAGACTGCATATAGAATGCGACCGAGCCTCTAGCACCATCGCAGCTAGGTAGAGTAGAGTACAGGGCTGTTTCCCGTACTGGTGGTCTAGTGGCTAAAGTACTCGGCTTCTGACACACACACACACACACACACACACACACACACACACACACACACACACACACACACACACACACACACACACACACACATAATATATAGTAAAGTAGATCCTCCGTGAGTGGTCACAACGTGGTTTATTTCGACGTTTCGGCCTAGAGTCTGGCCTTCATCAGGATTGAATGTACAGTTTGTGGGTGCTCAGCTTTGTACCGTCTCAAATCAATGGGAAGGAGGGAAAAACAGAGAAAAAAAGAAAAAAGAAAAAAAGGCAAACAAGAAAGAAAAATAAAAAAAGAATATAACGTGGACTTATATTCGGGTGCCCTCCTTCCACTCTTCTTTCCACTTACCCCTCCATCTCTCTCCCTTTTCTCCCCTTCACCTTTCTGATGTCAGCAGTCTGTGTATGCTACCTTTCACTAACGTGTTCTTCCCGACCAGATGGCGCCTCCGTGCTCTGGCGGTTCGGTGTGGGACAAAAAGAGCTTTTTTAAGAAGTTTAAGCCTTTAACTACTTAGCGCCCCGTAGACATTTCGTTGTAGAAAGGGTGCCGCGTATTGTGGCAGAGGCTGGTAAGCGGGCGCGATGCGAATTCCTTGCCCGCTTCTGAATTACGCGTACAGTAGGGGCCTCCCGACTGTGCACAGGGTTGCTGTTGGGCATGTCACACTTGGCACAATTGATTGGGTAGTAAAGTAAAAACAGAGAACAGACGACAGCTATACTTAGGAAGAGTAGTTACACTTGGAATTGTTTTGAGTTTTCCAGTGCCCTTCGCAGCTGCAGTGCCGTGAACTTAGTTACTTTTTCATTATTGCCGTTATTGTTTTCTAATGCTTTAATTGCTGCAAATATACCAGGATTCTCATTTATTTCTCTATCGAGGGTGTTTTATTGGTGGATAAGGTATGACTCTCGTTGTTCACGTTCTCGGTTTTTTAAGTCCCGTCTCTAAGAGTGTTACTGATGGTTTAACGAATGCATGTTCGGGAAAAATAAGATGTTTTGATAGGGGTAGATTTGCGGCTGATTCCGGATGGGCTCTGTGATTATTGAAGCGAATCCTAAATGGTTTTTCTGTTTGTCCAATGTACTGCATACTACACACGTTGCATTCGAGTATGTATGCCACATTAGAGGAACACGCGTAACTTGCGTGTACCAAAATGAGTATGTTACGGTAAGACGGTTACGAATGACTCTCTGGTCATGACATGAAAACTGTGGCAATTGCGTCACGTACGTCGTCCAACCCTTTCTGCCAGACATGCGTGGCACGTACCTGTATACCACGGGTGGGTATGCACCACATGTCTTAGACAGTTTATATCTATCAAGAACAGCATTGGTGCTTTTAACGGGGGATAGTTAAGAAAAAAGTTTACATCAGAATCGTTGACCCACCGAATGAAAAGAACAAATATCAGGCCCCAGATGGAACTTTGCCCAACCATTACGCTCGGCAATCAAGTATTTTACCACCTAGCCACGCGAGGTCTCGCTACTGCTTTGGTAAAAGACACAGTCCAGGGGTACTGTAGGCAAAAAGTTGATTGCGGTTGCGATGCTGACCCTCCAAATTCATGCATGCTACGTATGGCTACCTGTCATACAGCTGTCTCATAGGGTTAACGTAAAATTTAGTTTTGTTCTACCCCCTAAAGTTTGTTTATGTAGCAGTGTACAGAGTTACCATCTTTGTGAACACAAGTGCCACCTAACAGCTTAGCCCTTTTGATGTTGCTAACATTCATGTTGCTGGTGCCATCGTTACAAAAGTGTTAACAACTAAAACAAAAAAAAAACTGACACGGGGCAAAACGTGCGCGGACGAGGTGAAGAAACAAACTGACAGACAGCTTCATTTCTTCACTTCGGCCCCTTGCTTTTTGCGCCGTGTGCGTTTTATTCCTCAAGTATGAACCTACTAGCTCAACAAAAAGCCACCAAACAACTAGTTATGCAAAACATGTGTGGCTGCTCAACATGTCCCTGCACGTACAACATTTGTACGTTAGTTTAGGGTCATTTGGTAATGTCTAGCTAATTAGAACACAGTCACATTCCTTCCGCATGTTTCACAATGCGGAAATTCCCAAGGTACGTAGGATCTGAGAAACTTGTATTATTCATATGTTTTCTGTGCAATAGAGATTGCGCACACGGGTGGCGACGAGAGAGGGGGGGGTGGTAGACAACTACGGCGCGAGAATCCACCCTTGTTGTGATCTCATAATATCTTCCGCTGTGAAAAATTTCGAAACATTACATTTACACACTTTTTATATGCTTCGTACCAATTTTTCTTCAGAATGAACATGTCTGCTTGGGAAAATGGGTCCTTGAAACACTGGGTTGGAGGTAAGTTCATTATTATATTGTGGTACTGGGACAAGAATTCATTGACTGCCATCATTTTCATGCCCCTTTAAATTTACCGTTGCACAAACAGCTTTCACTACAACCCAAGCATTAAAAAACAACCTTGAATCTCATGCTTTGCCAGGGACAAAAGGGAATACTTGGTATCAAGAAGGCTGTGCTGTTATTGCAAACCTCTAATATTTGTCTCTCCCTCTCTGCTTCTCACCCGTAGTTGATATCTGATGCCGAAAGTTGATTGACCACATCCGCACGCTAATCTCGAAGGCAGTGCTGCGAAGGCAATATGTTTTCTGCAAGTCACGATTGTTCAGGCTTATTTATTCTTGTATATTTTACACTATGTTTATCAGGTAGCTACTAGATGGCTGCTTAAAATTATATATGCCTATATTAGTTACACTCTTACTTTCGCTGTTTAGCAGAAATAAGCTCTTGGATAATTTGCTAGAACAGCGTCAAAACATTATTTCTATCTGTTGCCGAAATACACAAATGTCTGAAACGAGGCTGACAAACTAAAATAGGTATTGCTGGTATGGTTATATAAAGAACCAATAATAATAATAATAATAATAATAATAATAATAATAATAATAATAATAATAATAATAATAATAATAATAATAATAATAATAATAATAATAATAATAATAATAATAATAATAATAATAATAATAATAATAATCTAGGTTTTATTATTATTAAATAATACAATTAGTAATAAGAATATAAAACTTCGTGTTTACAGTTTGAAAATCATGATATCATGTATATCTTTTCAACAAATACAATGCGCATCATTCACAACGTTTAGTAGTCAACATGATCATTGACGGCATTTTGTCTTCGGTCGTTCAAAGTCATGCTGCATCATAGTGGGGGAAGTAGATAGTGCTTCTGTGGCTTCGGTAGAGAACAAGTGTTTGTCAACCCGGATTTTGCACACCCATGGTAGCGGATGTGGTAACGCCTATGGTAGCACCAAGCCCGCTTTGTGAATGTAAAAATTAATATTTTGGAATCCAAAATGCACCAGCTTATCACTTCGGCCTATCTTTCAACACACCATTTCCTGCTCCAAGGCAATTGTAGGTGGAGAAAGTCCAGTTATGAATTGAGACATAGAGTAAGGACCGATATGTCATACTTTCTGGGCTGTGCCAAAGTGAAAAGCGCCGTAACTGGTAGGAAAGAGTGAACTGGACCTGCCAAAAATGCTTTTTCCAGACAGTCCGCAGCTTCATTCAGTACAATTCTTTTGTGTCCCGGGACCCAAATTAGTCTCAGGTTTCGCAGAAGACGAGGAGCAAGTAATCACAATAATCTTAGAATATTCATATCTGTTACAGCAGTTGGTGCCGAACAAAGTGTTAATAAGTCTGTAACTATAGCCACAGAAGTTATGGATAATGGAATCTTACATATGCCTAAAATTACATCTAAGACCTGGGCCAAAAACGTTTTTGTGTATTCAGGAATCCTAAAAGAAAACTGCCGGTGCAAATGTGCAGAAAAAATTCCCACCCCGGCCTTTTCTTCACGCTGAAAAGCATGATTTGCTACACCAAGCGCTGGGCAATCTGATTTAGATGATCTTAAAAAATGCCATCCAGCAGACTATCACGTAGCAACTTAGCATTTTGAAGGAATGTACCGTCATATAACATGGCTAATTCACTCAACCTGTCACTCATAGTCACTATCTTGTTAAGTCTTATCTGTTTTGATTAAGAAGTGTCTATATTGGAAATAAGAAAGATTACCTGAGGGGTATGAATGCGATGCCATGTTGCATAAACACAAGGTTTGATCGATCATAATTATACATTAATTTCGTCTTATTGGTAATTAATAAACTCCTCAGATTATTTGCACTGTTATTAGCTTGAATCTAACACGTAAAAAAGGGATTCGGGATTCCTTATATGGAACAGAGTATGCGACACATTTAGGTAGCCGCAGGCACCGGTGAAGTGTCTGGCGCTCAAGTAAGACTAACGGGCGTAACTTCCCTGCTAATACGCCTGAAAATATGGCACTCACAAAGTCAAGTATAGGGCTTATGTACATTCGGTAATTCATTACGAATGTGTTTGTCGTCATACGGCAACGACTAACCCTTCTGAGTAGACATATCGCACGTGACCCTTTAATCACTGTACGTCCCACAAGCATACGCCAGTGGAAGTTTCTATCGTAAATTATTTCGAGGTACTTGACTGTTTGCACATGGGGAGTGTGTGCTAGGTGAAATAAGAGGGATATATTTATATTGTCTGGCGGGGAGAACGTCAGACCTGGACACTTCTCTACAATAATGGTCCAACAAAAACTGTCCCGCCAAACTTACAAGGTGGATAAGTATTCTTGTAAAACAATATAAAGTAATTGAAAGTCATCCGCAGAAGCAAAAAATGCTACATAATTCCTGTATACATACGTTCCCACTCTCTGGTGACGAGGAATGGAGATAAGCAAGATATCAGGCAATATTAGCTGACCGATTTAGCGCTCCGTTCCTCGTTCGGCTCAAACGCTCAGCGTTACTGAAGCAAAACGAGCGTTGTCGGTTTTAGCCAATTGTAATTCGGTCAACGCGACGCCACAGCTGCATGAGAGCTGCTGTTAGGTAAAATAAAAATTGTTCTTATCTTGCAGCAAGATAGAAAATTCTGTTTTGAAAGAGTGTGGATTCATTTACTGTTTGAGGCATTAGCGTGTTTTAATTTTTTGTCACGTTCACATGGAGCTGTACTACAATGGAAGCCTTCAAGGCAGCCCAAACGCGTTTCCAATGCCCTCCCTTGAGGCAGCGAGTTCCCCACGTTGCCTTGTGTCACACATGTCCCGTTTATTAGGGAGGCGATCGCCGGGCTGATTCCAAGAGCCGAAGTATCGGTCCCCCCGAACCGCACCACGAAAGCGTGGACAATTTAGAAGTGGTCCTTATTGTCGTGCCAGCGGACGCCGGCTGTGGCCCAAAAGAACAAGTCAGAGCGGAGAGTTGATAAACAAACAAAATTATATTCTCAATAATGGCAGATCGAAAACAATATACGAGTATGCACACTCCACAATCGTTGAGTACAATATGTCACCAATCAACCAACGTACTACACAGTACAATCAGCCACACTCAAAGCAACGGACACAGACAACAATACACACTACAATGCAGTCGCATGCATTGAACAACCAAGACACTTAAATACTAAAGAGATAGAAAACCTATTCAGTCCAAAGTCCTTGGAACAAAAGTCTGGATGATACTCTTCCGAGAATCACTCACTCAAAGTCCAGCGTTGTTGTCGTTCCGCTGCCCCCTTGAAGTTTCTCTTCCAGGAAACCTCGCGTCTTCAATTGGCCACTCTTCAAGCTTCAACTTCTTCGCCGGAAACACGTCGGCTTCACACACGCAGCTGTTGCCACGCGTCTTCGCTCGATAGCGGTAAACACACGCTCTTGCCTGTAGCTCGAGCCTTCACCCCTCAGGTGGAAATCCTCTTCATCTCCTGCTTTGTCGCTAGGGGCAAAACCTTCGCCGACTACACGGCGAGATCCCTTCGTGCTCTGGCGCTAACTTCCGTCTTCTCCTGCTCTCCCGTCTCCGCTGCTCGGTTAAATACCTTCCGTGCGCGATTCCAGAAGGTTCTCGTCATTTCGTCGGCGCGATACGCCGCGAAGGCTGGGGAGGGGGCGAGATGGTTGGAATGCCCTCCGCGATGGATGACTCAACCCGGCGGGACCACGCCTCTTTCGTTCTAGAACTTTCGCGGGCTATCTCGGCCGCCGATGTGGGGTGAGGGGGTTCGTCGGCGAAGCCGCGCTTCCAAGGGGAGAGCGCGCGCGGGGAGCCTTGGATGTTTGTTTTCTTTTTTTTTCTTTTGACCTCGCGGCGTCTCTTCCGCGCGTTACCGCAAGAATTTGGCGGCGCGTCCATTTTTAGCGCTCGTTCTGTGACACTGCCCCCCACTTTAAGAATATTATCTCATAATATTCAAAACCACACAAACGAGCGCGAACAGTCCCCTCACTCTCAAAGACTGTAACATTGTCCGTCGCTCATGACACGTCACATTCAGAATGAATCACTCAATACAACTGTACATTGTAATTCAATTCCACGACACATGAAATATGGCCACAGGTACATGACTACAACACTTCATCACACATTCCAAACAATACAAATGTATAAAGTTCTCTCATTACAACAATTACTATACTCACATCATTACTATACATCACATCACCGAAACAACCATTTTGACTCACTCAACATACAGTTGCGACACAGGACAACAAGAACATTAACACAACATATGGCACTCAGCACTGCCAAACACATTCTGGTTCGACCTCGACACCTATCCGGTGCATTCCGAGCGGCGCTTGCGCCCTTTCTTGCGGTGCTCGCTCGATCTCTTCTTGTTTTTTCTTGTTCTTTTTCGGCGAGCCCTTTCCAACGACGATAACTGAGGCGGCGTCTCAGCCATCGTCGTCACTTTTGACACTAATAACGGGTGATAACGCTCAACCGATCTTGTCACCCGCTTGTTCATGTCACGACATTGGACCTGGCTGGCCGACTCCGTCACCTTTACACTGTCTGTCGGTTGAGGTCGTGCTGACGTACGTCCAGCTGCCCAGCACGTGAACTCATTCAACTCGATCATCTTCTCATTCACTGTCTCTTGCCCCGCGGCTTCACCTCGAGCTCTAGTGAGATCCGTCACAGGATGCTCCTCCACTGTATCTCGCGGTCGCTGGGTTGGCGAGGGCTCTATCTTACGGTCTTCTCCCTATCATTCCGGATCATTCGGTCCTCGCGCCCCGGCGATGTTTCCGATGACAAGGTCGTAAAGGGGGGTCGTCATACATAGAGCGGTAACCTTCCCGCTGAAGTACGGGGTTTCCACCTCAATCTCTCCTTCGGGAAGCATCCGAACCGTACGGTCAATTAGGCAAACCGGCTTCGTTTTGCCTGTTAACTCGCTTTCCCGTACCAAATTTCTCCGCACGATAACCGTGGGGCTACCGGTGTCTCTTAGAACCGTAATCTTCTTGCCTGCAACCTTTACAGGCAGCGTTGGCATTCCCTTTGTAACACCGGTTGGCTGTTTTGACATTACAGCACCCACAATAGGAATTTTCTCCCCATTCTTCAACTCTACAAATCCGTCGGTGACGGCATTATCATCAAATTTCGGTGCTGCTAGCACATAGGATACCTGGCGAGTTTGACTCGCTCCGTTTCGACATGCGTCTGCTTTGTGCCCAGTCTGACCACACTTAAAACATTTTACTGCCGTAGGGCTTGTGAAAATCGTTCGACAGTTTTTCGCGCGATGACCCACTCGGTTGCACAGAAAACATCGCGGAATGCTCTCTGGTGCACGCTTCTTTTCTTCGGGGCCAATTTCTTCGAATCATCGGGACAATCCTTCTTGACCTTAGCCAAATTAGTTCCACCTTGCGCTTCCAAGAATTGATCAGCTAATTCAAGCATGTCCTCAAGTAACTCAGCCTTCCTCTCTTTCAAGTACAGCGACAGGCTTGGGTGGCAACTAGTAAGAAATTGTTCTTTAATTAGGAGCTCTCTAAGTTCATCGTACTCCTGCGCTGTCCCTGAAAGTTCAACCCATCTGTCGAAATAATGGCTAAGTCGGGCGGTGTACTGTGTAGCCGTCTCACCATCAGCTGGCTTTTCTGTCCGAAATCTGTCCCGGAATCCTTCCACAGTGAATCTAAATCACTTCAGCAAAGCAGTTTTCATCTTGGCGTAGTTGGCTGCATCGGTCGGCGTCAGCCTACCGTACACACTGAGCGCTTCACCACTCAAGCAAGTACTCAAAGCAGTTGCCCACTGATGTTCCGGCCAATTCTGGCTCTTCGCAATCGTCTCAAATCGGTGAAGGTACGCGTCAAGGTCGTTCTTCCTTTCATCAAACGCCACGAGCAGCTTGCTTGGGTTCAAGCGGAAGCCATGATCTTCCCGTTCGCTGCTTTCAACTCTAGGTTGGACAGGAGTTTCACTTCGCTGTTGCAAACGGAGTCGCTCGAGTTCTATCTCGTGCTGTCACTGCCGTTCCCTTTCCTTTCTTTCTTCTTTCGCCCTCTCAGCTGCCAGTCTTTCTCTCTCCAGCTCCAACTTCAATTGCAGCTCTCTTTCTTTTTTCAGCTGTCACTCCCTTGCCTCTCTTTCTTCTTTCAGCTGTCGCTCCTTTGCTTCTCTTTCTTCCCTCGCCCTTTCAGCTGCCAACTTTTCTCTCTCCAAATCAGCTGCTTTTTCTTCCTTGGCCCTCTCAGCTGCCAACCTCTCTCGCTCTGCCACCTCTTTCTCCTTCTGGCTTACCCATTTGCGTAGTTCGGCGCCAGAAAGACCCATCTTCTCACCAAGAGCTACTAACTTTTCGAGATCCATTGTGACTCGCAAATGAAGTCTTGCCGCGTGCAAAAAGTATCTGCCTAAATCAGTCTATCGGAACACTCCCCGGCACTCGTTAACGAGAACACTGAACAACACACAAAATCGTTCCGATAGCACTATCAACAACTCGAGGCTCTTTCTCACTACTTTGGACACACTGTGCACCAAAAGGTCCTGTGTCGCGGACGCCAGATTAATTGTCACACATGTCCCGTTTATTAGGGAGGCGATCGCCGGGCTAATTCCAAGAGCCGAAGTATCGCCCCCCCCCCCGAACCGCACCACGAAAGCGTGGACAATTTAGAAGTGGTCCTTATTGGCGCGCCAGCGGACGCCGGCTGTGGCCCAAAGAACAAGTCAGAGCCGAGAGTTGATAAACAAACAAAATTATATTCTCAATAATGACAGATCGAAAACAATATACGAGTATGCACACTCCACAATCGTTGAGTACAATATGTCACCAATCAACCAACGTACTACACAGTACAATCAGCCACACTCAAAACAACGGACACAGACAACAATACACACTACAATGCAGTCGCATGCATTGAACAACCAAGACACTTAAAGACTAAAGAGATAGAAAATCTATTCAGTCCAAAGTCCTTGGAACAAAATTCTGGATGATACTCTTCCGAGAATCACTCACTCAAAGTCCAGCGTTGTTGTCGTTCCGCTGCCCCCTTGAAGTTTCTCTTCCAGGAAACCTCGCGTCTTCAATTGGCCACTCTTCAAGCTTCAACTACTTCGCCGGAAACACGTCGGCTTCACACACGCAGCTGTTGCCACGCGTCTTCGCTTGATAGCGGTAAACACACGCTCTTGTCTGTAGCTCGAGCCTTCACCCCTCAGGTGGAAATCCTCTTCATCTCCTGCTTTGTCGCTACGGACAAAACCTTCGCCGACTACACGGCGAGATCCCTTCGCGCTCTGGCGCTAACTTCCGTCTTCTCCTGCTCTCCCGTCTCCGCTGCCCGGGTAAATACCTTCCGTGCGCGATTCCAGAAGGTTCTCGTCATTTCGTCGGCGCGATACGCAGCGAAGGCTGGGGAGGGGGCGAGACGGTTGGAATGCCCTCCGCGATGGATGACTCAACCCGGCGGGACCACGCCTCTTTCGTTCTAGAACTTTCGCGGGCTATCTCGGCCGCGGATGTGGGGTGAGGGGGTTCGTCGGCGAAGCCACGCTTCCAAGGGGAGAGCGCGCGCCCGGGGAGCCTTGTATGTTTGTTTTCTTATTTTTTTCTTTTGACCTCCCGGCGCCTCTTCCGCGCGTTACCGCAAGAATTTGGCGGCGCGCCCATTTTTAGCGCTCGTTCTGTGACACCTTGTGGCAAATAAAACTAGGCTTTTCAGAATAGGTGGAAGACTGGCTACTGTTAGAAACTAAATTCTTTCTATTGTTACATAAAAGCGCTTGCTATTGAAGATTCGTAAAGTCCCTTCGACGGAGTACGAAAGAATCATCTCGAGACGCTCGGTTATAGTCCGAAGTGTCAGCTATTGATAGTCTCGTGGAACTTCACCCCACATGCGCGTATTCTCGTAGGGGTTGGCTGCTACGAATTCTTAGAGGAAGCGCAGATCCTTGCTTGTCCTGAAGTGCCATTGGTGCTTGCGTGTTTACCCAACAACCACTGCGTTTCCCAAGCAGGGCAAACTCTAGGCACAAGACGCCGCCATTTTAGTGTTTTCTCCGAACGTCACGTGATCTTTTGCTCGCTACGAAGGTCCGCTCACACGCTCAGCGCCTGAACATCCAACGCATGCGCAGTGGTGCAACTCGCTGAGCGGAGAAGAACGGCTATTTGGGCTAGCACTTCTTCCAGCACTTTCGTGCTCGCTCTGCAAAATTATAATGGTAGAGTAGAGCGGGGTGCAAAATGCGGTCAGCTAAAAGTGCCTATAAAGACTAGTGGGGACAAACCCGCTTCTTGGTGAACAGAGCGTGTGTGTCTCAATTTCTTTGTTTATATATACTGCCCTGCACACAGTAAAACTCCCTGTCTAGCAAGAACTCAATCATCCACGCAAAAAAAAGTCAGGCAAGCCATCATTTCTCATCCTGGCTAGTAAAATCGGGTATTCGACCCAACCGTAGGGCTTCAAGATTTGTAACGTAACAAATTCTGCGTGCTCTTTCTGTCACCGTGCTAGCCGAACTCTGCTCTCGAAATGAACGTGTGCACACCAAATAGACTATTATGTTCGAGAACCCAATAGACAACGACCTAATCATTTATTAATAATAACAAATGGATTTATCTGAGCATGTAATGATCTCTAAATTAATTTTACAAAATTACATGTAAAAAAAATCGGTCGAATGTTGTCGAGAGCAAACCGTTTGCTCTTTCTTTCAGCAGGAGGGGGGGGTGTCACATTAGCGACTTTCCACACTGAAGAAATCAAATTCAATTTGATTGAATATCAATTTCACTACAAAAGCTTCCGGCATAATTTATCATCGTCGTCAGCTACAGCATCAATAAATACACAATTTTTCTTGCAAGCGTGTAACGGGTATCACGCTTCTCCGAATGATGGAGCATGGCATACTCATTGCATCCTAATACACAAAATTTATGAATAAGATTGGCGTATTCGGTGTTTTCCAAATGTTCCATGTAAAAAAAAAACTCTGAGAGGCTACTTTTTCATCTTTCACCGTGACTGTGCGGTGCGTACCGCGCCGACGTGGCATTTTTTTAGTAATAAGAAAATCCGTTAATACAATTACTGGTCTTGAAGCTTCGCCGTAAATTTATGCGAGAGCTATATGCGCTGCGAGCTGTGGTCGTGGGACGGCGCTGCACTCCCGCGCAGGGCATTGGACAGACGGGAGGGAAGCTGGCTGCTGGTGCCGCTATGGGGTCATTGTTGAATTTCGTGGCGTGCCCCCGCGCAGTTTTCACCGTATCATTACTATTGGGCCTAGTGTGCTGTGCCTGAAGGTCGGGAAAGATGCCGTATACCTGCTGTGCACTTGGTTGTCAACTCGCTTACGAAAAAAAACAGACGAGCAAGTCTCCAAGCTCTCAATGCCCTTAGCTTGCGAACGGTGGGAAAAGTGAAAACGGACAATGCCGCAACAACAACAACTACAATAAACTGGTGGTTTCACATTAGATTGCGTGAATGTGCACGCGTGCGAAAAACAATTTGATGAAAGTGACATCATTGTGGACCAGTGGCTAATAGGAGGTGTTGTAGCAAAGTCACCGCTTGACGTTGCGACACTTTTGCTGACGTTCCAAAGATTTTTAACGGCCTCACAGGGTATTTGTATAGTGCAAAAAGATGCAGAGCTCGCCCGCCTATACCAAGCGTCACCAAGAACTATCAACTGAGCTGAAGACTGTTGAGGCGGCATGGACACTGTGCATGAGCCATTTGAACATGACGCATATAATTAGGGGAGCACACTGGCCGCGTCTTCCTCCTTGCATGCCAAGAGGTAATAGAGAAGCTCTATGGGTGAAAGGCTTGCTTTTTTTTGTACAAGCACTGAGATGACCAAAGGTGCAGTGGTGACATGCAATTTAGGTGGAGCTATATGCAGCTCCTCACACCTAAAAATTTAAAGCACACATCCGTTGCTTGGAACGAAGACTTCAGCGCTGCCAATAGAAGCTTGCCGGGGATACAGATCGAAAGAGGTTGCACCAAAATGCTGTACAAAATTTACGCAACCTGTAAAAGATTAAAACATTTTCATCATCACTGCGTCATTAGCACGAGGAGATAACTTTTTGAGTAACATGTTGACACCGCATGCGCGAGATACAGACGGTCAATTTTCGCATTTCAGGAGGAATGTAAGGCTTTCGCCCTAATAATGAATGCCTTCATCATGAAAACAATAAAAAAGCCAAAGAAAACACAGCATGAGTAACCTACACAGCAGAGTAAAGAGCTGCGAAACTACATTGCTTGCCCAACCGAACTTACAACGCCCAACGGCACCGCGCTGATGAATCAACGTAAAACAAAGCACGAAAACAAGGCAAACGTCATATGAAGTATTGCTTGATCCTCATCACTTGCTAAATTCAAAGCGCTGATTCATTCAAAGTGGCTATCGGTGCAATAAATAGGATAATTTTAACACATGTATTGTTATGTGCCATTCACCTGTAGGAAAAAGAAGTGAAGGACTAAGTGGTGCCTGCTCTCGCCATGAAATGGAGTGAAAAAACTTTATTTTAGTCCTGCAGGACGCGCTTAGCGCGTAGTGGGCGTCTCCCACATAGATACCCACAGGGAGTATCTGGCAGACGCTTCGTGGGCCTGCTGGACGGCCCATTGCTGGTCGGCTAGAAGTGAGCTGCTGAGGGACCTCTCCCACTTGTTTGAGGTAGAGTCGGGAAGAGTTTTTTTACCCTCCCAGAGCATGTGTGTGAGTGTCGCTGTGTGTCCACATGATGGGCATGTTTCGCTGGCGTATGCATGGGGATAATAAACGAGAAGCGTGGCAATGTTTGGGTACGTGTGTGTCTATAATAGGCGTAGGATTAATGCCGGTGGTCTGTTAATTTTGGGATGTGGGGGTGGAAGAATGCGGCGTTGAAAGTAAGAGTGCTTTTTATGTCATTGTACGTAAAGGGTGCTTCCCGATGGGTCTCTAACTCGGCAAGATGTATATGCCCTGTGGTGGTGCGGTCGGTAAGTGTGCATGCTGCATCATGGGCGATCTCGTTGAGGTAGAATAGAGCACCCAGCACCTGGCCGAGATGGGCGGGGAACCAGATGACAGTATCTCAGTTGTTTTTACGTGCAATACTGTAGTATGTATATACTGTAAATGCACCCGTTTGCTGTTATCTCCCCATAACACCTTTAGTGGGGGTGCTGGGTACATCTGGAGCACATCACGGAACTTCGCAGTGGGCGTCTTCTTAGACAGTTCATCATGTCGACAAAAGTTCGGTCAATCAGCCCTCGTTATGCCGAATGCACCGAGCCACGTTGTTGTGACCCACCTCTGAGACCCTCGACCCATCTGTGGCACTAAAAACGTACACGTAGACAAGTGGCTGGCCAACTGCGAGCGTGCCAGCAAGACTAATCACTTGGATCCGACTTTGATGCTCGCAAACGTCGCCTATTGCGTCAGGGGTACAGCCAGTGTATGGCTCTGCACGCACGAGGAGGAGCTTACTAGCTGGGACGTATGTAAACAATCATTGAAACACCTTTTCCGAAAGGCCTCTGCACGCCAACGACTCTCCCAGAAAGAACTCTCATGCCAGGCTCCAACCTTAGCGGAGCCCTACATGGTTTACAAACAAGGTGTCTTAGACTTGTGCCGACAAGTTGATAGCCAAATGTTTGAAGCTGACAAAGTGAGCCACATTCTCAAAGGCATTGGTGCCAACGCCATTCACTTGCTTGTGTATAACTGATCTAGCATTGACGACCTTATCACGGAGGGCCGATGGTTAGAAGAATCAAAGAGCCTACTAGTTACGCAACAATTTGTTCGGCTCCCTAACACTGCCGCCACGTAGTTGTGCGAAGACCAGATCCAGCCACCGCTCAGTACCAAATACTTCCTGCGTCTTGTACGGCAAGAGATCAGGGCAGCAACTCCATCTGCTCCCCAGACTTGTTCTCGCGAGGAAGACCGCCCGACAGTCCCACTGATTCAAGCTATCATGAGTGGAGAACTGGCAAACGCAGGGATCGCGCCAGTATGTGCGCTAAGTTGTCCCGCGGTCAGCCCTGCTTCATACTACCAACCACAACACACGTATATATGCTAGGTACCGTGATCTGAACCAGTGGCACACGCGTGATCGCAGGCCGATATGTTTCAACTGCAATGGCGTCGGGCACATTTCCCGCTATTGTCGCTATCGACGGACATTGGTCCCTCATTCATCATACCGTTCTGACGACACTCAATCACCCTGTTTGCACAGCCATGAGGACCCACCGAACGCTAATGTCCGAGCATCAACCCCACGTTACGATCACTCGCTGTCCCCCCAGGCCCAGATACGTTCTCTGTCACCAATGTCCCGTCACTCCCCTTCACTTTCTTTACGCCGTCCTGCCTTGGAAGCTGACAGGTGCAGCTCCCGGAAGTGACGCTGCACTAACCTATCAAACCAAAAATTTTCTGCTAACTCTGCCTACTCGGCAAAACCTTTTGGACGTAGAAGTAAATGGCGTGCCTGTTTCAGCGCTCATCGACACGGGTGCGAAATTATCAGTCATGAGCGCTCACATTTCTCGTAGTTTCCATAAAGTCATTACAACCGCCTCATCACCTGTTTTTCGCGTACCCGATGGCCGTACACCTACCGTGCTTCGAATGTGTTTGGACGAGAGAGCTTCGCTGACCGCAAGACCTCAGTTTTCTTGTCTGTCCTGGACTTAACCCTCGGCCACGATTTTCTAAGCACGCATTCTGCCCTTATCGACTGTTCTGCTGGCTTTTTGCAGTTGAAGATTGCTGCTATACCCGACCTCAGTATCGCGTCGCCACCGCACTTAAGTGTCATCGAGGTTGTTTGCTTCCGCCCAGGTACCACTACTTACGTCTTCTTTAATGCAGACCCACCGGTACGTGATGGCGACTACTTGACTACCACCTATTTGGACGTTGTCCTGACGCAACGAGTAGCTCTGCCTCACTCTCTTGTGAACGTTTCTGCAAACAACGCTTACATACCTGGCCTGAACATTAGACGCTGCGCACAAATCCTTCCTAGAGGTATCATGCTGGGCATGATATCACCTTCGGATGCATATGACCCGGTTGCCCTGGTCATTGATGCCACACAGCTGCCTCCAGGCAGGCCTGCTGCTAGCCCGACACTTCATGACGTGTTCTACATCATGATTTCCTCAGACCATGACCCTTCTCAAAGCCTGGACCTAGGCCTTTGGTTGGCGCCAAACCACGATGTTTTTTTTTATTTCGCTTCACCAAAACATGAACAAACATATCTGCTGAACTATCGAATCGACACCGTGGGCGCAAGACCTATTTAACGACGGCCTTACCATATATCGGCAACCGAGCGCAGCGTCATTGAAACGAAAGTTGACTAAGTGCTCGCTAATGACATCATGGAGCCGTCTTTGAGCCCTTGGGCGTTGCCCATGGTTCTTGTAAACAAGAAAGACAACACCTGGCGTTTCTACATCGACTACTGGCTCCTCAGCAAAACCACGAAAGAAGACTTCTACTCTTCGGTGTAAATAGACAGCACCTTGATTTCCTTCATGATGCACGGTACTTTGCTTCTATCGACCTTCGTTCGGACTATCGACAAATAGCTGTCGATGAAAATGATCGCAAGAAGAACAAACCTATTACACTCGATAATCTATACGAGTTTGAAGTCATGCGCTTTCGGTTGTGCGATTCATTAGCAACATTTGAGTGCATGATAGACGCGCTACTGAGGGGTTTCAAGTAGTCTATAAGCCTCTGTTACCTAGAAGATTTCGTTTTTTCACCGTTGTTCACTAGTCGCCTGTGGCGCTTGTCGGCTATATTGCAGATTTTTCGCACCGCTGGCCTTCAACTCAACTCTACAAAATGCCGCTTTGGCTGCCGAGAGATCACTTATCTGCGCTATCTTGATGATATTGCAGTTATACGACCTGATGCATCAAAAATACGCGCTGTCATCAACTTCCCTATTCCACGTTCTTCCAAGGACGTTCGCTCGTTTTTTGGCCTGTGCTCGTATTTTCGCCACCATCTTCAAGATTTTGCTGTGACTCCGCAGCCCCTCACATGACTTTTAAAAAAGAATGCCCCTTTTTTTCGGGGCCCTGACCAAGTGTCGTCTTTTTCACATCTCGTCGACCGATTCACGCCAACCCCTGTGTTGGCCCATTCCGACAATCTTGCGCCTACCAAAATACGCATCGATGTTAGTGGTCATGGTATCGGCACTATCCTTGGAAAAAATCAATGTGGTCATGACTGCATCATTGCTTACGCCAGCCGCGCCTCCTCTCCGCAGCTAAGTGGAACTATTGTATGACAGAGAAAAAGTGCCTTGCTATTGTTTGGGCTCTCAGAAAATTTCTTCTCTATCTGTATGGCAGATTCTTCATCGTGTTAAGTGATCACCACGCTTTATGCTGGCGGTCTTCACTCAAAATCCGGCTTGGTCGTTGGGCACTACGACTTCAAGAGTGTACGTTCACTGCTGTCTACAAGTCTGACCACTTGCATCTGCCTGTCCTGTTACCCTGTTATCCTGTCGACCCACCAGACTCTTCGGCGAATGATACCATTCCATCTGTGCTTGATATAATTACCATGTTCAGCATTCCTGCTAGGCAACGACGTTATCCGGCTCTTCGCAAGATCACCGACTGCCTCAACTATACGGCTCCCAATTCACCACATCGTCTTTTCGTGGCAGTTGAAGGCACCTTGCTTCGTCACAGTGTGATACCCGATGTTCCTGGCATCTCACTTGCCATTCCGGCATATTTTCTTTCGACTATTCGGGCCCAGCTTCACGACACCCAGATGGCGCGGCACCTTGGCCTTTCCCGAACCTACGATCATGCCAGTAATGTATAGGTCAGTACGCCGTTACGTGACCTTGTGTGATGTTTTTCTGCACCGGAAGAAGTCAACACTCCCACCTGCCGGCTGTATTCCATCACTCGATGTCCCATATGAATCGTTTCATCGTGTCTGCCTCGGCTTGCTTTGTCCGTTCCCTATGTATGTCTCGGGGAATCAATGGATCACCATTGTCACGAACTATGCCTCGTGGTTTGGAATTACTCGTGCACTTCCCACCAGCTGCGCGACCGAGGTAGCGGACTTCTTGCTCCACAACTTCATCTTTCAGCACGGAACACCACAGCAGCTTCTGGCGGACTGTGGAAGGCAGTTTCTATCTCGGGTCGTGATTATTATTTTGATGCCTTGCTCATCAAAATAGTAATAATAATAACGGCCCACCATTCGCCGAGGCATGGCTTCATAGATCGGATTAACCGAAGCACTACAGACATGCTGGCAATGTACGTCTTTGCCAACCACAAGAATTGGGATGCAGCGTTGCCTTTTGTCGCGTTCACCTACAATACGTCGCGGAACAAGCCTGCTGGATATTCGCCTGTATTGCTTTTATTTCGACAAAGTCCCACGTTGCATAGGGACACGACGATGCCTTATTTGACGTACCCACCCAATGAATACGCTCGAGAAGCTATAGCTTGCGCTGTCCACGCACGTCAACTTGCGCGCGTACGGCTAACTGACTCGCAAGCGGGCCAAAAATCATGTTACGACAGCCGTCACCTAAACGCCCACTTTCCTCCAGAATCTCTTGTCATGTGGTCTCCAGCACGTCATATCACACTTTCTGAGAAGCAACTGTTCCCATACTCCAGACCATACCGTGTGCGCCACCAAGTGACCGACGTCACGTACGAAGTCGAACAATTGTCTTCATGCTCGTACACGCAAACCCGCATTTACAACGTTGATGTTGTCCGCCTGAAGCCTTATCATACACCTGACTCCCCTAACGCACATGTATTATGACCACTACCTCAGCCGTCTTTCTCCGCCTACACCAAGTAGGTGCCCTTGCCACCGAAGGGTAATGTTGTGTGCCGCTCACCTAGAGAACGAAGAAGTGAAGGACGAGGTTGTGCCTGCTCCCGCCATCTTGGTAGTTTTCCCGCATTACTGTAGGCTGTAAATACTGTAAATACACCCGTTTTTGTCATCTCCCCGAAACAATATCTTCGTATAAAACAAAGAATCTATATACACCCTGCATGGTTTGATAAGCGCTGTCAAAAGCTGCAATCACTGCAATTTCGTAACACTTTTAGAAACGCCATAGTCGTTGAAGAACTGTGGATGGTCAAAACTTTTTCGCTAAATGTTTCAAGAAAAAAAAATAACAGGCTTTCAAAGCGGTAGTATTCCTTACAGTGCAATCAGCATACCATCAAAATTTGAGCTTCAAGGCCTCTTTCGACGCTACACTTCACTGTACTTAAACTTTCCCATTCTGCCTTGAAGGGAACATCACTCTGAATATGTATTCAACCTTCACGGCTACACTCATTAGCATTTCGCAGCTCCAGCGCGTGCGTAAAATTGCAGTTCCCTGGCCCCTACGATGCCCCGCCTTGGGTGAGGGCGCCGCTAGCGGTTGCTCTTCTCCCTAGCTCTTACTCTCCCCGAAGCTTCATGACCAGTAAAAAGTATTGAAGAACTCTGGTATTCTTAGATGTGCGATTGTACGTCCGAAAACGACAATTTCATTATGAAGGGCGCTATTTTATAGCACTTCAAAAATTTCAACCATCTGGTGCTTTTTACCTTCGACGGACGTCGCACAATACATGGTCCTCTGTCATTTGAGCTTTACCGCAAGGCGATTGCCACGGCGGACATCGTGACATTTTTTATCACTTGATTACGCCGTGAAGAAATGAATGACGTCGCGTGAAACTTATAAACTGATCTTTATGGCCACACTAGTGTATTTAGCTTTGTAGGTGCGACCGCAGGAATAATAGAGTAGAAGTGGTCTCCATCAGTCCCAGTAAGTGTAGCCGTTAAAGCTGCCCTAGCCACGCTGATGCTTCCATGAACCAATAAGCAATAATGAATGCTCCATCGATAGTTGTCTGCGGTAAGCCATTCTGGTATGGCACCATTGAAGAGTTTATTCATATCTGTCGTAATTTCACAATGCCACATTTCATTGTTATCCAGACATGAATGCACAAAAGCCTCTGTTGCTTGTAGAGACTGCATTACAGCGCTGCTTATCACTCGAATGTTGTCGGATAGCCGTTAGGGTAGATAGAAGCAGTGAGCGACGAGCATTAAGCAATACGGCACATCGAAGAACAATAGTAACTCAGGCACACACACGCGGAACTTCACTTGGCTTTATTTTCTAGTATAGAAAGCTTTGCTGAATTTCATTCAGTATATCAGCTAAGGAAAGGAAAATTAATTCGAAGCAATTGTGTCTTAGAAAAATTTAGGATGTCTTTCTAGCAAAACTTGCCACCAGCTCAGCTCTGAGTGGAATTTCATGACTTTTTCAGACAACAATTGAACGGCTGCTACGCCTACAAGCAAGCCTTGTTATGTGTTCTGAATGCAGGATATGCGTACGTGGGTGCAGCCTGTACAGCATGGAGAGTGGGCATGTCTGAAGAAAGAGTCGGAAGTTATTATGGAGTGTATGTCTACGCGCATGAGCTTGCTCACAGGTAAGTCGTACTGATCAATGTTCATACCGTTGATAGGCTGAGATCATGCGGTTCGTAGCTGTGTGGCCTCGAAATACGACAAATAAAATCAAGCCGTTGACTTGACAAGAATATGTATACTAAGACTGTATACAATGCAGATGCACGTGTCTTCTCAAGAAGGATAAAAGTACACTTGCCTTTAAAGTTGGCTGGTGTATACGTATTTGTTTTTTGCAGCGAGTTCTTGCGAATAGCGTGATAGAAGACGCCTCTTCACCTCTGAATATCTATATTACACGCCTCTTCCAACCTGAATTCACGGAAACATTTCCAGCCAATAGAAACAGCATGCGGAAACGCAGTCTCAGATGATATACCACGTTTCGTTTGTTTCTAGCCATTCAGTTCTCGGTGATTTCGTTTCAACGAACACCACAGGCGTCTTTGTCCTTCGGATGGCGCCGGGTGCAGAAAATTATGCCATTTATCACCTCACTCGCTCCTTTTGTCGCAAGTTGTCGTTGGCTTGCTCTTTTCAGCGGCCGAGAGCAACTTTCCAGAAGCAGCGACAACACGACCGTTGTGCTTCAAATTATTCAGGGCTGATGGCTCCCCTCCTCAAAACCTCTTTGGACACGCCTGACCATCTGATGGCTTAAAAACAGCTCTTCACAGCTAGAGCTGCTGCAAAAACGTGTTCAATTCTGCGCTGCTTTCTTCAACCGCGTGCACTATACAATGACCAAGAGCCACAGTCCCCACAAGCAAGTAGTCGGCCCGGCCCTCAGACCTTATCGATAAGACAGCACGCCACCGCACTACAGAGTTGATTTGCACGTGAGAGCTAACCTAATTGTGCATTGTGTTGTGCTCGTCCCTTGCTGCACCATCATCTGAGCGTGCCTCTTCGTTATTTCTTGGGTTGGGAAGAAGGAAGTGTTTGACCTTTTCCCTCAATTAAAATGTGCAGGTCTACATTGTTTTGCCTTGCAGGGAATCTAGAGAAGACCCAGAAAAGAAAACACGAGCGCCAAGGCGCTCGAGGAGGCCACCATAGATCACCAAAACGCTCCAATTACGCTACAAAACCACCACCACCACCACCACAACCAGAACAACAACGACGACGACGACGACAACAACAACGACAACATCGCGTCTTCTTACTATGAAGTTTTTCAAAGCGCTTGTATACATAAACAACACCCTAAAAATACTATCCGGTTCTAAGAACGAAATAGCAACTTCAAAAAGTGCCAGGCCTGCGCAACAGGCGCAGCACAGTCACAGCGAAAGCTCGAAGCGGGGCATTGCAGAGCCTCTGCTAAACACTCATTGGGTAACTGCTGCACGCACACTTGCTTGATACCCACTACGGTGTTATTAAATAAAAATTTTTGGGTAGTAGGCCGGCACTTGCAATGCTATTTTTTGTCATTCTTCTGCTAAACGTGGTATTCGCTAAACACTTGCGAAGAATTTCGTGCCAATTGTGCATGCAGCGGCTGATGACGCTGATGAATTATGCCTAAAGTAGGCATGCGCCGTAGCTAATATTAGAACAAGAGCAAGCTTGTGTAATGGGCTGGAGCATTGGACGACCCAGTCGTTACGCTATGCGCATCGCGTGACGACTGGTTGTTTTTTTGGATGTTTTAAAACGCTTTATAAGTCGTATTTACGTGATTGCTTTCTCGACACCAAGCCTGCCTATCGCAAGCTTGCCAACAAGTCCCAAGCAGCGGCATAGCTTAGTCGTAGAATACTGGGCTGGCACCCAGCGCACCCTGGTTTGAGCTCCACTGTGTGATTGGTACTAGTTTTTTTTTTATTTCGTGCGACATTGGTTACAGACACCGGTGGTGGCATTGGACAACTACGGCGCTGCGCGAGACCCGAGCTGTGATCTCATAACAGCTTTCTCTGTAAAAATTTTGCCCGAACGGCTTAAAGTCACCTACAGATGCACCACCAATTTTATAGGCATGCTCGTTCATGCAAAACACAAACCAAAACTACGACATCTGCTCCCTGTGGTCACTCCAGATTCTCTACTTGCAATCATATTCACCAGTCTATCAGATCAATACCACAGTATCGAATTACATTCACTGGGCACATCCAGCTTAAACTACACTTGAAACAACTTATTTTATAATCTTTACAGTGTCACCTAAAAAAGAGCAATATATAGGAAAGACTCGACTGCCACCATGCACACACAAAACATAGTTTACCAAAAGCAGTAGCTGCCTACTGTTCGTCACTACAGTAGCACCTGCAATTTTGACGAATCCAAAGTTTTCATCCTACAAATTTTCCATCAATACGCGAAAAAAAAATACATAGAATCGTAGATGTTAGAAAAGTAAGTACCTAGAGCTATCAGAGATCAGTCTGGTACGTGGCTGTTTGGAATAACTAAAAGTCATTACAGAAATATTATTATTGACAGAGTTAAAATACGCTTTACCTCCAAATAACTAAGACCAGTACAAAAAAAATTACAGATAGCCTACATAATGCACTACAAATGTTGTCTTTGAATTTGTGCAGTCGACATATTTACATTGAACCAAGAAAGAAAACTAGATTTGAATGTTTGTATATATGATGTGTGCATATACTACTGTGGTGCGGCCTGTATTTCTAAAATCTTCTAATCATTGCTCTCCTCATTCTTAGCTTTTAAGATCACTTCATCACTTCCGCCCGCATTCTGAAAGTGGTCACATCTCCAGGAAATTATGCGCGTTTCTTGTTTTCTATTATTCTTGTCCCTAGCTCACATGCAGCCCAGTGTTTGAAGCAATCACCCCCAGCAGGCTACCTACGGTAACGCTTAACGCTTGTGTCTGCCAGTCACTTCCCCCATTAAACATGTGGTCTTCAGACACCTCTTCCAGTATCACTTGCCATCGACATTTTTCTAAGTACGCCACCGGCTTCTCCTTTTCGTTATTGCATTTTTTGTGCTTTCCAAGTATGTGTGGTTGTTTGAAAATAGGCAGACGCCATCATGACATGCAAATTATTAGTAGGTGCATGTTGTGGCCGTCTGCTGGTTTTATAAAATTCATACTGTGTAATTACTCTCGTTCGTGTCCACAGCGGCTTTCATTCTTTTTGTAGCGCTCCTACAATGGAGGCGGAAATGTTGTTGGCCCGTGTACTTAGATTTGGGTGCACGTTAAAAAACCCCAGGTGGTTGAAATTTCCGGAGCCCTCCACAACGGCGTGTCTCATAATCATAAGTGGTTTTGGGACGTTAAACCCCACATATCAATCAATCAATTAGCGCTCCTACTTTCGTCACTCACCCCCCTTCCCCGCTGTATTTTTCTTTATTTATTTCTGTGTTCAACAACCTATGATATAGAATTTCGATAACCTATGCGGTATTGCATCGGGCGAAATGCGCATGAGAAGAAAGAGCTGCAAAGTCGTGTGCGAGTCCAAAGCGCCTGTTTTCAGTGGCTTATGTTTTTTTACTTGCCAGTCTCGCAGATAATTTCGCGTTAAAGTAGTTGACAGTACAGAGCCCCCTCACTCGTTGCGCTTCCACTGAGTCGTCATGCCAGGGTTTGCTTAAGTTACAACAGAATGAATGCTACAGGAGCTTACTGCTAGTCTTTTAACTACAAATTTCTTATGTGTCGTTTTCATCTTCATTGCTGGACTCTTGTGGTGAATTCAAGACATTTTTGTGTTTTTCAATAATGCTCACCTCTTTTAAAATAAAATTAATTACGTATACACCACCACTTTGTTGATTTCAGCCTTGGGTGTGCGCACGATGGAGATGGCCCCAGCGATTGGCCTCAGGGACATATCGGGTCCAAGGACTGTGATTGGGACCTGGGATTTATGATGAGTTACAAGTTTATAGCCCCCAACATGTACAGGTTTTCTGAATGTTGTCAACGCGAAATCACGAATATTTTCAAGTAGGTGCTCTGCTTACTATTACATACAATTTTTATAGTAGGCATGCACTATAATGAGTATACAAAAAAACAATGAACACAGAAAAGCAATACATAGAACAGACAGCCACATCTGGTATACAGGATGGACTATCACGTACTCAATTTTTTCTCTGCTAACGAGATGCGGCAGATGCGCTAGACAATGAAGTTGTGTAACTGAACTCAGTGAGTGTGACTAAGAGAAACTAATCAGCAGTGAGACTCTGTCTCACTCTACCGTGCTCAGGGCTTTATGATGTTTTCTATTTGTGTTTTTGATTGCCAACTAACCCAATATCCTGCCCTCATAGTAGGTCTGTTCACTGAAATTATATATTTGCTTCATGTTTACAGCCGCCCAGAATACGAATGTCTTCACGTAAGAAACAGTATCAGAACCGGCGTATTTTCTTCGAAACTTCCTGGTGAAGTGTCAAGTCGACAAGTATATTGTAAAAAGGTTTATTATCAGTACAAGTACGTACAAGTAGACAAGGTGAGTCTAGGGTAAATAAATTGGACAAATTGTGTGCTCACAGCTGAAGACATAGCAATAGGAAAATTCAAGGTCATGTCTGGAAAAATACTCAAGATGTTAACTCAAGACGCTAAAAACTACTCTATGTGTTATAGACATATAATGTTTTTTTCATCGTATTGGTCACTACTGACAAAGTGCCGCACCAGCTCCTGAGCATGCGATAGCAAGACCTCGTAGCGCAGCATACCACTTGAATGGCCGAATCCTTGAAGCTGGCTAAAAATTGCTCCTTCTTGTCTCTACACATCCTGCCGCATAACCAAATTACAATGTCTTATATCCGAAGTCAACAGCCCGCGGCTGATTTAAGCATCATATGCTGCTTAGTGGCTATGGACGCTGCGACACGCGTGACGTGCCGTGCACCGGCTGTTGATAGTACTGAAAGTAAACCACGCTTTCAAAAAAAAAAAATTGCCCGCAGCTTCCCTCGGGGGAACACTGAGGAGGATGTGGAGCATATAATTGGTTAATGGGGTGTTAAAGTGCGAGTTACTTCGGTCGATGGCTAAATTGGTTAACGTGGTTGTGAAATGGGGTGTTAAATTGCGACTTACTTGGGTCACTGGCTAAATTGGTTAACGTGGTTGTAGGAGGGGTGTTAAATGAGTGAACACGTACGACACGTATCCCGTTTTCGAAAGTCCGGGTCCTCTTGTCGACGCTTACGTTTCAAAGCGGCCAAATCCGGTGCTGCTGCTCGACGCTGACGTCTCAGCGGCTTCACGTTCTCTACGTTGAGCATCTTCCGCTCGACGCCGACGTTTACGTTCGGCGTCGCGAGCTCTTCTCCGCGCTGCCTTGTCTTCGGAGACGACTTGGTTGCGGTTCCGCCAACAGTTTGGCCGGCGCTGGTCGAAGGGACGTCGATCATTGCGACCTCGGACGTCGACGCGCCGTACAAACCAACCGACGAGCGGCAACTGAGGGAGCGAGCACCGACCTTGAGTATATATACAGCGCGACGGCGCATGCACTGTCAGCTGTCGAATGTTCGAGAAGGGGGAGAAGCGCAACGGCGCATGCGCGCGCGTCAGCTGCCGATGTTCTCGAAGCGCGACGGCGCATGCGCGCGCGTCAGCTGCCGATGTTCTCGAAGCGTGACGGCGCATGCGCGCTACATTATACAGCTAGCGAATGTTCGTGAAGAGGAGAAGCGCACGCAGTGTGTAGAGGAGGAAGGGTGCACAGATGGTGGAGGAGTGAAGCGCGCGCGGTGTGTAGAGGAGGAAGGGATGCACAGATGGTGGAAGAAGGAGAAGGAAGCTTGCGGACGGCGCCGCACTACAAGCCTCGAGTATTAGATGCTCCGCATCTAAAAAAAGCACTGGCATGTCTACAGTGTGTTATACTGTATAAGAGCTTGCACTGAGATGATCGGTCGGGTAATCCACAAATTCTCCGTACACGTCCCCCACCATTGTATATATGCGCGTTGTTATATATATATATATATATATATATATATATATATATATATATATATATATATATATATATATATATATATATATATATATATATAACATACACAATGTTTACCAACACACATTTGAATGCAATATATATTTATATATATGTATTATACCCAAAGGTTGTGATTTTGCAAAGTACGAGAACCGCGACACTCAATATTGATTGCTTTGCATGATGTCAGCGTTGAGATCTCTGACGAGTACATTTGAACTCGGTCTTGTATTGATGCATTTACTGCTCAGTGCACCTGATGATGTCTCCTTCTCACAAGTTCAGTGACAATACATGGTCGTGACTGCTATCCCGGATGAGAGTTTCACAGCAGCCCCGTTATTCACTAACGCATCTTTTATTCCAGTCCGTCTTACAAATACTGTCCACAAGAGCGAAACATGCTCGCATAACATTTTGTCCCAGCTACTCAAAAATACCTACAGGATAAACACTTCCAAATACGTCTCACGTTCCCAGGCTAGACAAACAGGTAATAACGATGTGCACACATTCACAGAATACATATGCAAAAAACGATGCATTTAAGCGTTCATTCTTTCCGTTCGCAACAGCAGAATGAAATCAAGTTGATGCTGCAATCACGAAATAAAATGATTATCTGAATGTTTGTCGCAAATGAAAAAAAAACAAGGCACGCGTAACAGACGCTATGTATGAAGGGCCACGGTAGCTATAAACCGGCACAGGCGCCGTTCTTGTCTATTTGTTCACACCTGCACTCAACAGTCATTTAGGCATTTTCAAACAAGCTCTCAGTGTTTGCAAATCAAGTTTTAGGCATTTTAAGTCTCGATACTAGAGTTATCGTATTTACATCCGTCTAGTCTTCATTTAGTGCCATACTTTTTCTCTTTTTTGCATTCAGTTCGATGGCAGCATTTTTATTATATTCAGAACTTGCAATATTTCTTGTGGTTATTCTATACGTCAATTATTACAATAGTTCACTCCTGCATTGTTTGATTGTATTGGCGATATTTATATTTTCTTGTTATGCTTGTAAGTGTTTGCTTTTTACCAATATTTTTTGTTTCTTGTGTGAAAAATTATTGTACTGCCCACCTAGCACGCTCTCGAAAGAGAGTAGCAGTATTGTAAATAAATAAATGGCCCTGGCTGGTTATGGCCTATGCGAGATCTTCGGCCACATCGCGTAGCTTGATGCAGATACCGATACTGCCCGCAGGACGCTTGACTTCTTTGGTGCAGATGACTGGAACGAACTCATTTATGTGCATGTTTTCATCGATTCATAACTCCGTGAAGAAAAGCGCGAAGGCTGCAGGTGGTGAGGTCGGGATCATGTTCGATGTCATGAACGTATGCGTTGAAGGAACGCACGTTCCAACGAGCAAGGTGAAGTCGGTCGGGTGGGAAACTGACGCACTAGGCAGCTGCGTGCCATTTAGTGAGCATTGTTTAAATCACAGGAGGAACCCCACGAGCAGTGACCGGAGAAGTGTACGCAGGCAACACCGGTGTACGCACCGGTTGCCGCCGCCGCCGGACAAGGTGCGAGCATAAAAGTGCTTGCTGAGCAAGCTCTTGAAGAAAGAAAACAAAGCGCTCAAGGAAAGCATAGCTCGAGGAAAGCAAAGCAATCATCAACCTGTGTGGTTTTTCAGCTTGTTCACCGATGAGAGAAGAGACGCACTGTTTAAAGCGTGCCAAAACCACTAGTATGTCCACCCTTATTTGATACAATCTGAAAAAAAGAAAGACATGCTTGATCACTACGTCATAAGAATGAGTAAAACACGAAAGTTAAAATTATTCTTACACAGATTTTTTACTTTTTACTATAAGTTGCTTTAAGAGAGCTTGCGCAATGTATGTTGGTGTTTCACACGCTGTAGGCCCGTGTGTTCAGATTTGGGTGCACGTTAGAGAACCCCAGGTTTTCGAAATTTCCGGAGCTCTCCACTATGACGTCTCTCATAATCATGTGGTGAATTAGGGACGTAAAACCACACATTTCAATGAATGTTCGTGCTTGAGAGCTATAGTACCGCATGACGTGGATGCCATCTCGTTGACGCTTATACATACATCTTCATCCAGACGACTTACGTCCATTATTATTGATTAAACAAGCCATTCTGGCAAGATGATTGTGCTAGCTATAAATGTTGGCGCTGTGAGCGGCACCAGGGGAAGTGATGTGAGAGCTAAAGAGCATGACTGACAGGACACTGAACTTAGGCTAAGGTCGCCATAACGAGGCACCTTAGAGTATTGAAGACCACTGTCCGACCAAGGGGAACAGCAACGTATGGCATGTCTTTTCTTTGGTTGGCCGCGATTCTTCGCGGGGTGAGCATAAGGAGAGAATCCTCAAAACCAGTAGGCGTTGCAGAGGATATTAGCGCTATTGTTGGTATAGATGGATGGAATGAGCAAAAGTAACAACCTGGGTTTGTGTTAAGGCGTAGACTAAATGGCACTTGTATTGCAAACGCACCGAACTGGAGCGACGTTTAGAAATGACACATGGCAGAAATCATTCGTGCATTCGGTCATGGTTTATTAGGTACACTTTACAAAGAACTCTGTGAGAGAGCCGTGGTAGATATAAAAGGCGAATTTTTAAAGCGTACAAAGTATGTGACCGTGGCTTAATGGATAGCCTGCCCGGCATGTGTATTCGCGGGCACAGATGTGAAGGGTTTGACTCCTGTTGGCTGATCATGCGCATTTCAGGCGTCCTTTCTGTTACAAAAATGTGTCACATAGTATTGTTAGACGCCGGCATAAAACATTTTAATGTCAAAAAAACCGGTATTGAATTGGTAAGGCAATGCTATCTTTTATTGTAGTCATTGATAAATTACTTGCAGAAGCTTTGCAGCGCCCATTCAATTATTAAGTTTCACGTATCAGCGTAATACATTTTGTGACAGATTTGAAATGTTCAAAAGTGAATTATTACTCACTATAGGAAAGGTGGCCACGTAGTTGGAAATATTTCATATCAAATTGTGGTATATCTAAGATAAAAAAACTTGCGACGTAAACATGAATCTGTTAGTCAAAACAGACGAATGCAGGCACGAAAATCTAGCCGGATGATTTTGTGAACGAAGCCAGATTAGCACGAATAACATCTCTTCGCCGTTAACTTCAATCATAGGATTTCATAAACTTCGATTTGAATGTTACATGGCTTTCGTAAGCTAAGTGCGTAGTCTGGGAGAAAAGACGCAACATAGAATATTCCACCAGCATCCATTTCTTTTCTTTATGACCAAGAGAGGCCGGGCAACGGAAAGTGCTCTCTGACCCTCTGTGCCATTTTATGGTCGCTTTTTCAAGTAAACAAACTACTGCAATGCTGGTGCGGATGAACATACTTAGAAACACGTGCATAGTTGAGCATAAATGATTTATAGCAGCACCATAGAGGAAACTCACTGAAGGATCAACTTTCAAGTCGACGCCATCAAGTGTTTAGGGTGCGAGGCGACGAACGCGGCCGATGACTTTCAGCTGCAACCAGCGCATCTCGGACCTTGGCCGATCGGCTCTGTTTACGCTCCAGACACCATGTCCCACCGCTCCCGTCGATCCCACAGCTCCCGTCGAAAGCGCAAACTGGGAATTTCCAAAACCAAGTTTCTTGCAAAAGCTTCGAGAGTTTCTGAAACTGATCGAATCCTATCGGCATTTCATTTCCCGTTGAGCGGATTACATCTCAACCCTTACTTATCTGCTCGGCGGTAACAAGAAGTGTGCTGCCATTAGACAATCTAAGAATACGCGCAGATTCTTCGAGGCTGTTAAAACAAAGCTCGCAGGTGCCATTGTTTCTTGCTCACCCAACACCAGAAACTCCACTCTGCCTGATGACAGACGCGTCGGATGTGGCAGTTGGAGCCACCTTACAGCAGTTCGTTACGGATCACGGCAGCTGCTAGCATTTTTTTTACAGAAGCTATCACCCACGTGGTTTTCAGCGTGCGTCAGTTAAGGCATTTCATGTGTGCATTCCATGATGTGCATTTGATGTGCAGTTAAGCATTTCATGACGTGCGTCAGTTAAGGCATTTCATTGAAGCCCAATAATTTCACATTGAGATGAATCCCAAGTCAACTCACAAAAAATACGATGACCTTTATTTTAGGTCTGTGGTCCCTTGCCGCCATATTCACACAGGGCGGGTGCATTCCCAAGTGACTACAGCTTCTTTCTGCCGCAATCCTCTGCCTCCCACCGGAGAAGCAGATGCTCAACTATATCACCAAAGCTGCGGTAGCTTAAGGTGCACATAGGGGCCTTCGCAGAGCCTTATGAGGCTGCCTTTCGAGATGAGTTCCTAGAAACAACCGAGCGCCAGGTTGGTGTACTCCTCTACTTTTTGGAAAAAACCTGTGGGTTCCCGGTCGGTCCTGGGAATGAAACACGGCACTTCTCGCATTGGAAGCGGACGCTCAAACCATATTGCCACTGCAATGGTAAACGTATATCATCAAATCTGCGTGCAGCAAGCGGTCACCTTGCTTACATAATTGAATCCAGAACCTATGTTTGGCACGTTCGATGATCGGCGAATGCTGCTGCCGATGCGCTTTATCGCCTCACAGCTTTTGTACTTTCTGCTTCAGCACGAACAACCGTAATTTCATGGCGCTTGCGTCCGTGCAAACACAAGGCAAAAAAATCAGGCAGCTTCTCCTATACCACAGAACACTGCAGTTTCCTGAAGTTCTTTTTCCATCCTGCACCGCTCCTCTTATCTGCGAGATGTCTACCGGCAACCTTCGTTGAGTTGTTCTGACCGAAATTTGTTGCGCGGTGTTTGATTCTTTGTATTCTAACGCACAGTTCAATGAACAATTTCAATAGACTAACGTACCCAGGGCGACCTTGTGCCCGAGAATAATAACACAGCTAGAACGAAATGTCCTAGTGGTCCCGAGGATTAACTTTTGCTTCTTTCTCCGCGTTCTTCTCTTTTTCAACATGGGTCGCGCGCAGCTGGGCCTCGGAGGCTTGGGCACCGCAAACCATCTGGAGGGCATCAATATCGGCTTGCGCGTAACTTAAAGTCACATTGTGTCATTGCCCCCCTTTCTCGAGCACATCATCCTGATGCTTGTGCCAAACTGGTTGCATGGCGGTCATTCAAAACACCTAGTCGTGGATGCAGTTAACGTCGAACAACGTTGTGTCCTCGACGTTTCATTGCCTGTCGTGATACGGTTTCATCCTTACGACATGCACAGTTTGCGTGCGATGCCACCGTCGTGATGAAATATCCTGTCCTTCTGGCATAACTTCATAGTTTAACAAGCCGTCGCGGTGGAGCGCTCTGTACAGACCTAAATAGCGACGAACCACTTATCCCGATAGGCCACGTATTCTTACAGGAATCCACACCCATACTCTATCTCCTGGCGCGTACTGGACATCCCTTCTTCGCACATTGTATTGGTGCGTGTCGGTTTTCTGCTATTGGAGATTGTGTAACCGTGCCAGTTGTCTGACTTCTTCTGCTCTCTGTATGTAGTCGCAAATGTCATAGTCACTCTTGGACGTCTCCTCAATGGCTCACATTGCATCTAAATGTGCCGTTACCATCCGGACAAAAACAAGTTGAAATGGCGTTATCTATGTTGTCTCTTGCATTGCGGTGTTATATGCGAATGTTGCATGTGGTAATACTTTATCTCAAGTACGGTGTTTTATGTCCACGTACAATGACAACGTGTCAGCCAGCGTCGTGTTCAGTCGTTCGGTAAGACCAATCACTCGAGGATGATAAGCTGTCGTTTTCCTATCACTGGCGTGCGTCTATTTCATAATACATTTCAGCAGGTCGGCCGTAAATTCAGTTCCGCGGACCGTGATCAACGCTCTTGGAGCTCCATGCCGCAGTACGATGTTGGAGACAAGGAATTCGGCTACTTCAACAGCTGATCCTTTAACAAGAGTCGCTGTCTCTGCATATGGGGTTAGATAGTCGGTCGTAACTATCCTCGGACGTTTTCCTGATGACGGTGTTGCGAATTCACCCAGCAAGTCCATTCCCACTTGTGTGAATGGGGCCTCTGGTGGTTATATCGGTTGAAAGAGACCTGCTGGTCTTAGCGGTGGAGTTCTACGTCTTTGGCAGTCCCGGTAAGTTCTGACATAGTATCGTACAGAGCTAAGCAACTTCGGCCAGTAGTATTTGGTCCGGATGCGGGCGAACGTTCTGATCACTCCTAAATATCTAGCTGGTAGATCGTCGTGGCAAGCCTAGAAAATCTCTGGTTCAGAATTAAAGGGATGACAAGCAGGAAGGTCGTTGTATTGTTGTGAAAGTTCCATTTATACAGGATGTTGCTTCGTGAGACGGACGCTGACAAGCCGTGGGCAAAAGGTCATGGAACATCGACAGACTGTCCTTCTGGTACTTGATCAAGAGGAGTAGCTCCGGGTCGCATTGCTTATGATGTGCCATTTCTGACGTTGTGACAGCTCCCAAGAAAACGAAATCTTCAGCACCCTTGCTGGAAGTACAAGAAGTAGGTTGAATCGGAGCACCTGGCAAGCAATCTGCATCACTGTGCTTGCGACCTCACTTATACACAAAAGTAATAACATACTCCTCTAATCGCAGGCTCCATCGTGCAAGCCGTCCACATGGGTCACTTAAAACACGTAAATCGTCACCTAAACATATTCTGTCGATCAGAACGAATTGAAGTCACGGCTGACGTGAAAAAACATAGGGTAATCTTCGATCAGCACTTATTGTGGGACAAACACATCGAACGCGTTACCACACGTATGACGAAAGCATGCGGGGCACTGTGTGAGCTTCGGGATGTTCTTCCATCAGAAATGTGGCTATTGTTGTACAATACATCATTTATATCTCAAACTGACTATTGTAATTTATTTCGTGGAACAACGTCAAAGAAGAACTGCACGACATTATTTATGCTACAAAAAAGCATTGCGGCATGTCGCGTGTGTTCCTTATGACAACCATACAAGTCCATTATTTGCACAGATGTTCTCTCATTTCGTTACCGTTATGAGTTTAAGTCTTGCCATGAAGTATAAAGAAAGCGTTAAACGAGGTCACAATGCATTTATTCATCTTTGTTACTTAAACAATCCATATCCACTCAATTATGACATTAAAGACTTGAAACTTGGGCTGTCCCCTTTTCACGAACCAATCATGAAAAAGACCGGCTACCGTACCGTATATTATTACTGCTTCACGATCTTAAGGGGAAAACATTATTTTAAGTACTACTTCGCGGTGAATGTTAAAGCAGTATTTTTTCAGCCCTGCGGCTTTATGTGAGAAATTTTATGCTACATATGCGCTTGCATTTACTTTCGTGTTTCTTTGGTATGGTATATCTTTTATTTTTGTGGCATGTGTGAAAGTCTTCCTACATGCCTTTATGTACTTAAAAATCTGTATGGTTTCACCATGATGCATGTTTTCTGCGGCTGTGTTCGTAAATGTTGTGGACTGTCAAACTAAAAAATAAAGTGCCTTCTGTGTAAGAAAAATAGAAAAATTTTGTTGGGCTGTAAGTTTGCATAACACATTTCAGTGCTTTATTTCATTTCATTCCTTGAAAGATTGTCTTTATATCGACGCGTTGAAGTTTTTGTGTACGTGTACTGTCTCCTGCCAAATCCTGTAGGGGCAGGGGCCTTCGCCAAGATGCTACTATAGCGGCCTTTTGCTCCTGTCCTAGCATTTGTTTCAATATAAAAGTAGAAATTAAGCATCTGAATATGAATCCTTGAGATTAGCCAGCCAGCACAGCGAATGATGGTCGCTTATAGCATGAATTAGCCTACTATATAAATATGGTCGAAACTTGCTGATAGTCCATACGATGGGAAGGCGTTCTTTCTCGTTCGCTGAGTAGTTCCCCTCAGCTTTCGAAAGAGTGTGACTGGCATATGCAATGACTTGTTCTTGTTCATTTTGCAATTAAATGAGCATGGCCCCAACACCTAAATTGCTTGCATCTATGTGGATATCGGTTTGCGCTTCCTCATCAAATGCGACCGCACAGGATGGCTTTGAAGACACTTCCGCAGTTCATTGCAGATATCCTGTTGTTCGGGAAGCAATACGAAAGGCATTTCCTCTCTCGTCAGCTGCGTCATTGGTTCAGCGATTCGTGAAAATTGTTTAACGAACCATCGATAATAGGCGCAGAGACCTTAAGTCACCTAACAGCCTTTTTGTCTCTGTGCTCAGATTTGGGTGCGCGTTAAAGAACTCCAGGTGGTAGAAATTTCCGGAGCCCCCCACTACGGCGTCTCTCATAATCATATGGTGGTTTTGGTACGTTAAACCCTCCAAATCAATCAATCATCAAGCCTTTTTGTCTGTTCGCTTCAGAAATTTCGCTACGGCCTCAGTTTTTGCAGGGTCTGGGTAAACGCCTTCAGCACCGACGACATGGCCGATAAAAAGGAGCTCATAGAAGCCAAAATGACATTTCTGCGGTTTATCGTCATGTCCGCTGACTTCACAGCAGTGAGCATGGCCCGGAGCCTTTTCAAAGTTGCTCGAAGGTAGCAGAGAAGACTACAACATTGCTGAGATAAACCAGGCACGACTGCCACTTCAGACCGCAAAGACTTTGTCTATCATCCGTTGAAATGTGGCGGGTGCTGAACAAAGGCCAAAAGGGAGTACCTTGAACTCATACGAACCGTCCGGTGTTACAAACGCCGTCTTTTCGCGATCTCTTTCGTCAACTTCTATGTGCCAATATTCACTTTTAGGATTCAGTGAGGAAAAATACCTGGCGATTCGCAGCCTATTAAAAGTGTCATTAATTCTTGGAAAAGGATAAACATCCCGCTTGTTGACGGCGTTTAGCTTCCGGTAATCAATGCAGAAGCGTAAGGTTTGGTCTTTTTATTTATTGATTTTTATAATATCCTCAGGGCCAAAAAGGCAATAAAGAGGGGGGTGGGTAATTACAAAAAATACAAAAACAGTGCAATATATACAAATAAAACAATACAATCAAAATACTTGGATAATACCATTATTTCTGCAGAATATACAAAAGTAGTTATTTCCAAAATATAAAAAACAGAAGCGATAAGTATAGGTAACAGATTTTCCTGGTTGATTAATATTAGCTAACGATTCGTGAAAAACTTGAAGTCAGTGATGGTTGCGACATTCGAGGGAAGGTGGTTTCAATCATGAAGTGTGCAGGGAATAAATGACTGAAAGAAAGACTTAGTGTGACATCATGGGATTCCTACCTTATTGCGATGATAAACACGGTTTGAGATGTACAGAGGGCAGAGTGTCAGGTCATTATGAAGTGTTGGGTGATAGAAAATTTTATGAAACAGTGAAAGACGGGCGATGTTTCATCGGTGAGCCAATGGAATAAGTGATAAGGTATTTTTCATTGCAGTGTGGTTTTAGTTAGAGAGGATGAACCTAGCCGAGTTATTTTGTACTAGTTCAAAAGAGCTGATGAGATTAGCATTACTGGGATCCTATATGGCAGATGCATACTAGAGTTTAAGGCCTTTGAGAGACTTATAGAGTATGAGTTTTGAGGAAGAGGGTGCTTTGGAGAAGTTAAGTCGTAAGCAGCCGAGCATGTGAATAACAGCGTTAATTACGTATGCTACATGAGTTGTCCAACTTAAGTTATTTGTGATGTGCACGCCAAAATATTTATAAGACAAGACTGAATCTAAGAGAATGTTGTTCAGATGGTAGGTGTTTTATTTCGAATTGGTTCTTGATACGTGCGATAGCTTAGATTTCCTAATATTAAGTTTCATTAGCAGTTATTGCACCAATTAACTATACTATTAGGTCACTTTAAAGTGTTTGAGTACCATCTACAATGGTGATTTCTCGGTAGATAACAGAGTCATCTGTCAACAGATGTATGTTAGAAGTTATTTAAGAAGTTAGATTGTTATTATATAAAATAAATAATAAAGGTTTCAACACTGAACCTTGAGGCACACCTGATTGTACTTCAGCGAGTGGTGAATGATAGTCGTTAGCAGTTAAGAATTGGAAGTGATTAGAGAGAAAAGGTTCTATCCATTTAAGAAGGTTGGTGTCAATATTTAGCAAGCTTAGTTTTAGGAGCAGTAATTTATGGCAAGCCTTGTCAAATGCTTTGCTAAAATTAAAAAAAAATTGTGTCAGCGCAAGATGATCGATCCAGGATTTGATGCAGATGATGAGTAAACGAAGCAAGCTGTGTCTCGCAGGAGTACAGTTTTCTAAAACCATGTTGCGCTTTAGCAAAGTATGAGTTAGACTCTAGAAAGTTAGCAAGATTCGAGAAGATTACATGTTCTAATAATTTGCAAGAATTACTTGTTAGTGATATGGGTCGGTAATTAGGGGTGAGTTTCTGGGGCCAAATTTATAGATTGGAACCACTTCCCCTATTTTGCATTCCTTTTGAAGTTGAAAAGTACTCAATGATTGCCAAAATATTTTACTTATTATCATAGAACTAACTACGTTACTCCTTTCGAAGAATTTGCTATTAATGTCATCATAGCGAGGAGCGGAGTGGAATGGTAACTTATCTATTAGTTTCAATATTCCAGGTATCTCGATAATTACTGGATTCAAGGGAATGCAATTATAATGGTGCGCATAAGGGAGTATGATGTGGCCGGATTTTGAGTACTGGCTTGAAAATGAAGCATTAATAACTGATGCGCACATTTTATCAAGGATACTATTTCCAGATGAATCTTCTAGTGGTACAGTGTTGTTAGTGGTTGGGTTAATCATTTGGCAAAACTTCCTAGGGTTATTTTTCAGTGTTTCAGAAAATGATCTAGTAAGGTAGTTGTTTTCTGCAGTTTTTAGAGCTCTTATGTATGTGTTTGCAGCAGATTTGTAAGTTGTGCAGTGCGAAGGTGAAGGCGAGTTTTCAGCTAAACGAAAGAAACGCTTTTTTCCAATAGATAGGTATTTTAGATTACTGTAATACCACGGCGCTTGGGGATTGGGATGTGCTTTTCGATCAATTTATGGACTGCGCACGCGAACAGGTCCCAGTTAGATTGAACGGAATGAATTTGAAAATCTCTGACAAAATTATCGTAAAAGTGAGTTGGCTCATTATTTCTTGCTTAGAAGTTACCTTTTAGATAGTATCGTATGCGTTTCTGCTGTTGAGTCTTTTTACGAGGGCTAATATTGATGATAAAGTTTAGCGAGACGTGGTCGCTGATTTCTGGTAAGTATGTAATGTCGGAGACGAGGTCAGGATGCGTTGCCAGTATTAGGTCGAGAGTGCTTGCTGCACTATTTTTAATTCTGGTGACTTGAGTTACTGAGTCAAGCAATAAACAGAGCATGTATTCAGAAAATCTTCACTCTGCTGTGAAAAATGAGAAATGCGTATCGGCAATGTGTTCCACGTTATGTTTGGAAAGTTAAAATCTCAGAGCAAAACATAACTAAAGAAGGGAAACGAGAGCTTACTATGTTGATGGAGTCATGCAGTTCGTTAAAAAATGTAGATGGTGAGGAAGGTGATCTGTAGCAGGTACCTAGAACCAGCTTACAGTTACCCAAAGTTAGTAAAGCCCAGCTTATTTCTGTAAACTGTTCACTTCTATTGGTGATGATGGTATGTCCTTCGAGACCGCAAGTAATACGCCTCCTTCTCTATGCTCGGTGCGGTCGAAGTGATAAACCATAAAGTTGTTTGTCTCGTGAAATATTTCTGTGTCTTTTGTTTGCGCGGAAAGCCACGTTTCAGTTAAAAGTACTATTTTCGCATCGCATGTATCTATAATGGATGAGAAGGCGCAACGTTTATTCAGAACAGTTCTGGCGCTAGCAAAGAGTAAAGATACCGGATGCGATTGACGATGTGATGATATGCCACTACCCCTCCTTTCTCCCTACAGTGAGGCGTTTCGCCCAGTGGAGTCTCCGCGACCTGATTGGTTGCCACGCGAGTGTATTTCTTCAACGCGATCAAGTTAAAAGTTGTAGTAGAAGCGTCTAGTACACATGAGCAATTTGTTATAGCACGGTTTAGACTGTAAGCGCCTAGGATAGCTTTTTGCAAAGTCGATTAGTTTTTGGCGAGAAGTACGAGTACTTTGAAAAAATCTTTATTCACTGAAATTTTCTTCTGTTTCAGCTGGTCACGAAGTGACAAAACTTGTTCTTTTGTGTAGTAGTTACAAAACTTGGTTATTATGGGGCAGTATTTGGCAGGTGCGAACGTGCCAAGTCGATGTGCGCGATCAATTGACTGTGTGCAGAAAGATTCAAGTATTTCATTTATCGCTGCTGATAGCTTAGCTTCAGTTTCGTTCCTGGTTTCTTTAGCGTCAGCTATAAAAAGAAACAATAACTTGTCACTCCTAGATCTGTCCTCAATCTCATCAAAGCGTGTTCGATAATTATTACTTCGGTGCATTAGACCAGATATCGACGCGTGCATTTCTTATAAATCTTTGCCAAGTTGATCAAAATTCTTTGATATTTCTTTGAGTTCATTTAGTCTTTTTTGTAAGTCAGTTATTTGTGTTTCTGTGCTTTTTTGCCCGCTTTAATTGTTTTTACGTCAGCTGCTAGTTCGGTTGGTGCTCTCGAATTTTGGAGCGAACGGCTGTGTATACCTTTGAATAGTTTACACATTGCTTTCATCTGCTCGGCAGGATTTTCTGGTAACGAATCAATATCAAGTAGGTTTTCAGAGCGTGTGTTAGGTCGCGGGTTAGTTTCAACATCTCCAGATTGTAAGAGCAAGAAAAGCGTAGAAAAACAGTCGCATAAAATTTCGCACAGTACTTTTGGGCACAAAAACAGTAGCAAAAACGGGTCGTTTGATTTTTTAGTGTATATTGAACACTTTGTACACACCTGCATGATGAAAAACCGGTTGTTAGAAGCCATGCAAAGAGCACTGTTTCCGTGCCCACTGAAAGGCAAGTCAATGCGCCGTATGCCTAAATGTACCACGGGAGGTGTTGGCAACGTTATTGCGCCTGGAAACCCGAAAAAAAGTCCATCAGTTGCAGTGAAATTGTAGAAAATTTCATCGCCACTCCTGTCATCCGGTCCGTACAAGGGTTGCAACTTCTTCTGTGTATCTCATAAACACACGTGTGCCGCCGATGACCACGCAATCAGGAGCGTCAGCAGATTCTGCATGATGAAAAACCGGTGGTTAGAAGCCGTGCAAAACGAACTGTTTCCGTGCCCACAAAGGCTACAGGTTACGCCTATGTACTTGATGAAGGCTGGATAACGTCGTCCTTGAGCATTTCTTTAACCTGGTTACTAATAGCTACTCTTTCTCTTAGTGACACTCGCTAAGAATGCTAGTATATTGGCCTCACGGACTCTCCGACAATGATAGGATGTTTGGCAATAGCAGTGCGTCGAACGTTAGATGGCAACGAGCAACATTTGGCGGATTTCCTTAGAAGACCTTCTATTTGCTCTTTTTGGCTTGGTAGTATCTGGCTCGATGTCGACGGTTGCAAGGATTGACTCCACGTCTTGCAAATCAGACTCGTTGGTTCCGAAAGTGCGCAGCTCCATAACCTGGACGAAATTATTCAGCCTGGTGATGACGGTTTCGTTTGCAACGTACTGCATCTAATTTCCAAAGTTTGTAAGCAGAACATTCGTACATTTTTCTTGTAGCTTAAAAAGGCATCGCATCATGCAGATCTCTTGTTGGAGTATTAGGCAGTGTTGTCAGCAAATCCTTCGAACTTTCTGGATACTTTGTTTGTTAATGCGACAGATATATGCTCGATCATGGCGGCACTATGACGCCATCATCTGCAATACAAAGGCGAGATACGTTTTCTTCCGTTTTAAAGGTAGCAATCGCCTGCCTAGTCGAGAATTAGACGGAAGATGCTCGCACGTTTATTACAGCGCCATTACCAACTAAGAAACTCGTACCGATAATCAAGTCTTTTCTGCATTCTGGCAGCACAATAAAACTGGCGACGTGCGTGAAACCCCGTATTTCAATTCTTGCTGTGGATATTCCAGTTGCGTCGATGAAGTGCCCTTCTACTGTGCGAACTTGTGGTCCCTTCCCTAGAGTCAGCACTTTCTTCAGTATTTTACAAAGTCTGGTACTTATCACTGAATAATCGGCACCTGTATTTACCATTCCGATGACTTCGTAGCCGTCAACAAACACATGTAAATCAGAAGCAACGTCACTATCTTAGCACCGGTTTCTGAGTCGGGCGTCATTCAGGGTCAGCGATGGAGGTTTTTCTGCATTAGCGTTGACAGCAGCCTTGTCTCTACAGGTCACTGACTCTAGTTTCCCCGAAGCAGGCTTGGGAAATGAGACGTTGGGGAGCTTGCTGAAGGTCGGAGGCTAGGCGACCTATACCTTGCCGCTGTCGTTGCTCGAGGTCGGTGTCGTTGGAAGCCACGTGAGCTTTCAGGACTCGACTAGTATTCTTCAATGTTGAAGGGGCACTCACCATTTCGTGGTCGAGGTGCATTGACAGGAAAACCACTTAGTCTTGCCTTGTGGTAGTGGCACGTTCGGTGGAAGGGACCAGCTTTCCCAGAGTGGTAACAAAGCAGTATCCTGTCGGGAGTGCGCCAAACATCGCTCTTCCTGAGTCTCCTCTTGGACGTTGGCTGCAGGGCGCTCGGTGGCATTGGGTACTGCATAGGTGCAGCTGCCGCGACCTTCGCACGATCTGGAGATCCTCGCAGTAGCACCCGCATACGTCATTCTCGCCCACTCTTCTACGGTTCGCGTACCATTGAAGGTTCACGTACCACCGGCCTGACCTCCTGAAGGATCACGTCGGCCGGAGACGTAAGCATTGAAGTGTTGTGATCAGGCCACTGCTTCTGAAGCTCTTCTTTCACAACAGACCGCACTAGCTCGCGTAGTGCTTCCATGCTGTTACCGACTGCTGGTGGCAACATGTCCAAAGAAGTGATGATCGCATCCCGGTTGCTCGCTTTTGTAGCTCGCTACAACCTTGCTCGCTGTGGTAGCATCTTTTCTGTCGTAGTCGCCTTAGAACGAAACTAGATGATGGCGCGTGGTGGGCTCCAAAATAGTCCGGCAAAGATTTCTTGCTTCACTCCTAGCATCAGATGACGCAGCTTTCTGTCTTCGCTCATAATTGGATCCGCTCGGTGGAATAGGTCAGACATATCTTCCACATACATAGCCACACTTTCGTTATTACGCTGATTTCTTCTCTGGAGCGCAGCTTTAGCTCTCTCTTAGCGGTCTGTGTTCGGGAAAGCAGCGAGCACCTTCCGTCAAAAGTCATCCCACGACCAGAAGAAAGTTTTGTAGTTCTCATACCACGTTCGTGCACTATTTTCAGCACGAAGTTTGCACTCTTCCTCCAATCCGCTGGCCTTTGCAACGCGTTCAAAGTGTTCAAGCCAGTCCTCCGCGTCCTCGTAGCTTTCGCCGTGGAAAGGCTTTGGTACCATTGGCTGGTTCACTACAATGTTGGCTGGAGTGACCTAAGCTGTCATGTCAGCAGCGTACCTGTTAACAGACGTTGAGGTTCTAAAGCAAGTCGATAAATGTGAAACTCAGGAACTTCACCATGTAGGCATCAACTGCAGCGCTGATGATGAAGCGTCAGCTTGTTGGGCCCCAATCACTGTGGTGCTGGAATGTGCCCCGTCACTTGAGAGGGGCTTGGCATCGCACCCAGCACTTCCACTTAATTTATAACATACAGTTCAATGAATACTTTCGATAGATTCCCGTAAGCAGGACGAACTTGTGACCAAAAATAGTAACACAGCTAGAACGGAATCTCTTAGCAGTCCCGAAGATTCACTTCTGATTCATTCTCAACGTTCTTTCTTTTCTTCAACACGAGTTGCACGCAGCTGGGCCCTGCAGGCTCGTGTACCACAAACTATCCGAAGGGCATAAGTATCGGCTAGCGCGCGTAATTTGAAGTGACTTTTTGTTAGTATACACTCTAACATTTTGTCATCCGGACTACTCAACTCTTTATTACAAAGCGTGTTGTCTGATTCAAAATCAACAAAAATGTTCGTACGTGTACCCGCTCTAGTACGAAGTGTGGTATCGTCAACGTGTATCGTCATACTTGGCCATCGTAAGCTCCTTCACACCAACTTAGTTCCATTTCAACAAGCTTCATCTAAATATTTTATGACCATAGCCCCCATTTGATAGGAAAACGTGCTTTATGACATGTAATAAGTATTTTAAAACCAGACGCGTTTCCCATTCCTTACATAAGAAGCGAAACAACATGAAAAGCTTTCTAGTTGAGTTTCGTTTCACGCTTGGAATGTCGTCTGCTATCACCACCGATCGCGGTCGACAGTTTGAGTCTTATCTTTTAAAGAAGTTACGGTCTTGCAGTAAAATTCTTGGATTCGCACAGCAGCAGACCACGCCATCGCCAATGGCATAGTCAATTGTGTTAGCTGGCCCTGAACGCATCCTATGGTGACATTGAAGCAGGACATCAAGTCGACGCCTGCTGAGTTCACCTTTGGTTCTCTTGGTTCATCTTCCTGGAGAACTTTATGACGCTTGTTTTGCCCTGACTCAATCTAGTAAGTTGTGCAGCTGCATGAACTCCACTTTGCTGAATCTTTCTGCCCCACACCCTCACCTACAACACCATGCTTCTACCTACAGTTCTTCCTACTTGTGTTTGCGTGACGCAGTGCAGTCCGAAAGCCTTTTCAGTGCCATTACTATGGATGCTACCGTGTCATGAAGTGCGTTGAGAAATTCTATACGCTTGATTTGAATGGTAATCACGCTACCATGTCTATCCACCACGCTAAAGGAACCATCTGTCGGAATTCCATTACCCTGCCATAATGCGGACTGCGCCACATCTTCCTCTCCGCTTCGCCGTTTCATTGAATTCTGCCCCCTCCCTCCGTTCTTCCGCTGCAGCCAAAGAGAATGCTTTTGTGTCGTCAGGCTCCTTCCTTTCAGCGGGCTCCTTCTCTAGCGGGGTGTTTATATAGCAGCACCACGGATGAAACACAGTCGAGGTTCAACCGTCACGTTCGTGCTGGGAAGTATTTAGTGTGCAGTGCCGAAAGTGGTTAGTGAACTCCAGAAGCAGCCGGTGCAGCTGAAACCTTGGCCGATGGGCTCTGTTTACGTTCCAGGCGCGTCGCCCTACCTGCGATGGTTGCATCTGGTGGCTATAGTTCGACCAATTGGTGAATTTGGGAGGCCTGTGGTGACCTAAACCTATGAATGGCAACATGGCAAATTTTGGGCGATTTCTGACTTGAGTCTCGACTGAGTTAAGCATTCTATACTGAGTGTCTTCAAACAGAAAGCGTTACATTTTCTTCTATTTTTCGTATATATAGGCTCATAAATTATAGGCACACCTTACGTGCAACTTAGTACGTCCGTCCTGTTGCTCGTGTGTATCTGCTAATTCACCTACACCCTGGAAGCCCTTGCGCACTTGTGCGTCCACAAGTAACCTCCTAGGAAAATTGAGGTCAGCAGACTGCTTTGGGTGCCACGAGGCAGTGATGTTATACTTTGTTTTTTATGCACTTTGATTTTCATCGAAGTTTCGTGTCTTAAGTGGACAGGAGACTGTTAGGCCGCATGTGAATAGCTTGTAGACTTCTCCACTGCTGTAGTACTCGCTAATTTTGTATGTTGAAAACGTAGGTTGGCATGATTTCCTATTAACTAGCTTTTCCCATGGGCCAAGTAGTCAGGCTTTTTCAGCCAGCCTTCAGAAACTGCAGTGACAGGGATGTATAGCGTAAGCATGACCTTACACAAAATGTGGTTCAAGCATTGCAAAAAATAACGCAGTACTTGCGAATTCATTTCTGTTGTTTCGTAAGTAAGCTTTCTGCTTACCAAAAACATAATTCCACTGCAACGTAATGCTCTAAATCACCTAGAAGACTACACATCCTATCCCTCTATCAATGTAGCGACTGTTTCATGCTGTTGAAGCGATCACAAACTTTGGTTGTGAGGCGCTAGTATTCACGGACGCTGCTAGTACATTCCAGTCCTTTCAAACTGGAATAATGCTGAAGCGGGTGATGCCACTGGCATTAAAAAACATCAATTTATTTCAGGGTTCACTGATGGTTGGGTACACCACGGGGCTACACATAAGAATTTTTATTACGAGGAACGCCACACGTATGCAGAGGGGCGAGTTTTTTACAAAATTTTAAAAAGAATGGCGACATTGGGCGTCATTTTGCTCGTCGTTTGGCGAAGTTCACTCAAAAGTCAGTGGAAACCCTGCTAGAAGCCGTTCCCGAGGTTTTTGCAGTCACCCCTCGCTGCGCTGTCGGTCTCTTCGTGATGACATTTTACACATACAAGTTTGTATTCGTGACTACAGCTGAGCGCTTGCTACCTAGCGGCCCCTCCTGGAAAGAGCGCTGCCAGGGTCAATCACGAAAGGAGATATGTTACCGCGTTGTGCGCGTTGAGAATTGGCCGTATGGGTACTTTATTTTCGCCACACCATACGCGAGAGCAAGGAAATGAAGAAAGTGACGTTCATAGAGCCGTGTGCCGCAATATGTGGCATTGTGGTTGAAAGATTGATATCTTGATATGTGGGGTTCAACGTCCCGAAACCACTATATGGTTATGAGAGACGCCGTAGTGGAGGGCTCCGAAAATTTAGACCACCTGGGTTTCTTTAACATTGTGTTGAAAGGCAACAACGTAAGTCATATTACTTCCAGAAGGAGGCAGAAGACGCGCGATTGAGAATAGCGCAAATCATAAAATTAAGCATTGAAAAGATGGTGACGGACACGGGTATTTTTTTTATAATCAATTTGCAGGTGATGGCGTAATTCTCATTTGTTAGTACAGCGATATTTAGCGTGTGTGCATTGTTTTCAATATTCAGCTTCTCTAAGCGCGCACTAGTGGTTCCTTATATAAAGAAGCGTTTTAATTTTTTTTTCGTTCAGTGTGTGGCTGCATTGTTCACATAAGCTTGTTTTCTGCGCAAGTCATAGTCTACGCATTCTCCAATTGAACTGCTGCTATCCTTCTCCCGAACATTTTTTTTAATTTTGCATATGTACACGCATGCACGCTAGTAATGAGATGTTTCTAGGATATATATATATATATATATATATATATATATATATATATACATATATATATATATATATATATATATATATATATATATATATATATATATCGCTTTAAACTGCGGTCAGGATGACCACTTTCACGGGGGGGGGGGAGTTAGTGTAGGCATTCATTAAGCACATCTACTATATTTACACATATTCATCATCATGAGTGGTCGTCATCTTCATCTGCTGTGGGGACTTGGCTTGTCTGAGTTCTGTGCCTTGGGCGTGGTCACCCCATCGTGTCTTCTGAGCCTAATAAAGGTTGCCTTCACCGTTACATCACAATATATATATATATATATATATATATATATATATATATATATATATATATATATATATATATATATATATATATATATATATATATATATATATATATATATATATATATATATATATATATATATATATATATATATATATATATATATATATATATATATATATATATATATATATATATATATATATATATATATATTGACACGTTCCATTTCCCAAGTTTTTGCTATCGTCCCAAAACACCACACGATTCTCAGCGCAAACCACGCCTGCAGTTTTCGAGAAGGTTCCGGACTGTAGTAGATCATTTCGATAAGATCACGCCCACTGTGCGAACGGTACAGATTGTTCTGGAACCTACGCCACCGCCAGCGATAACGCTAGAACATTCGACGGCAAGAGTATAAATGCCGACGCGCTTCGCCGCTTGTCAGTTGTTGATCGAAGGCCGACGCTCCGTTCGCCGCTATCAGTCCGAGACTGCTATCTGTGCGAGACTGCTGCTGTAATTGGACTTTCCCTTTACCGGGCACAGGTTCGCCCAAATAAACAGTTAAATCCCAACACGAAGTCTCCTGTCTTCGGCCACGCCACGACCCCGTGACAATATATATATATATATATATATATATATATATATATATATATATATATATATAGTCCGGTAGATCCTCCGTGAGCAGTCACAACGTGGTTTACTTCGACGTTTCGGCCTAAAGTCTGACCTTCATCAGGATGAAAGGTAAAGTTTGTTGGTGCTCAGCTTTATACAATCTCAAATCTCAAAATGACAGAAAAAAAGAAAAAAAAAGAAAAGAAAGAAGAAAAACGAAAAAAAGAGAAAGAAAAGAATATAAGGTGGACTCCCCTCGGGCGCCCCCCTCCCACTTCCCTTTCATCTCTCTCCCCTTTCTCCCCTTCACCTTTCTGATGTCAGTGGTCTGTGTATGCTTCCTTTCACTAACGCATTCTTCCCGACCAGACGGTGCCTCCTGGCACTGGCGGCTCGGTGTGGGTGAAAAAAGAGGTTTTAATAGGAAGTTCTAAGCCTTCAACTACTCGGAGCGCTCTCAACATTTCGTCGTAGAAAGAGGGGTACCACGTATTGGGGCAGAAGCTGATAAGCGGGCATTTTAGGAAGTTTTAAGCCTTTAACTACTCGGGGTCCCGTCAACATTTCGTCGTAGAAAGAGGGGTCTCACGTATTGCGGCAGAGGCTGGTAAGCGGGCGCAATGCGAATTCCTTGCCCGCTTCTGAATTACGCGTGCAGTAGGGGCCTCCCGACTGTGCACAGGGTTGCTGTTGGGCATGTCACACTTGGCACAATTGATTGGGCAGTAAAGTAAAAACAGAAAACAGTCGACAGCTGCACATAGGAGGAGTAGTTACACTTGGAATTGTTTTGAGTTGTCCAGTGGCCTTCGCAGCTGCAGTGCCCTGAACTCAGTTACTATTTTCATTATTGCTGTTATTGTTTTCTAACGCTTTAATTGCTGCAAGTGTTCCAGGATTCTCATTTATTCCTCTATCAAGGGTGTTAAATCGGTGGATAAGGTATGACTCTAGTTGTTCACATTCTCGATTTGATTTAAATCCCGTCTCTGAGAGCGTTACTGATAGTTTGCCGAATGCATGGTCGGGAAGATTGAGATGTTTTGATAGAGGTAGACTTGGGGCTGATTTTGCATGGGCTCTGGGATTATTGAAGCGAACCCTAAATGGTGTTTTTGTTTGTCCGATGTACTGCGTGCCACACACGTTGCATTCGAGTAGGTATACCACATTAGAGGAATCGCATGTTAGGTTTGCTCGTATGGTAATCGAAAACTTGGATTGTGTGCTGGTTGCTTTGTGTGTTTCTCGCATCACCTTACATACAAGACATCGTGGCTTTAAACAAGGTCGGCATGAATTATTGGGGGGTGATGTGTTAATTTGAGAGTGGACAAGTGTGTCTTTGAGGTTACGTGGTCGTCGGTAAACGACGCCTGGAGCAGATGGAAATGCGTGTTTCAGACGTTCACTTTGTTCCAGAATGTTGTAATGTCGTTTAAGGATTTTGTTTACATTGGGGAAGTTTGTGTTGTAAGTCAAGCAGAGGTTTGTTCGTTGTGGGTCTTCTTGCGGTGGTCGCTTCATAAGTAAGTCTTCACGCTTTAGTTTTCTCGCTTTTTGAACAGCTTCATTAATTACATGTGGGGGGTATTTTTGTTTCTCGAGCATAAGTTTTAGCCTCTGTGAGCTCGTGTCAAAGTCGGCGTCTCTAGAGCAGATTCGCTTAAACCGGTGAGCCTGGCTGTATGGAATACTGTTTTTACAGTGGCGTTGGTGATCGATTTGGTAACGGAGGTATTGTTGTCGATCCGTTCGTTTGCGATATAGGGTTGTAGAGAGCTTTTCTTCTTCTATCATTATGGTAGCATCAAGAAAATTTACGGTTACTTGCGAGTATGTGTGTGTGAAGTGTATGTTCGGATGTACATATTGTAAGTGCCGATAAAGCTGAGAAGTTTGTCCTCGCTGTGGGTCCAAATAAGAAAGATGTCGTCTATGTATCTTCTGTATAACATTGGTTTCAACGAACTTTGTGCAAGAAATTTGGATTCTAGCTTTCCCATAAATATGTTGGCATAATTAGGTGCCATTTTGGTGCCCATAGCGGTCCCGCTTATTTGTCGAAAATACTCTTGGTTAAACTCGAATCAATTTAATTCGAGGACCAACCTCGTCAAAGTTGCGATGGCAGAGAAATCTGGCGTGTTAGATTGTCTATTCTTTATATATATATATATATATATATGAGATATAACTGACAGTAATGCCAAGGAATGTACAGGGGAAGTTATTAGAACCAATGGAATGTAAATAAGAAGAAAGAAGAAAGAAAAGTGGATGAAAAAATCCACTTTTCTTGAACGCGCTATTAGCATTGAACGCGTTATTCGAAGGTCGTAGGTTCGATTCCTGCTCACAGCTGGTAATTTTTTCATCCACTTTTCTTTCTTCTTTCTTCTTATTTACATTCCATTGGTTCTAATAACTTCCCCTGTACATTCCTTGGCATTACTGTCAGTTATATCTCATTAATATTGTGTTAAAACACGGAAATACGGGCCCTTAGGTGTACACTTCTCTCCCTTATATATATATATATATATATATATATATATATATATATATATATCTTTATATATATATATATATATATATATATATATATATATATATATATATATATATATATATATATATATATATATATATATATATATATATATATATATATATGTATATATATATATATATATTGTAACGAAGAGCGGCGCTGACTGATTTTACTCCAGTTTTTGGAGCGGAGCTAGTGGCGATTATTTCAGCTCTTCGAAAACTTCCATCAAATCAAAACAACGCAGTCAAAATGACGGATTCTCTTTCAGTTTGTGCAGCTCTGACAGCTTCAGAGAACTCTCGAGTTCTAAGCTCATTCAAAACATTAGTACCCCCGCAATTGAGACTCCTGAGGTTAGTATGGGTTCCGGGACACTGTGGATTAAGATTAAATGAATTGGCCGATTCCTTAGCACGAACCGCACTTGATGGGCCAGTTTTGTCCATACTGCCAGACGTTGAATATATCACGGCAATAAGATATCTAAAATCAGCAATCTCCTCTGATACGATAGAAAAAGTAACTACATGGACAGAATATAACCACCTCATGTTTCCACGGCAACCCCACTGGAGCCAGTCCAGAAAGCTCGAAGTCTTAATTAGTAAATTTCGATGTCGTGTCCCCCCCCCCCTATACCTGTATTTACCCATAGCTGGTCAGACAACATCACCCCTCTGCGCATTCTGCGGAGAAATGGAATCCCTAGATCATTATTTTTTGTATTGTCGCCGCTACACTATACTTCGAAACAGATTACTAGTTATGCCATTTCTGAAAATAGGCGTTAGATTGACGGTGGAAATGGCGCTAAGCTTTGGTGCCTCAGTTTTGGGACATTGCCAAAGGGATGCTTTCAATGCCGTTTGCGATTATAATCAGGCAACCAAGCGTATACCTTTGTGATCTTCAATCAAAAAATTATTAGTTATTACTCCCCAGGGCAGAGTGAAGTAAACGCAGCTGTGTGGTAATCATAACACCTCAAATCTCAAAATTGCTCAACTTGATTTTTTTTACGTTTGCACTTTTTATGTTGTTTTTACAATAGTCTTATTATATTACCAATTCATTACACATAGTTAAAATGATCACAGTAAAACTGCACTACATTTTCTTGGCCAATCCCCCTGAGTGGGTATGAGCCATCATCCCAGGAAAACAAAGCAAAACAAAACAAAACAAAACAGCTTGCCCGACGAACGAGTGTTGTGTCTGTCTCGCTTATTACAATGACGCAGCCGTTCAACGAACCTGTGTGCGACGACCTGCGTGAAGAAACCGTCCTAGGGAGCAGACGCACTCTCCAGCGGCCCGCAGCTCCTGCTACCGTGGCCATTGCAACCAACCTGGCCACCGCGGGTACCTAAGGTCCCTAGATGAAACAAGTTTCCAAGGTAGGGACACCCTCCCTTTTCCTCCTCGCTTATTTGCCTGAAGCGCCCCCTAGAAGGTTCAAAACTTTCATCCAAAAGCGAATGTTTGGGTTCTGTTGCTACGGTGAATAGATGTAAACGAAACAAAATGGAACAAAATAAGACGTAGAATAAACAGTTACCTTTATGAACATAAACGGCACAACACAAGAGCAAGCGGGATGTGCGTTACTCAACCGGCAACGTTGGGCAGTTGTATACTTTACACCACTAGCCATGGCGTCTCGCGTAGTACATTTTTGTTCCACGGCCGCGGTATTTCGTCCAGCTCTAACTAGTCCACTTCTCCGATTGTGTTTTGTTCGTGCTGTGACACAGTGGACGTGCTTCTTGCTGGATCCTGTAAGTGGCCACAGGGCGTGACGCTGTGACGATTGATTACAACCGGCTTGTGCACACGCAAGAAAAAAAAACTACGACCAGACTGGTATGAACACTCGTCCAGCAGCACTGCGATGACGTTTTTTTTAAATGTGCCCATTTGGACAATCGTGATGCCAAGTGATTCTGATGCGGTGCTGGGAACTTCCTGAAAAGTGAGAGTTCTACTGGTGAGGTGTCTCGAAGCAGCGCGTTTCGGCTCAAGCGGGAACTGGCCAAGAGTGAAATGTTTCTGAAGGTGCGTTGATTACAACCCACAGCTGTTCTGTATACGTGCATACCCACATGTATTTGTACCAACTGGCATGCACTATACACGCATTAGACGCGCGCCTGGCGTTTCAATAAAAACCGACAAGTGAACTCGCTTCGCAAATCCGCGTCGACATACGTTAACGGAGTTGCACGAAAGCATTCGCGTGAAATGGATCATAGTTGCACTTCATGGTGCGCTTCATCTCGGAAAGCACGAGGTAAGTTTAAGAGAGCGAAACCATTTTGTGTTGTTTACGGCAACGCAGCATTGCTGAAGAACGCAGATGTTGCATTGAACGAGCATGGCGAAACAATCTTGGTCGACTTAGCGCACACCGAAACGCTCCTCCTCTTCAGTTTATGTTCTGGCTACGATTTTGTCTTTGGTCACGGCGAGAATCCAGCTGGAGCCATATGCGCATGCGTACTCGTTTTGAACCTTTTCCATAATAATAAATACCACCGCCAGCCATTTGCAAGATCACGTGCAAGTAATGCACCAATTACAAACGCGGATATCAGAGAAAAAGAGGAGTAATCGAGAGAGTGAGGAGGACGGCTCGAGAACAATGAGTGACGCTACCTTGTTTCATCTAGGAACCTTACGGGTACCGAAGCCAGTGCGCTGCCTGCAGGCGTCCTTGCCAAACCACAAAGTGACTCCACTGACTGCTTCGCAAACCGCCTCCTTGCCAGGGACGCAGTACACGCTCCCTTGGACTTTGCCTCAGGTACCATCCCTTTAGCAACGTAAGTACCATCGCCAGAAGACAGGCGTAATTCCTCGCCTGTTGCCACCAGCAAACTCTGCATGGTTCTGCAGGCCGTCGCTACTTCGAGCCAGCGTCTTGTAGACGCCACCATCACCTTCTCAGCAGCCTGTGCACGCACCACGTTGCCTCCTTCATCTGTGGCAGAAATTCCTGAGTTTACTGGCGTTGATCAAGACCCAACCGTCTGGCTGGATGAAATCCATTCGTTCGCCCGTCGACATGCATGGACTGACGACGAGACGCTATCGCTAGCCGTAAGCCGACTGCGCAAGTCCGCCAAAGCGTGGCATCAATACGATGGCTGCAAGTACAAATCCTGGAGCGACTGGACTACAGCCTTCGTCACGGCCTTCTCACCACTTCCATCCGCATACGATGACCATTTCATGCGCATGCGATAGTTCGGCAGGCTCCATCGAAAGACGCCCGTAAATACGTCTACAATATGCTCGAGCTTCTCGACAAATGTGGCATTACATGGATCTCTCCGGCTGCCCGCCAGTATGTCGTTGATGGCTTGGCTGACCCTACCCATGCTGCCATATTTTTTTTTCCGGTCACCCGAAGCGTCACCCCAGGTTTTCGCTCAAAAGGCACCCGAACTTCAGCAGAACTCTCGTTGTCGGCTTAGCTTGGACACATTACGACTGTCCGTTCGACTTACGCCACCACATGACACGGATGCTTCAAGTGCGGTCGCATTGGCCACAACGCCAAGAAGTGTCGTCAACCTTTCCAGACCCGAATCCACTACCAAGCTTGTCAAACTCCTCGGATGTCCATTCATGTTGAAGGAATAGGTGACCTATCTGCTCTGGTGGATACCGGCGCGGAACGAACGGCGCTACACCGACGTCGTGCTCCGGACACTATCCGACCATGGACGCAACTTCACCTCTGCTGACTTGGAGGAAGTGCTATGCCAGTCGGAATGCTCGACATTTCAGTCCAGACGGCAGCGGGCACTTAAGTTCTTCAAGCCATTCCGTCTTTGAAGATCTTTCTGCTGACATGATCCTTGGTACTGACTTCTTGCTATCTGATGACATTGAGCTCACCATACATCGCGGCCACGTCGAGCTCCGCTCTTCAGAAGCTGGGACATACGCCACAACCCTGCCACCTCCGACAGGTGAGCCGTCCACTCCGCCTACCTTATCTTCTATATTTTCTGGCCATCAGCCAGTATTCGCTAGCAATACAACAGAACTGCCAGGCACTAATTTGCTGCTCCATCGCATACCAACAGGACATCATCCGCCAATATGCGTACCACTGAGACGATATGCTGAACGATAACGGGCAGTGATCGCAGAACACGTTGATGAAATGCTTGCCGCGGGCATTATTAGGCCGTCATCAAGTCCGTGGGCAGCGCCAGTCGTCCTTGTTTGCAAAAAAATAGATCGCTACGCTTCTGCGTGGACTACAGGCAGCTCAATAAGTGTACAATGCCCGACTTCTACCCTTCACCCCGCATCGATGACGCTGTTGATACAATACGTCACTGCAAGTTCTTTTCGTCGCTTGAATTACGCGCAGGGTACTGGCAGATTAACGCCGCGGAGGAAGATAGATGTAAAACGGCCTTTCGCACACCTTTCGGTTTGTATGAATTCAACTGCATGCCGTTTGGGCTAAGAACGGCTCCTAGCACTTTTCAGCGTGCGATGAATTGAGTGCTCGGACCATTGAAAAACCAAGCCTGTGTGGTGTACTTAGACGACATCTGTCGTTGGCAAGACAGTGGATGAACACCTTCGCAATTTGGACGAAGTACTACACAGACTCTATGCAGCAGGGTTTCATTTGAAACAAGAAAAGTGCCAGTTTGGGGTGTCCAAGATTTCGTACCTGGGACATTATATATCTCCTGTCGACATTCAGCCACTCCCGGAGTGCATAGCTGCCGTGTCGCAGTATCCCACACTAACTTGCTTGAAGCAGGTTCAGTCATTTCCAGGTATGGCGTCGTATTTGCGAAGGTTTATTCCCCACTTCGCTTCGATCACAGCTCTCTTGAGCAGTCTTCTTAAAAAGACGCGCGGTTTGAATGGGGCGTCTGACACAAAAATGCTTTAAGAGCTATAAAACAAAAGCTCACTTATAGCCGCATACTGAGTCACTGAGTCATTTCAATGAAGGCTGGTCCACCGAAGTGCACACTGATGTCAGCCAAGTCAGCCTAGGAGCTGTGTTAATGCAGCGTGATCCAGATGGCGTGAAACACGTGGTCGCTTATGCCAGCCGAAAACTTTCAGACACCGAGCGCCACTATAACTCCAATGAGCTTGAATGTCTTGCAGTGGTATGGAGCGTCGATAGTAAGTTTCGAAATTATCTTTTCGGGTGTAAATTCACTGTTGTGGCTGATAATGCTGCTATAGCATGGATGTTCTCCAAGCAGCAACTTAAGCACAAACTTGCCCGGTGGATAATCACGCTGCAAGAGTACAATTTTGACATGTGCCACCGCGCCAGGGGGCTAAACAACGTCGCCGATGCACTCTAACGGAACCCCCTTGACTGCGCGCAACAAACCAGGCAAACCCCCCACAATATTTTCGCCCAAATGAATTTATCCCGAGCCCAACAGGAGGATAAAGATTTGGCATCCATTATTGCATCTATCACTGACAAGGGAAATCCCAGTACTTTTGTGGTGCGCAATGCCGCATTGTACCGGCGTCACTGGCGAGCGGACCGATCCGAAGAACGTTACCTCCTAGTGATCCCGAAATCCCACAGGTCAGAAATATTACGAGCTATTCTTGACTCCCCAGAAGGCGGACACGCCGGCCAACGAGCTACGCTCCAGAAACTACAAGATCGTTTTTGGTGGCCGAAGATGCAAAGTAGCGTCCATTCTTATGTCGCCAGTTGCAAAATCTGATAGCAGTTTAAGCGACTTCCTGAGTGTCAACCTGTATTACTATCACCAATCCAGATACCCGAAACAATTTCTCACACAATTGATATTGATTACATGAGACCTCTACCCACCACCACTGCGGGAAATCGTTACGTCATTGTAGCAGTAGACTACCTGTCAAAATACGTGGAAGTGGAGGCCGTGCCATCTCTTGCATCCACTTACCTAATCGACTTCCTCGAGCACCGATTTGAATGGAGACATGGCTTACCAAAAAAAAAAAAGTTACGGCATATTCACGGGGTGAATGATGATGAATGGGCGAAGCTCCGGAGGGATTCATCGGTAAACTGTGAATCTTCCGTGTAATTCGCCCAGTCGATCATCATGTAAAGACGTGAGAAACGCTGTGTGTGTATATACACAAATCAACTTTTATTTGTTCTTAGACGATGGATGGCTTGCGATGTCCCCTGCCTCGCGCGCTCGCACATCGGGATTCTGTCTGCGAGCGCGCGCTGCTGCCGCCTTGCGCTCTCTCCGCTGTGCAGCCTTATCCATCTGGCGACTCCGAGCGCGCGCCAACAGCGAACGATGGATGGATGGATGGATGGATGCTATGAGCGTCCCCTTTATAACGGGGTGGTGACAAGTATGCCACCAGGCTCGACAAAAAAAAAAACCTTTTTTCTTTTTTTATGTTGGCCTAATGCCTCTACTTCGATAAATTCTATCTTAATGGAAAAAAAGGTAAATTTTCAGCTTAAGTTCTCTGCCATTTACGGCACACTGTCCATATTTTATTTTTCCAATATTTATTTTTGTCCTTTCTCTCTAATTTTCTGCCACCAATACTCTAACCGTCTCTTACTTATTTCAATCGCGGGTGTGTTCAGCTTTCCATTGTTGTCCCTAAAACCCAGGGCTTCCTGTAGGCTCGTGCCCAAACGTACACCTGGGTGGATATCTCCACATTCAATCAGAACATGCTCCGCCGTTTCCTTATCTTTCCCGCAGCATGTGCATTGTTCTTCTTCTTTACTGAATCTTGCTTTATAACTACGCGTTCTAAGGCAACCCGATCTCGCTTCAAACAGTAAAGCGCTTCCCCTTGAATTATCGTAAAATGCCTCCCTCCTTATTTCATTTTTGCCCTTTCGGTAGTTACTCAAAGCCGGTTTTTTCTCCATAGCTGCCATCCAGTAAATCCTCTCCGCCTCCCTGACTTTTCCCTTAACGCTCTTTGTTGACATATGGCTTACAATACCAGCCGTATACTTACTAGTGAGTCTTCTAGTTCTTTTTCTCCACTGTGTGTCCACGCTCTTCCTATACAAATAACGGAACACCTTCTCTGCCCATCTACTCTCCTTCATATTTCTTAGCCTTTCTTCGAACCTTATTTTGCTCTGCGCTTCCCTCGCCTCAAAACCTGCCCACCCCATATCGCCCTTTACAGCCTCGTTTGTCGTCTTCCCGTGAGCACCCAACGCGAGGCGTCCCACAGTCCTTTGATTTACATCCATTCCCGATTGCACCTCTGCCCTCATGCACACCACTGAGTTCCCAAAAGTAAGCCCTGGAACCATTACACCCTTCCACAGACCTCGAAGCACCTCATACCTATTGTATCCCCACAACGCTCTGTGCTTCATTATTGCCGCATTCCTCTTTCCTTTTGCTGCCGAGGCTTTTTCCTATACCTCCATGTATCTATCACTCTCATTTACCCATACTCCAAGGTACTTGTATTCACTTACCCTCGGTATTTCTTGGCCTTGTATGGACACCGTCTGATCACAGGGATCATTGAATACCATCAATCCACACTTCGTTACACTGAATCTTAGTCCAAGAGCTTCACCTTCCCTTCCGCATATATTCGCCAGCTGCTGTATATCATCTCGACTGTCCGCAAATAAGACGAATGGAGACATGGCTTACCAAAAAAAAGTTACGGATTTTATTACAACGCTCCCCCTAGCGTACGTCGCCGCACTAAATCGAACGATTGCCTTCAACCAATGACACGCGCCATATGTGACATCATTCCCATTTTATAAGATCTCGCGTCTTTCATCAACTACAAGTACCGCTTTCTAGTTTATAACATCTTGCATCTTTTCATCATCAGCTACAAGTACCACCATCTAGTAAACACTACAAGAACTAAACGAGAGGTGGCTACATACAGGAGACGGTACCGCCATCTAGTGAACACTGCAAGAACTAAACTAGAGGTGGCTACATACAGGGGACGGTACCGCCATCTAGTGAACACTGCAAGAACTAAACTAGAGGTGGCTACATACAGGCTACAGGGGACGCGCAGCCCACGCCCTAAGGAGCTTCGCCCCTAAAAACTTAATATCTGATCGGCTACAACGTTTCGTAGCGGGGAACTGAAAAAGTACCTTTGCACGGCAGGCGTGCAGCACCACTTCGCATCCGTGTTTCATCCTCAAGCAAACGGCCTTACTTAGAGAACCAACCAGAGCATCCAGGCATGACTCGCTCCATATACGAAGGCAGGGAAAAGAGGAGAGGCCGACTGGGACGTCCACCTTCCGTCAGCTGCTTTTGCGAATAATACGGCACTGCAGACGTCTACCGGGGAAACGCCCTACGAAATTGTTTATGGGAAACTACCGCAGCTGAAAGCGGTCCTCAGTCTGGATGCTCCCATTATAATTCCACGTGCCAACGATCGCAAAGCGGCCTGTCAGAAGATCCGAACTAAGGCGATCAAGAATGCCACCCACGCACAAGAAAATCGAAAGCGCCACTATGACAGACGCCGTAGACCCGCTCCTGCTTACAACATCGGTGACGAGGTCTGGGTGCAAAGGGGCACCAGCGGGCCTGCCAAGAAGCTACTCCCTAAGTTCGACGGGCCATTCATAGTTACTCAGTGTGAAGGAGAAAATACCTGGTGTGTGAACACCTCAGATGCAAACTTCAATCTCGATAAACGCAAAAGAAACAACTTTGCCGTGCATGTGTCGCGCCTGAAAAAAGCAGTCGGACCACTGCAGGTGCAATGAACTGTTTTTCCTTTTTTCTTTGTCATGTCCGCAGTGTGGCCGAATGTAACGAAGAGCGGCGCAGCAGCTGTGGGCCATGGGCTGGAATGCGAGGAAGAAGAGGCAGAATAGAACAGCTTGCCCGACGAATAGGTGTTGTGTCTGTCCCGCTAACTACAATATATATATATATATATATATATATATATATATATATATATATATATATATATATATATATATGTGTGTGTGTGTGTGTGTGTGTGTGTGTGTGTGTGTGTGTTTGTGTGTGTGTGTGTGTGTGTGTGTGTGTGTGTGTGTGTGTGTGTGTGTGTGTGTGTGTAACGTATGAAGTGATGGTTGGTAAAAGCTGAGAAGGAAGAAGTGAGATTGGCATAAACATGGCGTATGAGCCTGGCCACGTCACCCAGTCATCGTAGCGTCACACAAGTCGACAGCATGGAGACCTGCCTGCCCCTTCATTAGTCACTCATCATCGACGCAGTTCCCCAGAAGACGCCCTGACCGTACATTGACTACTGAATCATCGCATAGGAGTACAACGGTCAGCACCATGACAGAACCATCGGCTGACCTCGACATCCCCAAGTACACCGGATCAGCCGATGACGGACCCGTACAGGACTGGTTCAACCTGTTCGAACTCCATGCTACCGCTGCATCTTGGTCGGAACGGGAGACGGTTACGAATTTCAGCGACTACGTCACCGGTGAGGCATTTAAATTTTACCTTATTTACATATCCGTGAACGACGAGTCATGGCGAAAAATCAAAGAGGAGATGATTACCCGTTTTATTGACTTTGACCAAGACTTACTCATTGCTAACCATCTAGAGACAACTGCACACTATCGTCAATTTCCTAAGCAGTCCTCAAGCATTCGAATGTCCAGCGCTGATCGACAAGTGTCTCAAAACGAAGTGGCACATGCGTTTACTTACAGAAGGCCATGCATACATTGGGAAAAACCCAACCGTCAAGCACGTCTCCTTTGTACACGAAAGTCGGCATTTCCGTAGTCATCGCTTCAGCATATGACACGAGACGTTGCTGAACCGCCTGATGCCCTGCACTCTTCGTCTCGCATACGTGATCCACAACCTGGGTTTTCGTGACGCGGTTATTCAAGCGCTCCTAACGCTCACCACTTAGCCTTATAAGGACGCCGTATTCATGGCAGATGACCTGGTGCATCAGAAAAATACTCTGCCAAGCCATTCTTCTTCCGTACGGTTTCATGTATCACCGTCCGGTGCACACACCCCCGAGAGTCCAAACAAAACAGAACGCTCAAAGGCATCGAACGTCGCACGCTACCAGGCGCAAGAACTACTCGCAACGAACAGCGAAAAAGAAGCCCCTGAAGAGCTTCGTGTCATTTCTACGGCACCGCAGACTTGCCAAAATCTGCAGTTCAAACCTAGTAATGCCATGTCAGCTGTGGTGCCCACATGCAGAGCTCACCAATTCAGGAATCGAACAAATTCAGAAGTGCATGATACATCAAACCTCGCACACAGTTGTCTTTCGCAAGCACCTGTAATAAACCCCGTAACCGAAGCCTCTGAAGAACATGCTAGCAATGATGACGCATTACCAACTATGCCAGACAAGCAAGACACCAGTTCACCATTCATCAGCTGTCTACAGGACGCGTCAAACACCGAAGGAAATGAATGCCCCATTCCGGAAAGGGCGCCACTACAGCCATCTCTTGAACAGCCTCAGGAAAGCAAGCAAAGCCACGTTCATAAACTCATGCTACAACGAGAGAGACTGCAACGAGGACATCGACGAACGCAAAATTCAACGGAAGCGCACTCACCAATAAAAGAACATCGGAAAATAAGATCTCTAATCCAAAGACCAATTCAAGATGTCAGACACTTTCGCACAAAAAAAAAGTCACCAAAAACACTCCCTGTCTCAGCTATTACACCGACTGCACCACCACAGAAAACGCCGAGAAAGACGCGGAAGCACTGCTCGCACACCGCAAGCACTCAGGCACTTCGTCACAGTCCGTCAAAAAGCACGAAAGCAAGAAGCACCGGGATGGCACCATTCACGACAAAAAATACAACCCCGACGACATCCGAGCTGCCGATGCAACAATGCGTTCCAACCTTGCTCAGTCCCCAGAACAGTTCAAGCAGTATTGTCAGTGTTAATGTGTAGCCCACTCTATCCGGAAGGCAACAGTCAAGCTCGTCCACCAGAGTCGTCATAAAAATCACCGGACTGCTCCCTCGGCCTTGAAGATTTAGTGAGATTGTGGAACTCCGTCGGGACGAGAAACTGCGAATTTGGCCATTATTTTGTTTATTTTGTTTTCAATTTGTTGTAGTTTGTAACCGGTGCCAGCTTTCGGGGGGAGGGGGAATCGTGTGACGTATGAAGTGATTGTTGGTAGAAGCTGAGAAGGAAGAAGTGAGATAGGAATAAACATGGCGTATGAGCCAGGCCACGTCACCCAGTCATCGTAGCGTCATATATATATATATATATATATATATATATATAAAGAGATAGAAAAAGAGAGGGTTACGAAACGGCTGTGTTGGTTAGTGTTGTGTAGATTGTCGTAGACAAATAGCAAAACGTGTACGCTTATCCCAAACTGTTTATTGGTCAACGTTTCAATCATACACCGATCTTCATCACTTATAAAACCTAAAACCCTTACCCTAATACCACTTAGTGCAGGGCAATAGTAGACACCAAGTCCACAGTAGAAGATTATCTCGATACCTACATTGAAGAGACATCTTTTGAAATTATAACATACACAGACCAGCAGTTGCTCAAATATTTCAAGGAAGGCGATTGTTACAATCGGTGCCATGTACTTACTTCTTCTTCATTTTCTGCAACTCAGGTTGACGTGATTCCATGTCCAACAACTGTATCTTGGTCAGCAGGGGGAAGATCAGTCCGAGCTTCGCCTCCGACGCACGCAAACGCTCGCGCACCTTGTCTAACTGCTCACGGATTCTCCCTTCTTGGGACTCGTATTTCTCCTCCAGGTCTTTCTGCGAAGTTTTGCTCGTGGCTTCCGTAATGTTTGCATTACGGAAGCCACGGAAGCCAATTCAGTGGTGAGTTGATCATTTTCTTTTTGAAAGTAGTCAGACTTTGGTAGGGGTTTGATCTGGGGAGTTCACCGGTCACTCTGGGTCATACATACTTGAGATACGGTGAGCTCTGCAGCCGAGGCACGCGATTCTCAGTCTGCAGTCGCTCGCGCGGTGACCTTTACTGGTGCATTGAATCAGTGGAGAAGCCTTTCACTATCTGATAGCAGTAGATCTCTATGGTAGGACTCCGTCAAGTGCTGCGTCGATTTACAGAATGTCAGCTCGACTTCGTGGGAGAAATAGAACCTTGACAGTCAAGTACCAATGCCACTGAGGTTGTGTTGTAAAAAAAAAGATTGTTTCGGTTTCTGGGATCACACGCCTTATCGTAACCTTTGTGCTCCCTAAAGTCGCTATTTACGAAACTCTCCACTTCAACTCATGCAAACTGCAGAAGGTGATCTAGTTCCATGACGTGTTCAATTTAACGTTGTCGACAATGGATATTGCAGGTTCTGCTACGCAAGATATGTGGTAGGCAACAACATTGTCATGTGACAAAGCCCTTAGCAGAAGGTCAAATTGCATCGATGAGAAAGACGACCTGCTTACTTCAAGGGCCTCCGATCTGCGGCTGTTAACCAGTACTTGGTCGCGCAGCTCATGTAGTCTGGCCACTTCATAGGAAGAACGCACAGGAGTAAGCCTCAAAGCATTCAGAATTATTTCTGCCCTAAGTGCTTTTTGTCGGCGAAGTCAGCATGGCTAAGGCATCTTCGTAACACGCTTCCGTGGTGGGTAACCCCGCAATAGCCGCCGCAGTGTCTCTTTTCACAAATAGTTTAGGTGATTGAATTTGTCGTTATTTGTTAAATTACCGTTTCGGTTGACGACCACATTGAATTGTTCCCAGAATGCGTTCCACGTGCACGAGTCACCAGCGAATAGAATAATTCTCAGCTTCAGCAACTTGGCTCCTGGTGTATCTGCATGTTTCATTCACGCCGGCACGTCACCAACTTCGATAGGCGATGGCATCGCTGATGTTTCGCTGTGCAAGCGGCGTTTGCACTGGAGCACGGCTAAGATGAGGACGCGTTGTCGTCATCTTCAATTACGTTGGCAAACTCTGCTTCGAATGCTTCCTCACATAGAGTTTCATACAATATATACGACAGAGGAGTCTGGTGCTGCGATCGTGTATCCCAACGGTAAAATTGGGAAGTACAGGCTTCGGATAGGATAGGGCTAGATAGCGAACTGTCTGCAAACGTTTTTCTACAATTTCAGTTTCTTTCTTTGTGTAACGTAGATAATAACGTGCGGAGAAAAGCACTGAAGCAGTGCAGTTATTGCTCGAAGAGGCTAAAGACAACAAGTTCTCCTGATTTGCTTTGATGTTGGAGCTTTACGAGTCGTATTTGATAGTTCAAACGAAACGTAGACCACTCACCACTGCGCATGGATGTAGCGTCGCATGCCACAGCAGGGTATTGCATCAAGTTCTAGTTTTTAATCAGCGTGTCTATCCTAAACTTGTTTAAATTGACTGCAAAATGGTGAAGAAGCTAATTACATGTACTGTCACGCACCAACTCGACTTCAAAATAAAACCAGAGGTGCTTGGGAGCAGACCACTTAGACGAACACGCCTTGCATCGCAGCAGTCAGTCAGTCAGTCAAGAACTTTAATATATGGTCCTGAGGAGTTTAAGCCACCAGGGTGCCCACGTGGGACATCCTAGCAGCCGCTACCGTAGGCGACGCCCGAGTCGGGGCGGGAACGTGGTGGCGTTCCGCCAGTTCTTGGGCCCTTGCATCGCAGCAGAAGAAATGTTTTTCGAACTTAAAACTGCGCTGTTATTTCCATATATAGACAATGCGTTCTTTCGAGAGAAAAGCAAGCATGTTGGTCTTGAAGTGTTGTAAAAAATAATAATTCAATCTTGATACCAAATCTGGAACTCTACGGCAAAGCAATGCATACCCTGATTGTTAAAATTTCCCAGGTTTCACTTTTGCCACCTCGTCAAAAATTTTTTCTACAACAAAGCTTGTGTACAAATAAATCAAGCAAGGTTGAAATAAACATAGTCTTATATCACTCTGTTTTACACTCGAAAGAAAAACGTGAAGAATTTCGAAAAGGTAATCCATCTGAAGCAGATCCGAAGCCTGTACTTCCCATAATTCCTATGGGGTTACAAGCGCGGCTGAAGGAGCCCGCGTAGGCACTACCGCCAGATTCCCTTCAAAGTATCATTGTATGAAACTCGGCATTGCACTTATATGCATCTCGGTCTCCTTACTAATCATGTTACTCTCGACGTTGTTATTCCTCGTAAATCGCATCGGTTAGTCGCAGTCTACCGTCATCATTCCGAAGTAGTGCACTTGCCTCTTGATTGAGCTTGGTATTCTGAGCCTTTCGCGTTGCCCTCTTAGTCTTGAGCTTGTTCATGGTGGTCGGCTGTTCGGTAAGCCTCCGTATTTCGCAGCGGTTCCAGTCGGTAGTGACCACCGATGTCCCTTAATAGTAGCTGCCGGCTGTCACCTCCCGCGTTTACCGTCACCAAATATAAAATATGTGGCCAACTGAACCAACCTACTGTGGCTTAACAACTCAAAAAGACGTTTATTACACTTGGGGACAACTTTCTGTGGCAATAAAGGGAGAGCTACGAAGGCGGAGCTACAGAACATGTAGTCCTCCGCGAAGAAGTTCGGCTTGACTCTTTTTCTGAATACCGGCCGAGTTAAAATATTACCACTGCGCGAAATTTGCTACGTCTGATTTCACAGACATTTGTGAGTGAAATTCAACGTAACGTCTTCCGGCGTGTCGTCATAATAAATGGAGGGCGGTGAGCACTCTCCTGAACATGTAGACGCCATTTTTACTGTGAGGTGCACCTAAAACACGCAAACATTTCAGACGAGAAAAAATGCGGAATTACACTGGTGAAGCAATCTCCTAGGTTCGTGCAGCGTCTTTATATAAACAGTATCCCGTAGAAAATGAAGTAGTTTTATTTTTTATTATCTTTTCGCGGACAACATAGACGCGATTGTGTGACTATTTTCTTCAGCAGTTGCACACGCCCGATTTTGTTCCGTAGCCTTCACTTCATTGCCAGAAAAAGTTGCGTATGAGCCCAGAACGATGATGATGGCGGCTTCTTTATCATCTTAGAACAAGCTCACGCGCTCGCTGGCACGCGGGCACAAAGCTCGTACTTCTCTTCTCTCAGGCGTAATGCGGCGAATTTAACATCCTCTGCACGCTTCTGGGAATCTGCGTGTGTTTCAATTTTTAATGTGCTATAGGAGCGGCGGTGGTGAACGCGCCATTTGCAGACTACAACAGTGGGCACAAATACACTCGCGCTCAGCGACCACTCATAGTCAGTCGCGGCATAGTCTTCAAATGATGAAGATCTGTCGCTCATTTTTTCGTCCGGTGGCAAGATTCTGTGCGGTGGCAAGCCAAGACCTTTACAGTGGGAACACAGGTCGTTCCCGAACACCTGAGAACACGGCGCTGCGAAGGGACGCGTGCAGGTCGAGGAAGAAATGATGAAAAGAGCTCCACAGCATACGTGCACAGAATGCACTTATGTTCGGCCATCTGCAGATATCTTTTGGCATGCTGGTATTCACAAATTTTGGGCTGGTGAAGCATTGTCGATACACGGAGGAGTGCTCAAGTGGGCACACGTTTATCATTTTTCTAGCGGCTCGACATGATAAACCGAATAGTTCAAAGCCAAAGGTGTTTACCGAGACCTGCCTGGCAACCTTCAGTTTATGGCTGGCATTGTGCACAAGCTCTGACAGATGCGCATGTTACGAGAACAAAAGTTTGAAGAGTCTTCGACGTGTTAGTAGCCGCTTCGTACATATATAACCCCGTGATAAACCAGGCAAGCTAGTGGTGGCGCTGCGGTGTAATGAATAATATGTTTCCTTTCAGTGCGTGTGGGCCCGAGTTCCATTCCTGTGTCGTGCGTTCTTGTATGCAAATAGCATGTTTATGCGTGAAAGCTTTGTGGTACGTCTTGCAATTGTCCCAGAACTGAATAACAGCAATAGCTAAGTGTCTTCAAAAAACTACCTTCGTGCCAGATTTTTTTATTGACTACTCAAGGGCCGCGAATGAAGGAGTTTTTAAGGCTCTCGAAAGAATCAGAAAAACATCCACTGCACTGCGTTCAAGCCACCAAATTGAGTTAAATAAAAACACTGAAGTTACAACCGAAATTCCTGCATTTCACTCCATTTACATAGTAAAAAAACCTCGCTCCGCCGCGGTGGTCTAGTGAATAAGGCACTTGGCTGCTGACCAGCAGGTCACAGGATCGAATCCCAGCTGCGGCGGCTGCATTTTCGATGGAAACGAAAATGCTGTAGGCCCGTGTGCTGCGATAAGGGTGCACTCTAAAAAAACCAAAGATTGTCGAAATTTCGGGAGCCCTCCACTACGGCGTCTCTCATAAGCATATGGTGGTTTTGGGGCGTTAAACCACACATATCAATGAGTAAAGAAACCTTGTTGAGCCTTTTTCCCCTCCTCTGAATTGATTGCGCATTTTGCGAAAATGGGACTGTTTTATCGCCACTGTGCAGCTAGCGAAGCCGCATTACGCAATTCTAAATCAATTACGATCTCTGATTAGGAATGACTGAACTAATAATGCATGCCCTCGCGCTAGAAAGATTCGTAGGGGACGGTTCACTTCAACAGGCGTCGCAATCTTGCCCTACGTTACTCCATAAAACGTCATTTGGTAAGGGGCTTCACGAAGTACTGTTCGGGTGCAAGTTACGAGCCGAGCCCAAAATTACCTAAAAGGCTCACACGACCGTTTGCTGTGTCTGCGATATTGGCTACTTTCTGGCTAGTTTTGCTAATTTTGTGGCTATTTTTCTTTTGGAGCTGGCAACCGTAGTGGTCACCCTATCTTTAAGATAACAGTGAAGCAAAAGTCGCAATCGCCATCCAGGTTTTCGCCATTTTAGAAAGCGGTATAGATATGTCGTTGGAATTCTCGCACAGTATCGCCTTAAGAAATGATCCTTCAATGTGATAGGTTTATGTTTATACCTTTGTATTTATTATACGTGATACGTTTATATTTCGATACGTTTACGTAAACTGTTTAATTTTTTTAGGGGCGAAGCTCCTTATAGCGGTACCCGTTCGTCCCACGTAGTATGTAACAAGTATAACATTTTGACCTCTAAGTTGGTGCCGGTGAGAGACTTCTTCTGTGCGTTGTTGAACAATAAAAAGTAGTGCTCAATGTACATGTGAATGGCTGCTAATGGGGAATGAGAGACAGGAGCATTCGGCTTTTAGTTAACGCGCAGGCTGCGATCACCATTAGCAGCCATTGGCATGTACATTGAGCATTATCTGACAAGAAAGGGTTGCTACGTTATACTCGCTGGGTGTAACCTCCTTAGCTTTAGAAAGTTTTAGCGAGCAGTGAGCCACAGTGCCATGAATAAAATGAACTTGTATATACCATGAATGATCTCGAGGTGGTTAAAAATGGGAAGTAGATACGAAGCGCAAGCCGTAAGAGAGTAAAAGCCGAATTCTCCGCCTCTCATTTCCCATTAACAGCCATTGGCATGTACATTGAGCACTATCTGACTGAAAACGTTTGCTACGTCATACTCGCTGAGCGTAACCTCCTTGGTTTCCGAAAGGTTTAGCGAGCGCTGGACCGCAGTGCCATGAATACAGTGAACTGGTATATACCATGAACTCGAGGTGGTTAACGATTGGAAATGGACCCGAAGCGCGAGCCGTAAGAAAGTGTGCGTGTGCCACCTCTCGTTTAGTCCTTGAAATGTCCGCTGGATGGCGGTGCTTCTATATGAGGAATATATGATGAAAAGATGCGAGATGGTGGTACTTGGAGTGTTGAATAGATGGACGAACGGACACATAGACAGATGCATGGATGGACGCATGAACGGACGCAGGGGCTGCTGCATGGACGAACGCAGGGACGAACGCATAAACAGACGCACGCACGGACGAGCTGATGGACGCATGGACGGTCACACTGACGGACGCATGGACGGACGAAAGCAAGAACGAATGGACGGACGAATTCTTCGCCCCACTCTCCGTCAATCACTCCGTGGATATGCTGCCATTTTTTTCAAGTGACAACCTTTGCTGACATTTTGTTCAAGTACTCTGTAGCTGACGAATGCTACAAGTCACATAAGCTGCACGTAGTTCGAGATATTAGTCATCAAATTTTAATCCCCGAATCAAACTCATTGTACCCGGCGCTCACAAAACCCGGTAGAACACCAGAACGACACATGAAGGGGGAGAGGGGGGGGGGGGCAAAGTTTAATTGAAGACTGTATAAAGCAGAATATGGTAAGCAATTATCTATAGACACCCTAACGGTTCAAATTCAATTTGTTGTGCTAAAATCTGTGTTTTTTAAACTGTGCAGAGGTGCGAAAAACTATTTGTACTATCTGAAAGAACTAGTGCCGCAGCGGCCGCCCCATGTGTTTGTGTTGAGCAGACAAAACAATGCTTTCATGGTTCCAGCGCGGGTAAACGCAAATGATATCATATTTCTTATTTTTATACTAACATTATCATTATCTCATCGTCAACCTAATGAATAATTATTATATTATTATTATTATTATTATTATTATTATTATTATTATTATTATTATTATTATTATTATTATTATTATTATTATATGCCTGCTGTTATCTAAGGTAATAAAAACGTTTATATTGCAGCGTTGTGCACAGTTAGATTGAGCAGATAGCACCAAACAATACGCGCAAAACTATGGTGGTGTGCGGGCACAAGTAAGATGAGTTGCAAGCATCACAAAAAGTAGTGGGCGCAGCACGACGTCATTCGACTTTCGTCATTTACATATGACGGATTGTTCCAGTCTGGCGGTGCGCGCTCTGAGTGATCAGTTTTATTTACCAATGAAATTCGAAGACGAATACATGCGACTACGTGCAACTTTTGTTTTACGTTCTTCAAGCTGTTTCCCATAATTATTTTTTCATCATCGTTGCTGTGATAAAAAAAAAGATAGATATGCCACAAATTAACACGCACCACAACATGGCATTATAAATACTAGCCCTCAAGTCAACATTTATTAAAGTAACTTAGCAGTTTTACTTATTATCATAAACAGCTTATTTTTAAGTATGGTTTCGTATTTTTATTTCAATGTGGATTTGGTTCACGTAAACGACAGGAGGTTTATTGTTATAGACTTTAAAAATACCTATCAGCTAAAAAGACGTTTCATATCTCAAAATGTGCCAATAAAAGAACACCCTGGGCCATTCGTCTTTAGTTGAAATTTGGAAGGAGTACTTGCTCTTGTACTCCAAAGCACTATCTGCTCTTCCACTGCAACAAATGTCGTCTAGTACGATTTTCTAAGATATTGTTGGCTATCAACGGTGCCGAACACGGCATCACCATAACAATTGATTCGGCACAGTTTGATTATAAAATTGTGTCCCAGACATTGCTTAACGGTCTCACCACGTCTCCTATTACCTTCACGTCCGTAATAAAAAAATAAAACACGCGTTTCTGGGGCTGTTGGTAAAATGTGGAAGTGTCTGAGAAGCCCCTTGATGCTTATAGGCAAAAACGGACGCTCTACATCATTGTGTATACTGCCGTGGCTGACCAATTTCGCCACAAAAAAAAGTATTTTTCAGCGAGCATCATGGGCGCTTTTGCATTGTAGAAGAAAATGCTCTTGTCACACTGCAAATCAAATTCAAGTTTGGGAAGGCTGCGGCCATCAATCATATGCTTATATAAGTCTCAGACACAGGGTAATGTTTACGTTTTACTATTTATTGAATGTTTTACTTTCAGACTTACAACGCACGTGTGTGCATAGTGAAGTGCTATATCAACAGGGATGGTGACAATATGCTGATCACCGCTGTTGATGGCGTCGGCTGCGGCTCAGGAAAGGTAAGCACACCAGATAATGCATGTTTTGCGAGGAAAGGAAAAAAGTTCTAACCTGACAACTCTTATTGTACGTTAGAGAATTTAGCCGTACACCTAATTGCAAAGATTAGTTGGTAAAGACTAGGTCATTACAGCATCGAGCACTTTTGTGATGCTGTAGTGTAAACAAACAAGGAAATACAAAATTTTACTTGAAGATAGTCAGTAAATACCACCGTTGCACAGTTAAAATTAATACTGTATCGTTAGTTCATAGAATACCCCGTCTATATAGTAATGTCTATATAGTAATATCCCGTCTATATAGTAACGGGCGTTCCGAGTTTTATCGAAATACTTCCTCTGCCGTGACAACTATTATGAAAAACAATATCTCTCTCGCTCGAACTGCTCATCAAAACAACGCTTAGTTTTCACTAAAATGCCGTTATTTTGGTCACTTTGTTTTTTGAAGTGCTAATATATCCATTTACCGGCACACCAGTGACTTGCGCTGTCGAATACGAGATGGCAAGAAGCACAGGGGCAGTGTGCTGAATAATTTTGAAGTTATGAATGCAGCGCACAGCATCGAGTGACGAACTGCTGTTCTATTTATATGCAACTCCGAATCTATTTATGATTGCTCTGTTGAAACTTTTATAATTAGTACGAGTCTTTTTTAAGTACCGCAGGTACCGGGACACTGTGAGATGGGCCTAATAGTGGCAGAATCCTTTGAACTAGTAAAAAAAAAACAGGCTGTCTTAGTTGCCCATCATTCTGAGCTATACGTCCGAGCAATAGTGGCCTCCTAAATTCAGCGAGCATAGTCGTTGGGACTGACCGCACGTGGCAACTTCAAGCTCCCCTGAAACGCGTATCAAAATAAGCATAAGTTGAAAATTCTCTCGGGCTTTTTTGAGCTCGTTACACCGCAGTGGCTGTCTAGCGGCTAAGGCATTCGGATGCTGAACCGAAGGTCGTGGAATATAAAACCGGCTGTAGTGGCCGCATTTTCGATGAAGGCGAATTGTGTGAGGCCCATGTGCTCAAATTTAAGTGCACGTTTAGAACCTCCATGTGGTGGAAATTCACGGAGCCTTCCACTACGGCATCTCTCATATACATATTGTTTTTGGCACGTTTGACCCCAGATACCAACTATTTTCTGAGCTATAAAGCTTGCTTGCCTGTTTTTTACTATATTTCAGTTTGTCCGTTGACTGGCTCGCTGGCTAGCTGAATGGCTTGATTTCTTCTTTTCTTTCTGTCTTTTTGTTTGCGGTTGAGGACAAAGATGACTTAATATACTCGACGTCAGCTACAAGACTACAAAAGCATGACACACAAATCGACAATCGCTGCTATTCATTTACGGTGAAGTTCTTTTGCGAATTCATACAGCAAGTTATTCCAGCGGAATCGAAATCCTTATCTATTGGTTCCTGTACTTCGAGTACGCTACAGTATGGCTATTACGCTATGAAGTAAACCCATACCAGTTTCTCGAAAACATGTTTGCCGAGATAGCGAACCAGAAAATTTTTCGCAGTTCTCAAAATTCATGCTGAAATCGCCACGCGCACATGAGACATACTCATAAAGTTGACAGACAAGCGCCAAATTCGTAACCAGTTGTGTTTTGAGCAAAAAAAACGGAACGCAAAAGCCCCATAAGTCCACATTTATTGCGTGTAAATGGAACTAGCCAAACAACATTACAAAAACAGAATCAGATAATAAATTTTCAAAAAGAGTTCAAGAAAGCAAGCTGGTAAGTACTTGAACAGCCGATGTTTCATCATTGCATTTACCGAGCTTTTACATGGCAGGCCAGAGTTACTTCCCGTAAAAGATAATTTTTATGTTAAAACAGAAATTTGAGAACAGACTAGATCAGACTGATTCAGTTTAGAGCCACTACAAAAAAAAACGTTGTATTTAACTGACATAGTTGCTGATGGCTAAGTGAATAATAGGAAAGAGAAAGAATGCTGATGTTCTTCATTGTGGATGTTCAGCCCTTTCAGACACCACCTGTGGAGCTGATTGTGTCAAACGGGCCCAGCGTTAATTCAGGGCACCTAATATTCAATTGCACCAAATATATTTTCATTGCATATAATCTGCGTGTCTTTTAGTAGCTCATCGAAATTGAGTTATAAATCAGTATCTACTTATCTTGAAGTCATTCGAGCTGTGTGTTTGCATATGCAGAAAGAAATCTCAAACATAAAACTAGCATAATTGTGAAAATTTATTTTTGATCAGGCTCAGTTTGAGCAAACAAAAATTGTACTTTTCACAAAGATCGCAGCAAGCACAAAGGTGAACGACTCATCAAACGAAGCAGTGCGTTTATACGCAGCAGCACAATGCAAAATGACAATATAGAGAATCACGTGGAGCCACTAAAAATATTCGTATTATCCGCAATTCATATAAGAACGAAATCAGAGAAAATTAAAATGCGACAAAACAAAGCCAGCGTTCATTTTCATTTATTCACTCAGGGCCGCACCGACGTCATGAAGAACTCTGAATGGTTTTGAGTCAAGTTTTTAGGTGTAAAAAATTATTCCAGCACAGGGAATGCGTGTTGAAACAATGAATTTGGTGCGTTGTTGTCTGTCCCTTCCATATTTCAGTGTGCTCTATTTGCATGATACCAGAGTGCTGTGGCAAAAGCAACGAAAGAAGTGCTTCAACAGCATAAGTCAAGGCCACGAAATTTCAGAACCATGATCTTATGTTATGATTTTGTTAACGTGGAGATGTAGGAGATAATTTTTTTTATTTATTTACTTACGACCGTGCCCGCACAAGTGGGACCTCAACAGTCACGCATGTTGAGGTAGTGAGGCCTGACTCAATCGCTAACACCATTTTCGGCTAACTTTGATCCTCCTCCACTTTTCATGGGATGTCTCATGCACGAGTCAGGAACGTGTAAACACAGTACAAAGACAGCTGCCTTTGTCGACGCCTAAGAAAAAAAGACATTTAGGCAAAGCAAAGGCAGGCAGGCTAACCAGGTCGTACCCGGTTTGCTGACCTACACTGGGGAGGAAAAGAACAGAGAAGGAAAGAAGGTTGAATCATATGTGGTGTTTACCGTTCCAAAACAACCATACGATGTTGAGAGCCGCCATAGTGGAGAGCTCCGGAAATTTCAACAACCAGAGGGTTCTTTAACGTGCACCCAAATATGAGCACACACGTCTACAGGTTTTTCGTCTCTATCACAAATGCAGTCGCCGCAACTAGGATTGTATCCCACGACCTGCGTAGAAGGGCGGAAGGAAGGAACGTGATAAGCGCACACATGTGTCAGCGTTCACCACACAACTCAGACAGCCCTACAGGGGCATATTTAAGACCAGTTCTTCTGCAGTTGTCATGAAAGCAGACCATAATCTAAAGTGTTCACAAAAGGCATGCAAGAACTGGCTCTTAACAATCCAAAACTGGCCGTGTTCATTGATATGATCACGTTGTCATTCCGTTGAGGATAGTGCGCAGTGTGGTCATTGATACCTCAACAAAGTGAGTTATAATCGCGCAAATCTTTTGTAGCCGATGATGTATGCTGCTGCGCATTCTGAAACGCTGCTGCGTTTGATGTATGCTGCTGTATGCTGCTGCGCATTCTTTTTAGGAGTGCGCCATGGTGGCAGTGACGGCTACCTGGCATCCACTTGTTTTTAATAGCTCCATAATAACTGTTACCTAATAGCTCTATATTAACGCATTCGTACATGCATAAAGAGTTCTGTTATAACAGCCAAGCTATAAAATGTTAGAACACACTTGTGCATGTCCGTAAGACCGAGAGCAAACTACCTAAAGCTTCCAACGCATGTTATATACATACTGCAGTTTCGTTAGATTATTCAAAAATGTCGTTTTGCTGTGTGTAAGGAATGACTACAATAAGTGAACATGTGTTGAGGGTGCATCATTTTTTTGTGCCGAATTGCAGCAACCTTAAGGTGGTGGTTCTACTGTCGCCATATTGCGAGTAGTTCTGGAAAAAACACCAGACGGCGCCACAAAGTCAGGACTGGAAGGCCAACATTTCGGAGGTGAACTGCCACACGTGTGCCGGCGCGCCACACTGCATGACGAAGGGGTGCGTGCAAATCGCGCTGACATGGTTCGAAGAAATGAGGCACTGAGCAGGGGCTCTTTTTTCCCCTTCAACGACACCTCCATCTCTCTCCATGCTCACTAGCCCCTGACCCCTGCGGTCGCTGCTTTTCAAGAGATCCCTCATGTAGGCTGCGTAGCCTGCTTGGCCAGCTGCTCCACGTTCCATACAGTGCCGGAATGCGGGGTTGAGTGAAAAACTCTATGGCGGAGGTCACAACAATGTATACAACTGAGATCAAAACTTGGACTATGAGTATTCATGCGAGATTCAACGGAACAGTTCGTTCTACAAATAATTGGGGTTGCTGGAGCTAGATGCGGTTCGGTGGGACAGGAGAAGGCAAATTATATTTAACTATGTATACTTCCTTCCCAGTATGACCTAAGCTTCCGAATTTTCAAAAAAAAAAACAAAAAACGGGTAGTTAGGCAAATCGCGTGCTAAGAAGTGCGGCCGCTGTGACTCACGGTGCCCAACACGTGCTGACTGCATAATCGTTAGTTTTCCCCACTATACGTAGCGTAATTTATTTCATTAGAATTGAAACTTCAGCAGGCTAGTATGAATTCATGTTTTGGTTGATGCAGCGTTTATTTATCACGTTGCCGTACGCAAAGTATCAGACTAGTCGACAAACTATTTTTATGACGAAAATGAAGCAATTACCTCTTGTGTGTCATATGAGCGAGACTCGCACATGCGTGTCCTGAATGGTCCAGGTGCGTTATTCTCTTGTCCAAAACGACTTCTATATTCGCGTACGCTATTTCAACATCATTTTTTTCCTGTAAAGGTCGTGGCAATAACATGAAGAGTGATCGTTTCGCCCAAATCAGTTATTGACGGCAAGCTCATAGATTCGAGGCCGTTACCTCAAGCTCTATAAACATCTCATGATAAAAACTGGGGCGGATTCACACAAACCTCCCAGGAGTGCAACAAGGGAGGGGAAGACTTATGGTACAGTGCATCTCCCATGCATCTTTCTACACAGCCGCTGCTTGTATTACTTCTATGTCGTACCCATTTCGAGTTCGTAAAGCGCATGCAAGGCAAAAACATGAGTACACAAATACAATAGTTGCAAAGGAGTTGAAGAAAAGGTCTTGTCGCACTGGATACGGCTTTTGGATGCATGATTGGTCAATTGAAATAACTATGTCGGCTAACATATCTTCAAGCAACGAGTCTTAGTGTTGTGTATATGCTAAGCAATGAAGGGCTGTCATGCAGTAAGCAAGATTGAGTCAATACACGTTGTTGTGACAATTTATTTTGTACGAAACGAGCGTCGGCAGCACTTGGTTACAGCCACGAAGACACCTGAACATCACACACACAAAAAAGCCCGCAGAACTACAACGCATACATTCAGAGAAATGTGAAATCGCACAAAGCAAAAGTACATATAATCACGACTTTCAGATGCGAACTTCTGACACCAGAGAATGAAGGTGTATGTTTTATTATTATTTTCCGTTATCCTATATCACACACGAACTTTTTACAAAAGTTCATTGGCGCTTCTGTGGTCATGTCTCTCGGTCATTGCTGCTGCAGAACGCACGTGAATGGCTGATGACACACCCGACACAAGGAAGTGAATTGCTACCTCATAGCTTGTTCGAGCAGGAGTCTTTGCTATCGTCAAATCTGAGCCTGCATCTGCCATTCGATATTTACAAGGTCGTTCTCCTAATGTGCAGGGCCCGAATTCACAAAGCTTTCTCTTTGGCTACGCAGTTTCTTAGCCAAAAAGTCTCTTATCTGGAGGGATTACTATAGCGCGGGTATGAATTTAACTTATTCGGCACTTAAGAGGGCAAGGAGGACAGACGATAGCCGATGAAACTACAAGGAAAGAAAGAAGTGTGTGCCGATAATATCAAGGTAGCACGCAAAGCGTCTATCATCGAGAGTATACGATGATAGCCAATGATTTGCTGCATCTAAGTTTCAGTTCCGCGACCGTCTGCTACAGCGCTTACAGGATGCCGCGTACGTTGTAATAGACGTTTTGGTGGGCTGTGCAAAGCCAAGCACTCGCCTTTAATTAACGACTGTAGCTAAAAAAAATAATTGCTTGATGGCCTTAAGCCACCGAGCAATCCATGCACTATCTCGCCAAGTACAAGTAAACAACACTCCAGGTGCACCACATCATAGAAACCACACATAAATCGATGCATGCAATGTGAAAATGTGCCTTGAATGTCTTCCCTTATTTAAAGCGACCACTTACCTTACATTTCATTGAAGCTGCGCTGCTACTCAACTAATTCGGAGCAATCTACCACGGTATAGTGCTGAGCGTAAAGGTGTTTTGTACCTATAGTCAAAGGTAGCCTTTGTTACACTATTCCTATTACAAGACACATGAGCGACTTTGGTGCCTGCAGACGAATTGTGCTAAAATAGATAACAGCAGTAATAAAATGAAATTGTGAGCGCAATTTCGCTGGTTCCATGCACCGCAGCATTTTTATAAAGCCGGAATGCGAGAACGTGCATATGTTTACGCTTAGGTATATGTCTACGTAAAATGAGGGAGACTCGTCGGGAGGTGTCTCAGTGCTAACGCTTTTTACAAAACACGGTGCAAATATTTCGTCCAGCGTTGTTTGAGTGCGCTAACAAAGCAAGGGACGTGTATACGAGTCTTGAGGTCGAGAGACGTTATCACACGTGCGAAAAAGATGAAGAGAGAGAGAGAGAGAGACTCTCGTTTCGGCTTCGCGAAAGCTTGAAATTGATAGATAATAAAGACAATTTTCTGGCCCAGCAGACGTCAGGGAAAGTCTCCGCAAAGCAGCGTCAGATGCTCGGAGAGCATAAAAAAGAGGAGTACGCGTTATATGGGAGTGACAGCCACTCAGAAAGCGAGATGAAGTGTGACTGTCCTTAGATGTGAGAATCATTGCTGATTAGGAGAGTTGAGTTAATGAGCCAAAACTTTCCTAAATAACGATAATGGAAGCAAACTGAGCATTCATCTAGTGAAAGTGACACTAGTGACAGTGAACTCATAATAGTTGATTAGCGTTGTCACAGGCTATTATATATTTTTATTTTCTTATTTATATTTGGCAAACTATGAGAAGGTAGCCTACGTTAGAGCCGGCTATCCCAACGTCCTGACAGTAATGTACAAGAATAAATAGCGCACGGTTATACAGTCACACGTGGCGGTTTCTATCTTCTAGTAACCTTGGGCAAACGCATTCTAACTATTTTTTCTATTTTTGACAAAGTTTCACCGGACGTTTTTGCACTTGACTTCATTCGAAGGAATGACGATATATCAGCAATAGGGCGAATGCAAGCACTGCTGCAGTGAACGAGCGGTTACAGCGCTCAACTACAATCGACGAGGTACTTGGTTCGATTCGCAGCATCACTGAGCACTTTTTTTTTTCAAGAGGTTGCCCGGCCTGACATTATGTGTGGTGGCGGGTACTAATTTTTTGAGAAGAAGGCTTTCGCACTTGCTTCTTTTACTCCCCTTTTGACCCAAAAGCGCTGTACTGTGCTCCTTCAAAAATTAAACAATCCAGGGTTATAATTTTCTCCTCCATCCTCTCTTATCGCAAAAGTGTCCAGTGCTGAAATACCAATATTATACCTGGTATATTACTTTTCCCGTGTTTGCATATTCGACCAGCAATCAGTCTTCACGGTGTTTTGAAGAAACTCTACACATGCAGTGAGCTAACTGCTTGCAGCCAAGTTGACTGCCTTTGTAGGGACACGCTTTCGTGCTAATTTGGTGGGCATCATCACATACAGCAAGACCAAAGAGCACGGACAGTTAGAGCTGACACGAACAGAGTGATTAGTTTGTGTCTTCTCTCCCGCTATTTGTCATGCTGCACGCTTCAGTGTAATGTCGCTGTCAATGGTTAAAATGAACTATAGCAGTTAATCGAGTTCTGCTGAGAGGGTCCCCTATTGTCTAGAATGGAACAGAACAATGGCAATTTGATTTTTGTGATAAAGAGATACCCTGCTTTTGGTTACTAGAATAAATTTCTAAACTGAAGTTTATTTTTTGTTAACAACAGTTCCAGTGCAGATGAAAGGTGCATGGACGAAATTTGTGTATTCAGCTTGACTAGGTTTGTGACCTTAATTGTAATTGCGAACCGGTATCACAGTATGCATAAATATCACACACATATACAACCACGGGTGATAGCTTGCTTATTCTGATTAAAATTGAAAGGTTGAAATCGACATATTCAACCAACGCAATGTGTACGATATATGCCATGTAGAGTAGCTATGCTCTAAACTAATCTTCGCAGGTTCGTTCCATTTTACCCAATTTCTTGCCCATGACTGTAGGTTGGTAAATGAAACAACTTCTTCGAACACACATACTCTGTGTAAGGTTACATTTATTTTTATGCAGTCAAAATAAATTGAAATATGTAATGGCTCAAAAGAGAAATAACTAGAAACAAATTCAGCCAATTCATTACCAAACTTACTCACCAATGATAAACGGATTCTTATTTAAAAGATACATACATACATACATATACGCACACACACATATACATATGTACACCCATACATACATACATACACTTCAGTGTAAATATTAAAATGAATGGCTATAAAACAACAATTCTAATACACTCATTTTGAATATACCACAGAAAGTAACTTACGAGGGAAATCCACCGGCACTGTTATGTGTGAACATGGTGTTTCTCAAACCATCTCGCCAAAGCTTGATGCATAGTTTTCCGCTGCTGCCCAGTAACAAGCAGTTTTTATGAAAAACACAAGAATAAAGCCCTTGACAATGTCATGCTAAAGAAAAGGGCTGTGCATCAATATTTTGTACATGTCTGCAATATCACTCTGTTTATTTACATAGCTTGGCTCATTCGCAACACACTAACCAATCATGTCAGGACACTTGGGCTGAAAGTTGGCACAGCGCAAAGAAATTCTAGACAATACACGAATAATACAATTATAAGCTACTAAACTCCATGGTGCGAACAGTGTTTATATGGACAGCTATAGGCGCCATTTCATTTCCCGAAAACACTTCTCAAAAGTATAATCAACTTTATTTAGCTAAATGTTTCTCTTCTGGCGCGTCGTGGTGGCTCAACGGTGGCAGTCACTCTTTCGACCAAGAAAACAAAGACCAATTATTTTCCAGATCGTGAATTCACCCCATGCTAACATTGAGGCAGCTGGTGGGAGTGCTTTTGCAGAGAAGAAACCACCACATCCCCACCAGTTGGGGCCTTGGGTAGCTACTTCACTTGAACAAAAATGATGAAAAACACTCCTCAAGAAGACTTCAAAGTTTGCACATCAACACAGTTCCCACACAGCTGTCTATTAGTCTGCGTGAAAAATATTGAGTTTACTGGTGGGCAAAGACTGTACACTATGTGAGGTGATGCTCCAGTGCACTGCATGTATGTCTTGCTGCTGGCCTCAACTGCAATGTTGCTCAGCACATATGTGTAAAATAACAACTAATACTATGCCACTGCAAAGTAATTATGTGTCATTTGCATGAAACAGGGACCACAATAAAAGAACATAACAACATTTGCCTTCACAAAGCTCAAAAAATGGAAATAAATTTTCACAGAGTTTTCACAGTTCATCTGAGGATAGTAATATTGGTTGTAAACACATTCTTACTTCCACTAACAAAGTATTTTAAGATGCCAGATTCAATATTAGAGTATACCAGCACTTTTGTAGGGCTAAACTATTGTACAGGCACCTAGAAAAACACAAGTGAATGCATGCTAATGCTAAATATAAAAACAAATACTTTTATTTCTAGTCTGGGTAGAGCTGCATAGATGATAAGTCACTTGCATTACATTATGAACAAACCTATCCGAGCAAAGTATACATTGAAAAAGTTACACTTACACAGTAGATAAGTAGACTATTGAAGGACGGACAGACATTGGGATAATACCCATGCACTAAAATCTACTGTTAAGATATACTAGGAGTAGTGATGATCCTCTTCCTTCCAAATAAAATAATCCACGTAGATTCACTTCCCAGAGCTTATACACTCATGGCATCATTGGTGCTATACGAGTGAGTGTACACTGAAGGATTACATCGACTAAGTACATGATTATTGCATCCATGGCTTTACTTCTTGTACTACAAAGAATGCAAACACAGTTACCATTGGCGACCATGGATGCTGTGATATATGGCATGTAAATGTAGAGGCACACAGGCACTTAATACACATATTAAAAACTTTAGCTCAAAAATATTTGCCTACTAACCCTACAGCAGCCTTTAAATTAGTGTCATAGTTTGGTATCTTTCATGCAAAGTTTAAATAATTTCGAATGCAAGCAAAGGAACTGCTGAATAATGCACTGCTAAGAAGTTAAGCAGCAGCTGCTTCTGACATCACAATGTGCTCTTTCTGCTGTTGTAAACTTTGAGCAGGAGAACAGTCACTTGCAGTTCCTTTATACTTGTTGGTCTTCTGTGCTCTGTTCTTGATACACTGTACATGACCGTGGAGCACCGAACCCCTTGTTACTGCTGGAACTTAGAAAAATACAGATCATTGTTACAACCATGCTACATGCAAGAGTGTATAGTTGTCAATTATGTGCTCATATTTACAGATATTGTATTTTCAGAAGCCAATGACAAGCCTCAACACACACACACACAAACAGTGAAGGCTGAAAATATATTTATTATGATACAAGAGCAAAACCACAATGTTATAGATGAAGGCATGAAACTTCTGACAGGCATAAAAAGCCAATAGAGTTTCTTTTATTTCGACTTTACACTAGGTGCGAGAAGTAGACCACAAATAAGTTCACTAAGAAACACAAGTTAGACTGCATTACAACACAACAGCCAATGTTGATAACTTTAAGGCTGTCTGACATAGCCAGCTCACCATATCGCATATAGGAGCAAATGGGCAGTCTAGAAGACACAAAGAACTTGTGGATTATGAGTGTGCTTGTTACTGACATCTATTATTCTAAATGAAGAAAACCTTTCAAAAATGCACTTCGTCAGGGGAAATAATCATACGCAACAAACACAACGGGCTCCTACAGGTGCCACCAACACTCACCATTATTGTTGATACCAGTGTCTTGCCGGATGGATATGCTGTGTCCTGCACAGAACACCAAAGGAGCGCTCCAAGACTTGGATTGCTTGTGTGCTAGCTGCATCGCTCTGCTGCTGAAATAGGCTAGCCACAGACAGAGAAATGAGAAGCCATGGCTTTGAAACACACTAAACGTCACCTTTAGAGATCAACAATGCATACTTAGGTCAGGTACAATTCGTAGAAAAATATATATCACTATGCAATCGTGGTGAACATGTTCAGCTGAAACACAAGCAACAGCACTGAGAGAGAAAAAGCTACATTAGGTAAAAGATGCAGTTACTGGCCCTATGTCATCTCAGGCTTCTTCAATAGGTCTTGCTCCTTGCAAGTTGTGAACAGCCAGGCAATTTTCACCCACTTGCTATTTCCTTCCAGAGCACTTGATCCACAGAGGGAGTCACAAGCTCGAGAGCTCAATAAGGAATCAAAGTATTTGTGCTCGTTTCAAAGCACAAGCTTTTGAGTCTCAGATTATTGGAGTTTCATTCATAAGCTACAGGCTTTCAGCTTTCAACATTCTCAATTATCTTGCAATTTATTCCATAAATGTTGAATAAGAATTATGTGTAAAAATATTACACGTATCCACTGAAAGCAACCATGCTTGGGTTTTCAATTTGTGCACAGTAAGTGGTGTTCACGTAATCGTATATATTAAAGAAAAACTAACCTTGCAGCCAGCCGTTACGCAGTTTTGTGCCCTCGAAGCTCCCAAGCAGATCGCAGTCCTTCCAGATGAGGCTGCCATGCATGCTTCCACGCCACATCCACTGAATGATAACAGTCCGAGCAGTGACAAAGGCTTGCACAGTTAGGGAGAACGTGTCCTTCCTATTTTTGTACAGGTGCTTCAAGTAATGTTGAGGATTGATGTGCCAGAATGTGCAACCGATGCATCACAGGACCTTAACAAACCAATCTCTGCGATCTGTGAAGAGCCAAAAACGAGATATATAAAAACAATCATTAAAAGCACTCACTTCTAATACTTATTTGAGGAAGCTATCACTTCGTTAAAGTGACCAAAATCTGCTATAATCACTTTGAAATAAACTGAAGCCTCATGTAAAATTTACGTACCGCAATATATATGTCCTACTGAAGTATAGTACTACCACAGTGGTAATCGTCTATAGAACTAATTTTCCAAAATAACATAAATTTTTAAGTGCAACCTGGCTCCTGAAAAATAAATTCACATTAACTTTCCAACTATCAAACGTGGTCAATCGACAGGCCCAACCTCATAATCAAACAAGAGCTCACTTGTATCAAATCACAAAAAAACTCTTTATGTATTTGCTCCATAATATATGTATGTATATAACAGTAGTAGTAAATTTTTCATGCTTCAACTTACCATAGAGAAACATTGCATCTGATGGGCTTAAAAACTTGCACACGTTATAGAACTGCGTGAATTATAGTACCGGTGAAATTTAGTTCTGCAAGGTGAACTCACCGATGGCAGCATTTAGTAGCCGTCGATGTCATAAGGAACCAAGTACGGCCAACAGGCAAAGGGCATCTGCAGACTGGAAGCTGCCAATGACAGCAATGAAGGGCTGGCCAGGCGTGCACGTTCATTGATAAAGTGTAAGAACTGGCCATGACCGGCTGTTGTCAAGGCTCTAGTGCCGTGCAAAACGATGGCCAGACGAACTCGGAAACCTGTAGTTAGGCGATATTGGCCTACAACTTCATCCAAAGCAAGGCACCGGTGAAATCTTTGCTTTTTGGGGGGCTGGAGGGAAGCTTGACGTTCACGGGCTCTCGCTGCCACATAGAACTCTCAATTTGTTACCGAAGAGCAGTCTAGGCGCGCTTCCAAAGTAACACGATCCACAACAGAATGTAGCATCTCGCAGTTTTGGTTGATCACATCACAGCGCTAGGACTATGGTTATCACAAAAAGGAGAAGTGACGACTTAACAAACAAAAGCGCCAAGCTGCCCCACCACGACTTCGCAGGGCAAAACAGTTATCAACGCTGTCTTTCGATTTTCGGTCACACGAGCACAGCTTGTTCACAAGTCTTGGAACGTCAACACAGCCCCACTGTTCACAACGAACATCGTTTCACTCCCGAACAGTACATTGCTCTCAAGTAAATAGAAGCGTACGGGCGAACTAGTGGCGAAGCAAGAACCGAGCGCGTAGTTCATACGTTTCCGTACGTACTTGGCCTACAACTTCATCCTCAACTCAAGTAACATGTCAAAACGCTGTCAATCCGAAATGTCGCACAGCACCAAACTGAGAGACTGGAAAGTCAAGCGAACGAACTGTTACCGGCACACAAACACACATTGCAGGCTTCTCGAGTGCTAGTTGCCGTCGATACATCGACGCCGATCCCCGCTTGATAACCACACCGACGCACAGGCTTCGCTGCGCTTCACCGTACACCATTGCACTGCCACAGCTTTCCGCACTGCTTACACGCACCGAGGAGGAGGAGGAGAAAAACTTTATTGAACAGAGGAGTTTGGAGCTCGCAGGCTCCCGGGCCCCCGCACGACCCCTTTGCGCTCAAGCGTTCATTTGGTGGTGGTCCATGACGCTGGCAGCCTGGTCGGCCGCCATGGTCTGCTCAACCGGGTCCTCTGAGCGCAGTAGGGTCTCCCAATCCTCCCAAGTCTTTAGGTGCTCTAGGGCCCGCGGGGGAGGATCCGCCGGGCAGTGAGAAAGGATGTGTATAGCAGAAGCATAAGGTTCAGGGCAAAGGGTACAGGCTGAGGTGAGGAAAAGGGGGTGATAGTGCGATAGAATGAGAGGAGAGGGAAGAGTGTGAGTTTGTAGCTGGCGCCAGAGGGTTGCCTGTCGGTTGCTCAGGGACTTGTGCGGTGGGGGATATAGCTGACGTGCTGCCCTATAGGCCTGAGTCAGCTCGTTGAAAGTGTGCGCGCGGTCCTTCGTGAATCCCAGATCGGAGGCTGCGGGAGCCCGGTTTAAAGAACCTCGGGCTAAGAGGTTGGCGGCCTCGTTTCCAGGACTCCCGCAGTGCGCGGGCACCCAAATCAACTCCACTTGACGGGGCGGGGTTGCAGCGGGCGAATCCAGTATGCAAAAAGCAGGGACGTGAACTCGGCCTCGTGCAAAATTTAAAATTGCGGTTTTTGAATCTGATAAGACGTACCGTGCTTCTGTGTTTACGATTGCTAAGGCAATGGCAGCTTCCTCTGCAGCTTCGGGGGACGTGTCTGGAGGGAGTGTGCGTGTACCTATGGGAGAGAGGTTGTGATCCACCACGGCAGCGACCGCTTCATCACCCATGCAGGCTGCGTCTACCCATACGGCGTCTGGTTCGGCGCCGTAACATAGGTGTAGAGTTTTAGCGCGAGCTCTGCGACGTTTATCGTGGTGGTCGGGGTGCATGTTACGGGGAAGTGGTGTAATGAGGAGTTCGCGGTGCAGGGGTCTTGGTATGGGGAGTAATGTGGGATCATTGGCGGGTATCTGGATTCCAAGAGAATGTAGAATATGCCGACCAGTGTCGGTTTGTGTGAGACGAAGGTATTGTGCTTGGCGGTGCGCGTCTATAAGTTCCCCGATAGTGTTGTGAAGGCCTAACTTGAGAAGTTGATCGGTAGGTGTACTTATGGGAAGGTGGTGGGCTACTTTGTATGCCCGACGGATGAGGGCGTCCAATGTTTCAGTGTCGCGGCGAGAGAGTTGAAGGTAGGGGGTGCAGTAGAGCACACGGCTGAGTACAAAGGCATGAATAATGCGACATAGGTCGCCCTCCTTCATGCCTCGGTAACGGCCTGAGACCCGGCGGATGAGGTGCGAGATCGCCCCTGCAACCTGCTTGAGTCTCCGGATTGTGTTTGTGTTCTTCCCATCACTCTGGATATGCATGCCCAGTATCCGGAGGGTGTCGACCTCTGGTACCGATCTGCCATCTAGTTCGATGACGATGGGGGGGGGGGGAGTTGCGGCTTTTGGGGCGGATGCAGAGCAGTCCGGACTTCTCTGGAGAACAGGTTAGTCCTACGCTAACTGCATAATTTTGCGTTAGGTTGGCGGCTGTTTGGATGGTGTCCTGTATGTCACCGTCACTGCCATGGGTAGACCAGAGCGTGATGTCGTCTGCGTATAGGGTATGTTTCAGATGAAGAACAGTTGCCAATTGTCGAGCTAGGGGGATGAGGGTGATATTAAACAAGAAAGGTGAGAGGATGGACCCTTGAGGGGTGCCGACACTCTTTAGTGTGTATGTTGGGTGGGTGAGCGGGCCGAACTGAAGTTCGGCCGTGCGTGCTGTGAGAAAGGCCTGAATGTAAGTGTACGTACGTGTACCCACGTTCAGTGGAGAAAGTGCTGTCAGGATCGCTTGATGCTCAACGCGATCAAAGGCTTTGGATAAGTCCAGAGCCAGCACTGCCTTTGTGTGGCCCGGAATGAGCGGGTCGAAGATGTCGTGAGTGATTTGTAGCATGGCATTTTGAGTGGACAAATGGGGGCGAAAGCCAACCATGCTGTGAGGGTATAAGTCACGGTCTGTCATATGCTGTGAAAGCCTCGCCAGTACAACATGTTCGAAAAGCTTGCCCAAACACGAAGTTAATGAGATTGGGCGAAGGTTTTGGAGTGTAAGTGGTTTGTTGGGCTTCGGTATGAACATTACTTTCGCGTGACGCCAGGACTGGGGAAGCGTTCCTTCCTTCCAACACTGGTTGAAGTACTCCGTTATGCGAGTGATCGATTTGTCATCCAGGTTGCGGAGTGTTGTGTTGGTAATCAAGTCGGCTCCGGGTGCGGATTTAGTGCGGAGAGTAAACAGCGCGGCTCTGACCTCCGCCTCGGTTATATCTGTGTCGAGTTCGGCATTCGGTTGTCCTGTGTATGAGGGAAGAGAAGTTGGTATGCCGGGCGATGTGTAGGTGTCGCGGAGTGTATCCAAAAGATCATTGGGGTTGTCCATGTGTGCGTGTATAAGCCGGGTGACGTGGTGCTGGGTAGTGGTTTTCGTGTGCGATGGGTCGAGGAGGTGTCGGAGGAGATGCCACGCCCTTTTGGTGGTCAGTCTGCCAGCAATGTCGTCGCATACCTGCCCCCAATTGGAGCGGCACAGCTCCTCCGAATGTATTTGGATTTGGGATTGTAGAGTGGCTAAGCGTTTCTTTAGCGTCCTGTTATGTTTACCCCGTTTCCACCGCTCTAGAAGGCTGTGGTAGGCATCCCATAGGTGAGCGAGTCGGTTGTCTAGTGTTGGAGTGTCTGTGGTGGTTTCAATTAGTTGCGTGTGATGTTGAATGTCAGTCTGAAGAGATTCCACCCAGTCGTTGATGTCGGTTATGGGATTGTCTGCGCGGGTGGTACGCGCAGCACGAAGAGCGTCCCACTTAATGAGTTTGTGTGTCATGTATGTGTGCCGGGGTGGTTTGAACGGGACAGTGACTTGTATAATGTAGTGATCACTGCCCAGTGTGTGCTGTGTTCTCGTCCATGTGACAGTACGGAGGGAGCGACTAAGCACCAGATCCGGACTAGTGTCCATACTGACACTGTTGCCTATGCGTGTAGGTGTCTGAAAGTTGTTGTGGACGGAGAGTTGGAGGTTCTGCATGAGCAGCCAAAGCCTGCGACCTCTATGTGTAGTTGTTTTGTATCCCCAGTCAGTATGTTGACTGTTGAGATCGCCGCCGATTAGCAAGGGATGTTTCCCCGCCAGTCGATGCAGCTCCCGGAAGAGGGAATCCAGCGAGGCCATCGGTTGGGATGGGGGGTGGTAAATGTTGGCAATAAATATGGAGGGGATGGTATGTGTGTGGTGGATAATTTCTGTTATTACACAGGGTGTGTCTGATGGGATGTAATGTGTCTTGTATGTGAGAGCGCGGTGCACAAGGGTAGACGCTCTGGGTGCGTTTGTGGTGTCAGAGTGTGTGGAGCTGTAACTAGGAAGTGTGGCCTGTGTGGCAGTATCTTGGAGAAGAAGGACTTGGGGCGTTGGGGAGAGAGTAGGAAGTAGAAGCTGCAGGGGCGCGCGCTTGCCCCGAAAGCCACGGCAGTTCCATGTTATGATATGAATGGAATTATTATTGGCCCGCGCTGCCATAATGGAGCGTAGGGGGATGTATGAGCGGTGTTAGACTCTCGTTAATAGAGGTGTGGGGATCCGTGGCGGCACGTTGTTCTGTGAGGGGAAAGGGGGGGGCAAGCGGAGGGAGCTGTGTGAGGCGTGTCTCTAGAAGGCAAACCGTCCTCTGGAGAATAGTTTCCATGCATTGTTCTATCCGTGCCTCTAATTTTGTAGTTATGTCACTGATAAGGGCGTTGAATTTACTTTCGATGCGACTTTCAAGTTCCTGGAGCTTCATGTCGAATTGGTCGGACAGATTTTTCAGCTTCGCGTTGATATCGATCGATCCGGAGGTGGGGGTTGGGGGATCAGTGCGTTGTTTTTTGGAGGGTGGAGGATGGGGAGGGATGTTAGCATGCGTTTGAGTAGTGGGTGGTGAAGGTATGAGAGAAGGGGTGAGAGGGGTTAGTGAGTGCTGTGTTATAGCTTTAAGGCGGCTTACCTCCTCCCGCAGGGCCCGGAGCTCACCATCGTTGTTGTGGTTCGGAGTCTGCTGGACGGGGGCTGGCGGCGATTTTTGTGCTCGATCGGCCCAGGTGAGGTCCTGCTTGGGTTTGAGGCTCCGGTCACGGGAGGCGGAGCGTGATGCATTGCGCGATGGCTTCTGAGGGGCTGGTTGTTTCTTCTCCTGGGATCTGGACTGGTGTCCGGCCGCTAGTTGGGTCGTGTGTGGCGGCCGGCGGGCGTAGCGGTACTTGCATTCAACGTTCCCGGTGTGGTGCCCGTCCCCGCAGACGATGCATTTCGGTGGGCAGGTTGGAGGCTCTGTTGGAACATGCTGATCGCCGCAATTATGACATCTTCTGCTTGCTGGGGCCGGACAAACGTTTTGGCGGTGCCCGATGCGGCGGCAGTTGTAGCACGCTTCCACTTTCGGTCGATGGGGGAAACATGTGTGGATGCCCGCCCAAAAGCGGATAGCTTTGGGCGGAGGGCCGGTGGCCAGGGTGATGAGGAGGGATCGCTTTTTCCCAAATGGTCGAGCATCAATTATTGGGAGGTCCGGGTTGTAGGGGACAAGTCCCTCCAAAATTTCTCTGTGTGGCTCATCATTGTAGGCCATGTGAATAATGCACCGCACGGCATCGTCGGGAGGAGCGAGGTAGGCGGTGACATCTGTGCGGCTAGCGCCGAGAGAGATGGAAGTGAGCTCGGCATAAGCCCGCGCCCGAGCCTCCACAGGGGTGCTGAGTGTGAAGGTATTGTTGGTCGGATGTAGCCGCAACTGGTCTTGGGCGAGGGCTTCCTGCAGGGAAACTGCTGTCGTAGAGGAGATCGCTGTTAGAAGCGTGCGAGGGGTCTGCTTGGTTACGTCCAAACCGCCGCGGGGTCGGACAACGACCTTGAAGTCTCCCCTCGGGAGTTGCGGGAGAGGCGCGCGTCGTAAATGGCGAGGAGGAGCTGGTGGAGGAGACGGCCTTGAAGGCGTCGGCGTCCCATCTTGCGATTCTCCAACGGTTCGGCGGCCGTCGCTGCCACTGATTTCCAATTGGCCGATCAAGCTTGCTGGGCGTTGGAGACAGTTGTCAGCCGTCGCAGGGCGGTACTTGTTTCGGAGACGTAGGACGGTCTCCCATTCCCCATTTCCGAGTTCGGTTGCGTCGATATCAGTGCCATCTACGCGGTATTCCATGGCTAGGCGAGCGGTGACCACACGGAGGCGAGGCCTGGCGTAGGCCTAGCTCCGACGGGCACACAAGAAAACAGCACGGATCGTGGAAGCGTTTGCTGAAAGTCGCATCGACCGATATGCTGTTTACGACGCCATGTTGTTTTCGACAACTGCGCAGCACATAAGATGATAAGAGAGCTCTTAGAAAGTACTTGCACTATTTTCACGGCGTCAAAAAATTTTCTCTTATGTGTGAGGGGGGTGATATGACGAACAGGACAGGCGTGCCAAATGAAAGAAGCGTTTTGGCAACGTCATGGAGTGAGCTGATGTAGAGGGTATTCCTTCACAACCAATCACAAGCTGGGCCTGTCGGCCAAGCCGTCGTCTGCTCGCGTTTGTCGTCTGCTTCGATCAGAGCATGCGACAGAGGATTCGCCTTCGCAACGCTATTATTCTCAGGTCAAGTGGTCGCTACGTCGCACAAAATACATGTCAGTGGCTCGCTCTACCTTTGAATGATGTTCGTGCGCCAAGTTAAATGGCTGGTAATTGACGCAGGGATGAATTCAGCCAAGGTTTGCTCCAGAATCGTGAGGGTTTGCATATTTTCGGTGTCATACAAAGTTACTAGGGTCTTTTCATTGCGATTGCTTGCCATAATATCACGGTCTATATCGGTGTCTGAACAGTGAAGTTGAAGATGCATGATTTGTTTGTAGTTCCATGCGTAATCACGCGCACTTCTAATACGCTTTGGTTTACAAAGTACGTTTTGTTCCAGATCGTCCCAAAGTGTATCGACAGCTGTATTTTAGAGATCACAACCATTGGACAGTTAGAGCCAATGAAAGTACACTAGAGCACAAACTTTAGAAACCACTCACTGAAAACTTTCTCTCATTTTTATTTCCAATAGCGTGCAAAGAATGGGCTCCCATTTACCTCTTTGGTGGTAATTTCCACCAATGAGGCAAGGATCTCGAGTCGCACTTTTAATTGGATGAGATGGGGCGCAACACAACAACATAACAAATAAGGTTGATCCTATGCCATGTCACGTTCGAATGCACCGACCATTCACGTATTGGTTTTCATCCAACCACAAATCTTTACATGCGTAGTTTTATGCCATTGACGCCCAATAGAATTCTTCAATTACTGCGACTTCGAACTTATTGGACGATGGTGGTTGTCAACACCATCCACTGCGTACAAGGGAAACAACACGCGAAGCTCAAAGCGCCGAAAGAAATAAAAACGCACCAGCAGTCATCAGGCAGCCCTTTATAGGCGTGAATTAACTCAAAACTAGCCAGGGCACCAAAGTATACCGCTGCGGCAGCAGGTTCTAAGTAGCCACTTTGTTCCTAAGAGTGGTCCGGACCACTCTTAGGATTTTCTCTTAGCCATGCTGTTTTTACGCACAATTTCGCTTCGTGAATCCACTTACGAGCACTTTTCGGTGACGTAAGCAAATATAGGAACTGCATCACCATCGCTGACATGTTCCCGGGCAGTCACAGCGCGCTTTATTTGCAGCGGCAGATGTGACAACTATGGCCTCTTACGACGTTTTTTTGCTTCGTGAATCGACTTACGCAAGAAAATTTCTCTTGCGCAAAAATGTTTTCGTAAGTGAGTTTTGTGAATCCGGGCCCAGTTCTTTAGAGCGAAGCTCTTACGCACATACTGCTGCGTTGAGCGGCGGCGCCTGTCGGCGTCGTCGGCGTAACCAATAGAGCGAACAAGGACGAAAGAGAGCGAACGCGGAGTCTGCCGATGTCACTCGCCACTGGCCTCTAACCTCGCCTTCTTCCTCCGTCACGCTCGCTAGCCCCCCCCTCGCCCCGGTCGTAGCTCGCGCGCGTGCAGGGCTGGCACGTGCACTGCGGCTGGCTTCGCTTGTCGTAACAGGGCTCACGGCATTTCGCTTGGTTTGCGACGCCTGCAATGCACAAAGTGGTATGCGTAACACTCGAGCGCTGGCAATTTGCGTGGAAATGTGTAAATAGCTACAACTGCACATGGCCGAAACTACAGACGCACTTGGCGTTGCCCCAACATGAAAGTGCGCTCAAAATCACCATTAGGTAGCATCGTCACAATTGGTGAATTTCTTGACAGTGCACGCGCCCAGCAGTCCTACGACTCAAGGCTGTGGAAAATGTCCGAGTAGCCACTCTGCTTTGCATCCTTGTTCTTCATCGAAGCTCGTTTAGACTGCTGGTGTGACTCAAAACTTTCACATTCCACTGTGGTCTGCGTATGAGCATGCTGCGCGTAGTACGGGGATCTACAATTTCAGGTAACATGCAGTCTCTGTAAAATCTGATTAGTTGTGGAAGCATTCTGAATTTCCAAAAGTCATTATCTCTTTCGATCCGCTGTACGTGGATGCCCTTCGACGTGCAGACGACGAAGTGGCAGAAACTTCTTTTAGTGATATGCAGCTGGCCTTGCACTTGGTAGAAATAGTTATGAGAGCGGCTCAATTTGGGTGGTTCGTGTACTTGACTCCTTTGATTGTACTTTTTAGCTGCCTCGGATGGCTCCATGTCCTTCGCAGTGAATGGGCACTTCACCTCCACGATACCGTCGCTCGCAATTAATCCGTCTGGCGACGCCGCCAAGAATCTGTACTCTGGGTAAACAAATAACCTGCAAGGTTGCACAGCAGTTTCCATTTCTTGCTCGTATAACCGGAGGGCGACACGTTCCTGTTGTCCTCCATGCTCAAGAGCGGCACTGGTGAAATTTTTCTTATAGAGCAGGGTCTTCACGAGCGTGTCACAGGGTGTCCACTCCCTCCTTCGGCATACTGCATAGAAATTCGACGCCGTTAGGCGCATGTTTCTTTCAAAATGCCATGTAGGATTATCAGCCTGTCCTCGAGTAGCCTTCTCAATTTCTATCTGCTGTTTCTCATTCACCTGCAGGCTTGCTAAAACAGCCCGTTCTTTCTCGGCATATTGCTCTGGTGGCATGTCTGGCTGCTGGCAATTCGGACCATTATGAATCATTGAGTCGTTCACCGTAGACTCCTTGCGCTTATGCTGCTGGTGGCCATTTTCTTCAAACAGTTTTCTTCTGAGAGACTCTTTGTTTGCTTTCTGAGCCGTTTTCTTGCTTGCGTAGCGCTTCAAGACGGCTGCGGGGCTCTTGCAGGTTACAGCCTTGGATGTGGTGCAGTGCCACTGTGGCCCCAGCTGAAAGCTGAGCCCAGCTCCATAACAGCGGTGCTCATAAGAGCCCTTTTGACATCTGTTGATCTGTTTACCACCAGATAATTTGGCTACCAGTGCCATGACTGCCTCGACAAGATTACTTGTATCATCTGTCACAAGACGGTCAGCTTTTTCGGCAATTATATTGGCAGCGGTAACTATTTTCATTTGTAGCACCTTAGGCACGCTATCATAAATGTTGTCACCTTTGGTGCCATCACAGAAGTGCACCATTCTTTAACCGCTTAATCCTAGGGCCACTTAGGAAAGCTGAACTGCCCTTTGTTTCTTTGGCTAGCCATAGAGCCGAGTGGTGTAACATTTCACAACATGGTTGGCGCATTCCCTCTTTTTTACAAAGCGCCCGTACTCCACTTTCGTGAGTATCTGATGTAAAATGGACAAATCCCCGTCCCCTATGAATGTCCGGTATTCCACACCATGCATTTTCACGCTTCTCTGGAAGCCTTCAACGATAATATCCGACTCCATTGCCCCTGAGCTTTGGTTCCAATTCTTGTAGCACACATGGTCTTTCTTGTCCTTTCCCGTCCTAGAATAGTGCTCACAGGTACTGCACAGCTTGTTTCGTACTCCTAGGTAGAGGAGCTTCTTCGTGCGTTCTCCTATAATCACAGCGACACCAGAGTTGGCGGAATACCGGTGTCCATGACTGCGGTGTGACCACCCACCATCGACAATCACTGTAATATAGGGGGTTATGCCATCCTCACAGAAAGCCCCAGCTTCTTCCGCGAGTTTTTTTTTCTTCTTTTCCGGCTTTTATCATTTCGTCAAGAAGGACGGTTTTCCAGCACTGCAACAAAACAAAAATTACAGCAGACTACAACGTCGAAATTGTTTTCACAATAGCGATGCCGCACTTTGTAATTGCGTCAATGCGTGAGTGAGCTCCTAGACAGGATGATTACTGGCTCACTTGTAATCCTGACATCTCACGATCATTCGTTTCATTGTATACGACAAAATGTTGCAGAGAAATTCTCATCGTGCATACTCCCGTTCAAAACGCTTGCCATGCACGTGCCAGTGTCGCTTCACGTGAATTTTACTAAAAATAAAGCGCTGTACATCCTCCATCGTCTTCAGAAAGAGAAAATAAATATTTAACAGCTTATTTACCTTTCCCAGGGACTCCTCCCGGCGTAGAAAAGCCCCTTTGCTCATAGAAGGAATTCCCATGACCGCCATTGCTTCCTCGAACTGCGAGTGGCCCGATCCGATACTCATGAATGCCCAAACAGCAGCATCATTGACTCCTATGTTTGCTTTGTTGTGAGGGACTTTGGTTTTGTGACGGGGTCAGTCGTCAACTTTCTGATTTCCTGAAATCCACTGCAGGTAAACGTGAGCTCCGACCAGAGCCCCACTCTCCGTTCTTTCACGAGTGCAAAACGTCCAGTCAGCTTAGGACAGCTGTGGTCGTCGAGACTACGAACAGCGTTCACGAAATGGGCCAGCGACACAACTCTTCTTCCGGGGATGATCGGCTCCTCTGGCTGAGTTGTGACGCTTGTCTCCAGAATCAGGCCCGGCAGCGACTCTTCGACGATGTTTAAATTGCCCCAGTATTCAGACGTTGCGTCATCCTCTATGGCAAAACCACTGTCGTCTAAGCATGGCGTACAGGTGGCGCTTTGGCGTTGCTCTCTGTTGCTCTCCGGCGAATTCGCCTTCCTGAAAATTTTACAGGAAAGTACATCATGTGGTTAGTGAGCTAGCACCAGATGCACAGGGATCGTAGCAACTACACTTCCAAAGCTGGCATGAATAATAAGCTGGTGTGGTGAGGGACCGATGCAAAACTTAAAATAAAAGGGCGAGTCCTTTTCTCAGTCGGGATAATTACTGAAAAGAATTTCTCCCGACAGTCGTCTACTATGGGTTGCTTGAATGTCGATAAAAGGCAAGATAGACGATACAGGTGTTTGTGCTGCCTTCCTTGAACCTAATTAATCAATCAATCAATCAATCAATCTATCTATCTATCTATCTATCTATCAATCAATATATCAATATATAAATTAAATAATTTTGTTTCCAAAAAAGCATATTTACGGTAGAAAAGGGTGGCCGGGATAAAATATGAACCATTACGGATTGACAAGTGCATCATAGCGTTTTGAGAGGATGGTTGGGCGGATAGGGCATGTGACACGCTGTGTGCGCGCGTGTCCGTGCGCTGTGGGATAAGCGCTCGTGTGTAGAGAATCATTTGATTGGGTGCATCTCGCATCTTTTTTTTTTTACTTTGAGCACAGTCTAGCTTTTATAGAACACTTTCTCAGTTACAGTGCTCAGCTCTCAAGCACACCGCGTGCTTGCGACAAAAGCAGCATCAGACAAAAATGCCGGGCTTTGCCACCACTGCTCTATGTTCCGCCCGCAAATATGCTGTTCGATCGGACAAGTGCAGGTCAGAAAGATAGACGGAGCCCAAGGTCACGACAAATAAAAGGCGCCCAAGCAGACAAACACGCAAGCAGGAGCGTTGTGACGTACACACAGCGTGCTGTAGGTCCTGATTCGCCCAGACCTCTCGTCACAGCGCTAAGAAGCACCTACCCTTAGCCTTTTGATACACGGCAGCGACATTTCAGATACACAAAGAAACAAGGCTTTTTATAGACTCCACACGTCCGCAGATCTTAGCACTTTCTTCTCACGGGCGCGCATTATCTAGGAGTGACTGCGTGTCCAGCGTCCTGTACACGCACCTAAAGGAGCTGCAACGACAAAGTACGGGCTATAGCATTGGACAGTTTTGTTCACCTGAAGCCGTAAAACAGAATGTCTAACGAATCTGTCTTTGTACATATATAGCCGCCAAAACTAACATGCCAACATAAAATAGAGTAAAGTATAGCAGTGTAGCTGGCAACGTAAAGCTGATTTGCCTTCTGCTTCCTTTCTTCCTTTACGGAGACCACATTGCGTCTGGGGTACAAAACGAGCTCGCCTTCGTATTGAGAATAGGCTTCTATAATGTTTTTTTTTTCTTTTTGCTGCTGTAGCTGCGCGCTTTTATTATCAAAAGAAACCACAGTAATCGAAATGGTCTTACCTTGAATGGTGTGAAAATGCAGCTGCTGCCCGTGCTCGACATGTCGCGATGGCGGCTCTCTTCCTCTTCCGTTAAGCTCTATCCTTATGATTTGTCATGACTCATGGGAAGCCCGGCAAGGCACTCGTGCTGCAGGTACTCCCACACGCACTCGCAGCGCACGCTAAGCAAACTCTAAAGAAGCCCTCTACGCGAGCAGTGGACACCAGAGGATGCGGCAGAAGTGCGTTCTATCTCTAGTGTCTCACGCTACTACAGCACTGTCGCCTTCCGTGCTGAGCACGCATTTTTGTGTCCGTCCTCATCCTCACTCAGTCCGCCTCCCCCCTCGTCATGCTGCCTCGCACCTTCAGGCTAGCATAGTGGCTGTTATTCTACATCTCCTGCCCGCGTGCGAGGCCATCTAGACTATTCAGGTGTTAGTGGTGTCGCCTTGGGCACCCCTTCTTGCCATGGAAGCACCCGGTAAAACGGTTTCCTCGCTCACTATTGACGGGGGACTAGCTGTAGGAGAAAGGCGCGTCGCGTTCGCACATTGTTCACTGATAGGCGCGTGGCTAATTTACTTATACGTACGTGGCTTTGGAAGTCTTCCTAGTTAGGAAGCACACGGCGGCAGACACCGGGTGTGTGTGAGAGAGGGTCAGGAGAGGAGGCAGTTGTCGTTACTTAGGTAAAAGAGAAAAATTTAGCGGACTTTAGTCCCGAGAAGCTCTTGCTTTCTGTCCTCGCAGCTGTCTTGTAGTGTGCGAGAACTGCACACAAAGCCAACACGACGAGTGGTCGGCGTTCCTCTGTCGTGAAAAGTACTCTGGGTCGACTTACCCCTCGAAATCCAGACCTGCCTGGCGCATTTGTGGGATACGTCTTTCTAGCGCATTACCCCCGTTTACATGGTCGTGATGCGCCAGTTGTCGCATTCGTATAAACACTGTGCGTGCCGGGCCGGCTTACGGCAAACTGTCGACGCCCGGCTATACGCAAACGTGCTTTCTTATCGAGGAAAGACGAACTGGACCCCACTCCCAACAACCGTGGAGACGGCGTGCCGGCCTCTTGTTGAATGAAGTTAGTTAGTCGCCCCAGCTGGCAGCCGACTGACTGGCAGTTGCTTCGAGCTGTCAGGCTGTAATCAATTTTACACGAATGCCAGAGTAGCCCATCGACTTTGCAAGCGCGTTTCGGAAAAGTGATGCGACGCCGTTTGCAGGACTTCTCGTCTTCTGTACGCCGCAGCTACCATGTGGTGTCGGATTATAGCGAGCGAGTATCGGATTACAGCGACTTGTAGCTGGGCGAGTTGGTTTATGTAAAAGAAATAAAAAAAACTCATTAGCTTAGTCGTGCCTCGAGCATGGGAAACAGAAATTCGCACAAATTTTTGCGTCATCAACCACTATATAAATAGGTACATATTAGCGCGAGCAAAATAACAATGGCTTGAAAAAGGAGTGGCAGGAGGCAGGAATATCTCAGCTCCCGACATTCCTGCTTCGTCCCACTTCTTTCTCGAGTGTTTTTGTTTTCTTGAGCTAATATTAATTCCTTATAGCGAAAGAGGGACGCACGAAGTTCGCACAACGGGGGGCCACCATTCCCCTCATCGTGATTTACGGCCCGTGAATCGACCGGCACTCGCACAACTGCCCATTTCCTACGCATTAGTGCAATGCGCCTTCCATTGCTTACATGAATGCGAAGCGCATGTTTCGCACTCATGTAAACGTGTTTTATGCACACCGATGTCACCACACTTTCTCATAAACTTATCCTTTTCAGAAACGTTTCCGTTCTTTTCGAGCTACTAGGCGTAAGTCCAAGATCGGCTATTTCTACTCGTCAGCCTTATGACTCACGCTAACGAGTCAAGGAGCTGCTATCTTGACGCATTGACAGTTCTCCGCACGGCAGACTTCCGAATGACGAATCGTCAGCAGGTGCCGCATGCCCTTGGCATTTTTCTCTATTCTTTTTCTCCCCTTTCCCCTCCCCGTGTAGGGTAGCATATAAGCCTTTCCTTTGCCTTTCTCTCTCTCTCTCTTCTTCAGGCGAAAGCGTCGGCAAGGTGCCTTGTCGCATGGTGTTGTACACTGGCACTGAAGAAAACCAACAAGTTCCCTACTCGACGTTGCAATCCTTAGATTGAGTGCCATAAACCCTCAGTGCATAGGAAATATAGATGGGCTTCACCACTGCCGCTCCCCCACCAGACCTGCTCAGTGGGAGCATAGTCAAAAGTTATCCGCCTTTCTGCCTCCCTGAAGGACCTCACTTGTCGCGGGTGCTTCAAAGCAGAAAAAAAAAGAGCCCTGGTGCCTCATTGCTGTCCCCGCACCGAAGTACTACTTTCTTACACCACGCCGTGCATTCAGCAAATTTCATGCCACTTCGCTTCGTTGTTACTGGCTGAAAAATCTGCAAGATTTTCAAACAGTAGCATGATTTTAGCCAGTTTATGCAGTGAGCAACGGAATAAATATTGCTCGGTTTTGTGGTTTATTGAAACCGATGACGGATATTCACAGCCGACTCCGAGAGAAGAGTTTGCAAGCGCCCGCGTCCCCTTAGAGCGACTTTGCAGTGAATATGAGCAACGCCGTCATGGGGTACTCCAGAACATTTGTGTTCGCGCATTTCGGCGCTATGGAAATGTGCGCTTGTCGTATATAAAGGCGGAAAGCGAACACGCGTCCTCAACTCCTGCCGCACCATAGTTTTCCCTAGAGTAGATAAATGAAATAAACACGCAGAAAGTACAAAACATACTTCATCTCATTCCTGTAGGTGTGCCTCGTTTCGTGTTTGTGCTGTTTGTTGTGATGTGTTCATACCAACAAGCGCAGCACGTCTGAAGCTCCGTATATTTCACGGTAAAAAAAAAGATATTCACAAATACCTTACCCACGCACGTCTGCTCAGTTCGCTCGTATCGCTCGTTTGTCGTTCGTTTTTCTGCTTTCTTCTGACTGTCGTCGCACAGCCCTCGCTTTTCGCTATAGTCCGTGGGGGGTGAGGAGGGCGACAAAGACGTGCACACATAAAAGAGGGACTTTCCAAGAATTTGGCCTTTCTTTTCCCGTGAAGACGCTCACCCCATCCTCTCGGAGGATACTGCCCACCTGTTTTCACGCTCTCCCGCGGTACCGCGCAGCCTTATGAGACTCTGAGGGGAGGAAGGCTTACAGATGACGGTGCATGGTTTGAAGTTAGAAAAGACCTTTCCTTCTAAGGCAAAATGTTTTTGCACGCCGCAATTGGGGAGACAGGAAACCTTCAAATTCAGCGCTTTTTTTATTTCTGTTTAGGTGGCGCTAGGGGGAGATTTTCGTTGTAGTGATAGGAATAATGTAGATTTCTCATTATTCCTGCAGTTCTTGTGTGCGATTCGTGTGCATAAGTATACCAGGAGACCGTAACTGTTATATTTTAGGCTATGCATGCTTAGATTTCAGCGCTATTTCAAGATAACAACGATTTTGTTGATGTTTACGGCATGATAAATTAAGACAATTTGCGAGCTTTGTTTCGCATTTCTGCTTGCTTTATTGAAGAACGCTACGTTGAGGAAATAGATCAGGGGTTCTAGTTTATCCACGTGCAAATTCAGCTAACGAACTTCAGTAGTTCTCCGCAAAAATGGGCCACGGTAGGTCTATCTAATGAGAATATTGCCCAATTTAGATCAATATAATTAAAAAGCGAGTGGGCGTACATAAATAAACTTGAGCACTCAAACGGAAAATGCCATCCTCTATATACACCCAGAAAAAGAATTTTCTCTAGCGAATAGGTGCCGGATAGTCCGCATCGACATTTACTGAATTCAGCTCTTTTCAAAAGCTAATCAGCAATACAGAAAAAGTGCTAGAATAATTTGCTACGTTGAGGAAATAGATAAATATGTCTTAAATGTTCTGCGCAAAGAACAGTGCTGTAACTGCAGCAGATTTTTCAGAAAACGGTCACTGCTGACACACAGTCAGACCAAACCATGTAACTAGCGCTTATTCTTGGCTCTCCCTACCCAAATGCTAAAAGCTTACTTATTTTAATAGATATGTTTAAAATGTACAAAAATTAAACTTTTGAATGACACATAAACAAACTATATAAGACAAGAAGAACAGCCGCCTCGTCAGTTGGAAAAGTGACAAAAACGATGTGTTCTTGCCGCCGAAGTGAGACTGCCGCCTTAAGGACTTGTAGTCCCCAAGCTTAAACAGGAAAGAACATGTCAAAGTACCTGAAATGTGATACGAAAGATAAAAAAACTACAATTTAATAAGACTGCTTACTTTTTATTTATTTTTTTCAATGTCGTAGAGCAAGACATTAATGGTAGTGTTACAAAACGCACTCTAAGCATTCAGTAATAAATATGAACAAGACACGTTGCAGCTTTCTGTCATACTATGTCAACTCCCGGGGCGTAAAAAACAAATACAGGTTCAACATGAAAACACATCTTGTTTATGGAATCTTTATGAAAATTCAAAGAAAAGTGTTTTTATATATAGTATTTGATATATCAGTGGGCAGGTGCATAGGCAAAGAAGGAGAGGCTGGCGAAACTTTGTGTCAGATAGATAGGAGGACACGAATATCATCGACAGCGATTGCCTTGTCGATAATTTTCTAACAGTGATGCATGCGTTGTATACGATGACAGTTGCCCCTGCTGTTGACTGTGTATGTCACGATTTTATAAACAGAGACAACATAGCAGCATTGAAACACTGGCACATCCCACTTAGAGCAGCTTTTGTGGCAGAGCTTAAAAAGTTCAAAAAAGAACTTATTTTTACCAAAAACAGAAAATCCTGCAGATATCTGCGTAACAAAACGTATTCCACATCACAAGAAGCTTCTTATCAGTTTAAACCAACTAATTTTATGATTACTGGCTAACATGCATTCAGTGAAAGGCCACTCAATAAATGTGGCCCCTTGATTACGTAAAAAATAGGCCTTAGAAATTCAAGGTAGCCGACACACGGTCAGAAAAAGCAAATCGCGATCACTGGAGCAACTGCTCGGCGCAATTCGCGCAGCAGAGTGACCTCGCAGCCACAACCAAGCTAGAAACATTGATCAGGAAATGAAAACACAAGGCATGCAACTATTTTTTGTTCAGTTCATCACCATGTTGTCCTTTCGTCCATTGGATCATAAATGATTAAATTGTCTTGCAAAGATTGTTCTTATTCATTCATTTCAGGTTTTATTTATTTGTATCTAGAGGTGAGCTCAAGTTCTCTTTAGATTGTTATAAGCTGCTCTGCATACCTGTCTTGTATTTTTCATTTAGGCATTTCTAGTATTGTGTGTGCCACTGATTGTCAACGTTTTTGGATCTGCAGCGAATGCATCTTCTTGCTTTATACTTTGTAGCAAGTGCTTATGCGCATCTTTGGAAATGTGGCAAAGTACTGTTACTGGTTCGCGGAAGTCGCTAGGGAGAAAGTTGATTTTTCGAAGGCATTCCGAACGAGTATTATGAGCGGGTAGCCTCTTTCTTACAATAATATAACACTACAAATGTCAACTAAGTATATACAAACAATCATACTTGTGGGCACAGGAACTGCAGCAGGCACAGTAATTGCAAATTAGATTAGAAGGACGAATGTACGCCAACCTGCATCGCCATCAGAGAAGCAATTACCAGCCATACCACCACAACAGTTCCCATACCCAGTGGAGCTCACATATGCAAACTGAGCAGTATATTGAAGTTGCCAGTCTTTACTCAAGACTTTGCCAATGTGGTTCAACTTGAGGCAACAAGCTCACCAGGTCAAGGTACGTTAAAGAGGGGTACATCGTTGACGATGTCAGCCCACATCAATTGCGGGTTGATGGCTGTGATGACCGTGTAGCAAGCCTTGATACGAGGCAATTGGTTTGCAATGAGGGCCTGCATTATGAAGAGAAAATTATTAGGCTCATACTAGTAGCTTATCAAGCAAAAAATATTTAAATGAGAACACTTGTATAAAAAATGGGGCGAATCGGCTGGCAAGACGTGTCTGCTACAAGAGGTATTCAAATGAAAAGGTATGAAGAATAAAAACATGACCATTGACATAGATGTCTATGCTGATATGGGGGAACATAGCAAGGCACCTAAGATAAAGGATGGTATTGGAGTCTCTGCCATGGATCGGATCATGTGGGGGCGCTCGCAAGTGCAGGAAATAGCAGAGGCTCTTATAAAGGGCGCCGTTTAACTGATGAGGTGGTGCGTGAGAGGGCAGGATGGTGTTCATATCGCAAAGTCTGAAGATTAGGAAGTAGCGTTGTATTGTCCAATTTCTGACAGCATCAGGTGACACGTTGGCCAAGAATCAGCTCGTACGATTTTCGTGCACATAATAAAAACCTTCAGAGAGGGAAACGCTTCAACTCGGACGACCAACTCCGGAACATCTGGAACACTGTGTTTTGCCACGGCAACATGAAGTATGGGAACAAGGAGTCCTCGGTTCATTTATCACTGGGACCGTTTTTACGAGGCACATAGTGTATACTTAGACTAAACTTCTCATTCAGACTGGCATTTGCTGCTTCCCTCGTCGTTGACTTCTTAGTCGCTGTCTTCAAACAATGCGCAATCCTTAGTGCCGTCAAGGGCACTGGATATGCCACACTTCTTAAAGAGCGCACAGTCAGAGTTCAAGTGACGCACATTTTAACGCGATAGCGTTAGAGAGCTCGTGTTGCAGAAATCCCGCCGTCGGCGTCGGCCCCGTTGGTTGTGAGCGAAAAATTGTCTGTGCGTCTGTGAGCAAAAAAGGAAGTTACAGAGATCACCACAGGAAGCTGCCACTTGTCCACGTCTGCACGCGATCACACTAAAAAAGTAGATTATTCGAAGAAAAAAGTTCTCAAGGTCATGAGGCGCAAGTGTTTCTTTTGCCCCCGCCACCCTTCCTGGCTTAGCTCCCAGCGCTTTCGTCTGGACGAGAGAAGAGATAGTGCAATTGCAGCATGCGGCAAACTTTTGTAACTTCACTCGCACCGTACGGATTAATAAAATCCTAAGCAGCGTTGAATTCGTGTAGCAATAAGCTCTTGTGAATAATTCATTCCTTAGTTTTTTGAAAAAGTGTTTCAGGCCCTTTGTTTTTGACAGGTGTCCCGACAAAAACGAGCCTATTCGGCGATTTGTAGGCGCATTCGGGAAGCCTCAAACTACGTCGAAAAAGGCTGGAATAGGGCAGCCATCGCCGCTAAACACACAGATGAACTTTAAAACAGCTCTTAATATGGACAACTATGTAGATATGTGGGTATAACGTTCCAAAACCATCATATGATTATGAAAGGCGCCAGAGTAGAGGGCTCCAGAAATTTCGACCACCTGGGGTTCTTTAACGTGCACCCAAATCTGAGCACACGGGCCTACAACATTTCCGCCTCTATCGGAAATGCAGCCGCTGCAGCCGGGATTCGATCCCGCGACCTGCGGGTCAGCAGCCGAGTACCTTAGCCAGTAGACCACCGCGGTGGGGCTGGACAACTATGTCGGTCTAGCGGAAAACATATCATGCCTTCCCAGAGACGTTTATCAAGCCAACAGCAAACGCTAGATAATGTGCTTCTATCTGTAGAACATTATGAGACTCTTGATGGCACCCGAGATTGCGAGTGCGCGGCGTGTATCTTCGAGGCCATGCGACTCTTGCTTTAGATGAAAAACCTATATGTACTATTAGTGATTTCGCGCTCGTACGATCTACTGTTTGCGTGTGTGTGTTTGTAAGAAAACATAATAATAAGTATGCACTGATCATTTGAAGGACGCACTAGGGGCTGGATTTCGTTATCGCAATAAACTCAGGCGAAGCTTAGGGGCGCCTGATTTGTTTTCATTCACTCCAAAGTCTTGCCCGGTTTGAACGTTGCACGACGGCTACGCATCTAGGACAACTTTCCATTTATAAACGGCAATATAACGACACCGCTTGTTTGGCGTCACTGAGCTAAGCCACACACAGACCACTCGAAGCGTGACTCGAGATGACAAACGGTTCGCCTGAAAGCTCGTCAAAAAGATCAAAATAGAGGCCTAATGTGTGTACTTAAGCCAGGTGTTGGCTCGGCTACTAACTGCTACAATACAACGGAGGTGTCACTATTTGTGCACCACTTTTCTCAAATAAAAATGGCGCGTTTTTATTATCCTAGAGTCTAAGTCTACCCTGAAGTTTCTTACAAAAAATGAAAAAAAAATTTATCGGGCTAGATTCAAAATAATACGGTTTTTTCAAAATATTACTGTTTTCCACAAACTTGCCCACAAGCTATCGACAAACTTGTCAATGGGCCCTTTTCAAGTCTGAAAAGTGTCTCGACGTACGGAGGTCACCGAAAACAAAACTGGGGGTCCGTGGCCGCTGAAGTTATCTGCCACACACCGGTAAGAAATCTCGGGGGCTTTGTTTTTTTCAGAAAAGCTTTGCAGACAATTCAAGGTACCTCTCAGCCCCTGCAGCCAACCTGTGCAAGGTTTACAGAGGCTGGTTGGCCTTGTGACCCCCCTCCCCTCCCAAGAAAAAAATAAAAAGTGATGCACATTATGTCACAACCCCATTCGCATGCTTAGGCTAGTCTCTCTAAAAAGGTCTAATGTTACGCTACCCTTCAACAAGTGTCAAGTTGAACACACACTGCAAACAAACAAACTGCCAAACCACTTCAGAATAGGCCACGATACTCGCTGTATATAGAAAGTGAAGAATATAAGCTTTCTAATGCAATCCGATTCACATCAATTGGCTGAGCGTAGAACGTCGGGAAACAGTTACGAAAATGCAGAGTGGGTGCTGCCGGAGGGGGATGCCAACTTAATAAATCTTTTAGTTGGGTTAGTTGAGACATGCTTAGCAAATTCCGAAAAGACGCATACCATCGCGGAAGATAATTGAGGACAGAACAGTAAGGACGTCACCCGCAACTATCTTTATTCTCGGAAAAACTGCGAAATATATAAGCGTAGCAACCATGCGTGCGCACTTCGCCTCACATTCTACCAAAAAAACACGTTATAACATTGACAACAAAAGAATGACGACAAAAAGCCACTAAACAAAAAAGAATTCTAAAAGAGAAATTTCACTACAACGCACAATGACAGATGTATCACTAACATGCGTAGCTTCCTTCTATGAATGTAGTATGCTTTCATAATTTTACGTGCCAAGGTATGATTACTTTTTCCAAGAACGGATACTCTGGAAAACCTAGCCCCACACTTGCAAGTATCACAATGTGCAGGCAAATGTGCCGAAAGTTTATTTTTCACTGAAAGATCTTGCTCTCTAATTTTGTTCTTCATGTATGGGCACATTTGTCGGCACATAGTGGTTTCTGCAAATGTGAGGCCAGGTTTTCATTGTATCTGTCCTTGGAAAGAGTAATGATACCTTGGCACGTGAAGTTATGGAAGCATACTACATTAAAGAGAAGGCAGATACGCATGTTAGTATTACATCTGTTGCTCTACGTGGTGGGGAATTCGATTTGTTCGAATCTTTTTTTGTTTAGTGGCTTTTTTGTCATCATTCTTTTGTTGTCAATGTTATTGCACGTTTTACTACCTTCATGTGAGGCAATATACGCGCGCGTGGTTGCTGCGTTTATATATTTCGCTGGTTTTCGCAGAATAAAGTTAGTTGCAAGTGGCGCCCTTTCTCTTCTGTCCTGCATTCTCTTCCACGACGGTATGCATCTTTGTGTATTTCAGTAAGTACTCTGTTGTTTTTCCTATTAAAACCCTTGCAAGACGAAAACTTTTCTGTTCAACTGTCCATCTAGTTACAGCAAGGGTCAGCAGTACAAAAATAATATAAAAATCAAACTATGCACCAGAATAAAAAGAGTTGGATGAAATAGTTAAATGCAACCAAAGGAAACAGTTGACGTCAAACCGTGGAGTTCGACACCCATTTCCTTAGGCGCATACCTCCAGACTCGATTATGAGGTTGGCTTCTCTGTAGATTTGTTGCGCTTCTTTCTACGTTCGAGCTCTGATGAGAAGATCGGCTACGTAGAAATATCCAGCTACTTTCTTGGCTGTGGACTGTATTTTGCCCTTTACAAACATCAGCTGTTGTCACAAAGCGGCATTTAAAAGAAAAGGACTCGAAGCGGTCTCGAAAGGAACTCTGGTCATCTTCCATTATTCTATGCAGGTTCTGGTTTCTCTGTTGTCGCAGTATTTTTGCATCATAGAAACCGCAGAGCGTCTCTGTGTTCTTTTCTGATCCTGATCTGTAGAAATGCTTTTTCTATATCGGCCGTTAAAGTAATTGCATTCCCCGTGAACCTTATGAGAAGAGCCACCATGTCAGTCTGCAGATTCGGACCTTTTTCTAAGGAGTCGTTCCGTGAACAATATTCAGATCCATGCGCTGACACATCGAAGACCACACGTACTCTTGTAGTCGTAGATTCACTTCGTACGACGGCATGACACGGCATATAATAAATCCTAGATGGTACCTTGTAACTTTCATCAGGTTTGGTGGACGTCTGTTAGCGGGTTCGATCTTCATATAATTAGTTATAGTCGACGCATATTCCGCGGCGAAATCTTCATTTCGCTTCACTTTCTTTCCAAGCGATAACAATCTGTTTAAGGCTTCCGCTTGATCACTGTTCAATTTTGCGCTTTCGTCTTTCCATGGGAGACTGACCTCACAGCGACCATCGACAAATGCGAGGTTTCTCTGAAGCTCTTCCAAGACTGATGGACTGCGTTCGGCTACGCTGTCATCCTCTGGCAGGATTCTAATGCTCTCAAGTTCCCAGAACTTTCGTACAACCTTGTCAGTCGTTTAAGTAGAAGTGTTCACACGTAGTACGCTGACTGCGGTGGCTAAGTCGACCGATGAACAAAGAGAAAGTGGTCCTTAGAACATTCATCTGAACGTAGAGCCAAGGGAGACTAAGTCGCTGTTAGCATAACAACGACAAATCTCCTCAGTCATAAACTTCCACAAGTGATTCGCACGAAGTAAAAAACTTGCTCTAAGTACAGCGTCCATTCCAGGTGAAAATAGCTTGTCAGCAATTGGGCGCCAACTACCTTCTAGCTCCCTTATAAATTGATGGTTCACTGGTACCTGAACTACGTCGTTGCAAATGAGTGGAACATTTATAGCTTGCATAAAGTGCTCCCGATTGTCATACAACTATGCAGACGAAGTTCTACGACGCGGGGCAGCCTTCAAAGGGATACTGTCTGTCTAAAGATGTTGGGACTCAGGCTAATTTTACCTATCTCTTTGAACACGAGAGTCTTCGAAACATCTTCACGTATAAATGTGCGTTGGCTGCCACTGTCTGCTATGCCACAAATTTAGGCACACTTGGTGTCCTCTATAACACACAATCGAAAGGTTTGCAGCAAATTTTTTGTGCCCATACCTGTGTTGGAACTTTTATGAAGGCTGTTTGTTGTAACGGTACTTGGGTTGCTTGTAAGTTCAGCCTTCTCGTGCTTCGATGTCGGGTGCATTCTAGCACGCCCATATCCATTCTAGCATTCCTCCTATCTGGAGATGTCTACAAGTCAACCCTAGCAGTTCCAATCTATCAGAGTGCTCCTAATCGCCGTGGCATATAAATCCTCGCCCACGATCATAAGCGATGTCATTGGGGTTCAGGTGGCTTAGTAGTAAATCTAAGATCTTACCGAGGTAGACAACTAAAGAAAGAAAAAGTGCATTTTGCTTCTGCTATGTACCCCAGTACCATGTACATCAAACTCTGAACGCAAGTTGCGTACTTCTTAGACAAGCGAACTTGTTCTATGTTGGTAATTACGTTGCCCAACGTATGTATGCACTGAACACCGCAGAATTCATAGTGCAAATGAATGGCTATAAGCGACTAAAACGCACCCGTCCTCAGCCTGTGGTCATCGCATAACCAGCGACGTTCAGTTTAGACAGTCTAGACACATGACGACTGCCTCTTTGCATTCTCTACGTATACTGCATGCATCTGCAGCTCAACCGAAGCATTCTTGAAACCGCATTAGAATAAAATGTAGCACTAGTTTCATTAAAGAAAACAAAAAACAACGCTTTTATTATAGTGTATGCTGTAAGCGGGGAACGCGGCACTTCTCTAACTTTGCTTTTTGATCGGGGAGTGAGTTTTTTCTTCAACCGTGCCTTCCATAGTATACAGCCTACAAACTTCCAAAAAAAGTAAGTTTCCAGCATATACAGATCTCTTACAGTGGCGTCACAAATACAAGCACTCCAATATGGGCGACGCAAATCTACAGCGAAAAAAAGCCCAATCAAGAATGGCACTACCATTGCCCCTCGTACGCCTTGGCCCAACATTCTCAAGTCAGCGCCAAGGTATTCAAAAGCTTAAAACCATTTTTCATCACCACATGCAAGCTTCGCCAATAGTAGGGCAGTATTTTTGACCATAAAGAGGGAATTACTTGACCATACGAAAGAGCGCCACGTGCGGAGAAAAGAGCAAATCACGACTACCGCTGGAAACGCGCTTTTTCGGTGAGATTGGGAAGGCTGGAGAGGAACCCGCTTCGCGCAAGCCATCACGCGGGAGCTAGCGCTTTAAACATTCCCCCCATTTTAGGCCACTGTAGCCGTGAACAACGTCAACGTTGTTGCCAGTTTCAGCGGCGACGCCGACGCCGCGAAGCAGAGGAATGCTCGGGAAGCCGATCGTAAATGTGAGCGTCGGCAAGCGGACCCAGAAATTGAGGCCAGAGAAGGCGCAAGTAAACGTCAACGTCGACAGTAAACTTCTGCGGAAGTAACACGGGATGGGCCCGCTGAAGTAGAACGCAACAGTTTACCGACCACAAAGCATCGTTTTAAAGATACCGCGTGCACCGACGCTCGGAATTATTATGATCTCTACATAAAGACGCAACAACACCGTACAAACGTCTGCCCTCTTCTCAATATAATATCGCTCTCTAACTTTCATATGGTGCTAGGTTTCCCAATGCACATTGTTTGACCTTCGGGGAAAATTATGTGTATTATTTTGTTGTGGTACAATATGAATCTGTTCACAATTACCGGCTATTACTCTTCACTATAGAATACAATTTTTATCACTAGCCGTCTTAGCGTATCATTTACGCGCAAGCAGTTCTCTCAAGCTGTTGAAGCGGCACTGGTTATGTGAGCGTCTGAAGCCTCGAGCGCGAACCTGTATGGGTCACCTACTGGAGTTTCGAAGGGGCTGGTCACTATGCAGATATAGCTTCACGCATTACGAAGCCTTTCGGCGTATTTTTTTTTCCAGTCGGAACACCTGCCTTGTAATCATGCAACGTAGAAGTATATTGAACTACTTGAATCTGGTGAGCAGCACGTAAGTAATGACGCGTTTGTTGGGTCTATAGTTGCTTGTATTCGACGTTATATACCTTGCTCAAGAATTTTTTAGATGCATTTTTTACGTAGAACAGTCGACAATGGCGTCGTCTTCAGTGATGGGGTCGGCGAAATGATTTGTGGTTTATTGAGATTTTGGGGTCGTAACAAAGGAGCACTGTACGGTAAAACAGTGCAAGCCTGGAAAAAAGGCACAGGCTCTCAATACATTAACGCTAGTTTGTGTGTTTTTTTGAGGCTTACAGAGTATGGCAGATACCTCCTCTTAGGGGTTGGGCAAAATTTATTTGTTTCAAAGTATTGGATAATTTCACCAATATTTAGCTATGAAGAACTATAAATGAGTGAAAAACAACGTGTAATATATCAAATAAATGGTGTTTTTACTTTGCGATTGTGCTAGTAGTGTGGCCTTTTCTTGTACTCTCCTTCATTCTTTCCTCCGTTCATCCGCTAAGCACACTGTCAACAGTAGCCTGACTCTCATCATTGCTGTATAAGTCTCTCTGCCACGTTTCGTGAATTACCCACTCCTCTACTTGTTCAGGCCATGTTAACTCTGGAAGCTTCCTAATTTCTTTTCCTCACTTGACTTTTCGCCTCTTCCTCCAGCACTTCTCTTGGAATCTAGGTTGTTACTTGGAATTACCGGTGATTCCTACCGCCGCATGCCGTGGACATGCGCATTCATTTGGGCACGGAATGACATGGGATGGACATCGTTTGAGGGCAGGAAAGCTAGCAGCAAGATAAAGTTTGAGGAGTGATTGAGAAAAATGCGGGAGGAGCGCTAAGCTACGAAAGTTTTCAGCTACATGTACATGATTAATGTTGATACTAAATGAAGGAAGTGAACTGGAAAACTGTCAAGCAAGTGTTTAGACAACAACAGAATATCAACTCAAACGGAAAAATCGGTTAATCAGAAGGTGAAGGAAACAAAGAGGACACGTGGAAGATGGGAATGTTTACGAAATCATATCTGGAGACCTGCCGAACTTCTAAGCAGGAAATTGCAAGAGAGCAGATCTACGATAATTCTCGGGGTAGTTCTCTGCTTTTCAAAGCTAGAATGGTTGTATCACGGACCAAGACGTACTGAGCAAAATACGAAGGCACAGACATGGTATGTAGTGCGTGTCGAGAGGAGGAGGAAACGGCTGAATATTTGATAATGTTCTGTAAATAGCTCCGCCATGTAGTCGAAGATAATGGCACCGAATTTTTCAAAGCATTGGGGTTTAGGGATAGTGAAAGCAAAATAGACTTTATATGTGTAGAAACAACCAGGAGGAGGCTAACTGATTGGTGGCTACAATCGAGGCGCGAGTGAAATTCAAACCTTAAAAACAAATTGACAGTCCCTAACTTTATGGCTAGGTGGCGTGAGCCACCACCCAATCTAAAGGGCACAGCCGGATACTTCCATTCATCTATTTCTGTAGAATTAAAATGTCTTTAAGGTTCGTTTGTGGTGCTGGCTGAAGCTGCTCTCATTTCGTCCCTTAATTTCAACCAGCCATTTTCCTTTCCTCTGCTCGCTATGGACTCGTGAGTTTAAGTTTCACCGCCGTTGTTAGCATCATGAGTATTTTCTCGGTAGATTGGTATCACCAGAAGGGTGCAAATGTATATATTTCCCAACAATGATTATGCTCAAGTGCTGTTCATGATAAAAAAACATTAGACGACCCCAAGCATCATGAAGAGTAGGCGAAAGCAACTCGCGCACGAAAAGCTTTGTGTGAAGCGCTTTCCTTTCACCTATTCTTCTTGATGGTTTGGGCCGCTAATATTTCTTGCATGAACCAACTAGCCCAAAAAATGTTACTGTCTCTCATGATTTTCAGAATACCTGTCGAATACTGTCCGCCTCCCTTTTTTCTTCTTGTCGACTGAGTGTCATCGTTTGGCTCCATGGTCACAAGCCAGCACTGACGTCTTTCAGCATTTCCATGGCCTCGGTGCCAATCAGGGAACGTTTTTCGTTTTCAATGCTGTTGAACGTGAGATCTTGCTATAATAATTTTTAAACATGCGGTTCTGAAAACACGTATGCTATGCCATGTTGGTCATTTGTGTTTACTTAGCTAACTGCGTCCGCATCGCTTTTTCGTCGCTGTTCATTCGTTTGTTAAAAGTAAGCACAACCTACTGCTTTGTTCACCCTGCTCAATGCTGTAATCGTGATTCGGAACTCCTCGTCAGAAAGAAAGAGAGAAACGAGAAAAAAAGGAAGGCAGGGAAAATAAAGAGATGTTAGAGTTACTCATCAAAGCAATGTCATCAGTTAGTCACTGGTTAACGATGTCCTCTTTATTTACTTGAATCTCTGACTATCCCCAATATTCTTCTCTGAAAACCTCCTATAAGCGCACTGTGAACCAGATTACAAAAACCGTTTTGCAGCTTTCGCCCTTTCTTTACAAGATTTTTTTTCAATTTTGTTATGGAGGACTATAATGGTTATATGAGGAAGCGTGTTGTATTTTTTTCACTATATATATATATATATATATATATATATATATATATATATATATATATATATGTGACGTATGAGGCGATCATTGGTAGAAGCCGAGAAGGAAGAAGTGCAGAGCGAAATAAACATGGGGTATGAGACAGGCCACGTCACCCAGTCATCGTAGCGTCACACAAGTCGACAGGATGAAGAACTGCCAGCCCCTTCATCAGTCGCTCATCATCTACGCAGTCCTCCGCATGACACCCAGAGCATACATGGACTACCGTACAAGCGCCTAGCATTACGCATCGACCAGCATCATGTCAGAAGCCTCTACTGACCTTCCCATCCCCAAGTGCACCGGAGCAGCGGACGATGGACCCGTACAAGACTGGTTCGACCTGTTCGAGTTCCACGCCACCACTGTATCTTGGTCGGAACGGGAGATGGTTAAGAACTTCAGCGACTACGTTACCGGTGAGGCATTAAAATTCTACCTCACCCACATATTCAACAACGATGAGTCTTGGCAAAAGATAAAACAAGAAATGATCGTTTGGTTTAAAAAATACAATGACGACTACGACGAAGACCCACCATCCACAGACAACTGCACTCAGTCGTCAATTTTACAGGCAGTCTTCAACCATTCGAACGCACAACAAGATTCGACCTCTGACAAAATACAATGTGGCACACGAGTTCAGTGGCAGACGACAATGCGTACTTTGAGAAAAACACAGCCATCGAGCGCGCCTCTCTTCTGCACGAAAGTTGGCATTTGCGAAGTCATCGCTTCAGCATATGACCCGAGACGTTGCCCAACCACCTGATGCCCTTCACTCTTCGTCTCGCATACGTGGTCCACCACCTGGGTTTTCATCACGCGGTTCTTCGAGCGCTCCTAACGCTCACCATTTGCCTTATAAAGACGCCGTATTTATGCTAGATGACCTGGCGCATCGGGAAAATACCCTGTCGAGCCATGCTCTTTCCACACGGGTTCATGCATTGCCATCCAGTCCATAAACACTCGACAGTGGAAGCAACACCGAAGGCTCCGACACATCGAACGTCGCACGCTGCAATGCGCAAGAGCCTCTAGCAGGGTAGAAGAAGCTTCTGAAGAACTTTCTACCAATTCAGAAGCATTATCTTCATTGCCCGAAGTGCATGACAACAGCCCACAAACTACCAGCTGCCGACTTGGCCCCACATCAAGTTGTGAAGAAAACGAGCGCGATGTTCAAGAAGGGATTTCACCGCAATGCGTTCCACAGCAACAGCAGCAACGCCAGCAAAAGCAAGTCCAAGAATCGCAGACACTCCAATGGATACACCGACAAAAACGACGACGCAAAGTCAGCCTCTTAAAACAAATTCAAGACGTCAGGCATCTTTGCATAAGGGATCGGCGTCAGAAACGCATTTGGCACAAAATATCAAGACTGCGCCTAAGATTACAGCTCCGAAACCTCAGGAAACACCGAACAAGACAAGAAGTCGCCAGTTCTACCACGCAAAGATTCAGACACCATCCCATTAGTTCACGACAACGGAGCCAACGCCACATAAAACTACAAAAGAGACTGAATGCTATAAGTTGTACAATGCACGAAAATACACATAATTCCTTGAACTTCAGTTCTTGTACACGCAGGCTGCAAGCACTAATTCTGCCTCAGCCGCGACACAGAATACAGCGCGTACGACAGAGGCTTCTGCGCCTACGACATTCGACCTTAAAGTGCTCCAAGGACTTCCAGCCTTGTTCGTTCCTCGCAGGTGATCAAGTCACGTCATGGTCAGTGCAGTTTTGCAAGACGCGGTTACCTTCTCCAGAACGCCACAGCCAACCTCGCCCACGAGAACTCCCCCATTTGCCGGACTGCTGCACTCTTTTCTGAAGTTTTGCGAGTTTACGGAACACCACGGGGCCATGAAACCAATTGTGCATTTTGACATTTGTGACCTATCAACCTCTCCTTGTTTACTTTTTGTTGTGCGTAATCCATGCGTTCTTTCGGGGGGAGGGAGAATCGTGTGACGTATGAGGCGATGATTGGTAGAAGCCGAGGAGGAAGAAGTGCAGAACGGAATAAACATGGGGTATGAGCCAGGCCACGTCACCCAGTCATCGTAGCGTCATATATACATATATATAGTTATAAACTTCGAGAATAGTGCAGTATAGGAAACAAAACAATAAAATATTTATTTAATCCTAACAGTTTCGGCTGGTGGACCAGCCTTCTTCGGAGGATGTAAGTGAAATGATACAAGTTCCGGTAGGAGAGGGTCACCCTCACAGTTTAAAGACCCTCAAAAAAAAGAAAAAAGAGACAAACGGGCGAACGAGGTAGCAACAGACAACAAGAAGCAGAAGAAGGAGAGGAACTAGAAAGGAGCGACGGAGAGCCGCCGGAAACGAAAGGGTAATTCTGGCATTGTTACTGGGTATAGGTAAGACGCGCCGCCAGCGGAGGCGACCAAGAAAAACGGAAAAATGTGGAACATGTTGCCGCTTACTCGCATCCCACACATGGATCGAGTTTAAGTTCACGTGGTTCGGCGGCTGGCCCGTGGCATCGGGCCACACACACACACACACAAGAAGCATACGACCCGCTCCAGCTTTCGGAATATAATGGCCACGTTGGAAAGCTAATGTGCCCTCTCCCCCTCCCTCCACCTGCCCTCTCTTGCAGAAAAATGTACAACCAGTCATAGTGAAAATAAACGAATGGGTATTCTTGTAAAGGATAAAAACGTAAACAAAAAATATATAAAAAATAAATAATACTAAAAAAGTACTCAGAAATGAATATAAAGTCTAACAATACTAACACACGCCGTTTGGTTCACGTAGCATCGAATTCGTTTAGTTTCACGCGCTATATTGACCAACTTGCGTGTGCGACTTCCCGTATGTATAAATAAATTAATTGAGTAATTCAATTTCTGTGTTTCACGAAACGTCGCGGAGGCACGTCAGTCGCCCAGGGCTCTCGCTGATTCCGTGGGTAAGTGATCTGAATTTCTTTATAAAGTATGACTCCCGCTGTTCGCACTCCCGTGTGTTCTGGAAGCCGGATTGTAGGAGTATGACACTTACGCATTCGAAAGAGTGACCAGGAAGATTGATATGTTTGGAGAACGGCAAATTGGGGAGGCCCTTTACGTGTGCTCTGTGGTTGTTGAAACGCAAACGGAACGCGGTTTCCGTGTGTCCAATATATTCCCGTTTGCACACCTCACAGCGAATTTTGTATACCACATTGGCTGAGTCACAGTTAAGGTTGTCTTTAATTTTGTACACATAGTCTGAACAGGAGGCTTCGGCCGTATCTGTGGTCACCATGTGTGTGCACACCCTGCAGCGAGGTTTCCCGCACGGTCTACAGCCCTGATGGTGGTCGGATTTGTGTGTTTTTGCCCTCACCAGTAAGTCTCTCAGGTTTTCATTTCTTCGGTAAACCACCTTGGGCGGAGTCTGAAAAATGGCAGAGAGGCGACTACTCTGTTTATGTATCTTGAAGTGGCGGTTTAGTATGATATAACTTCAGGGGCAAATTTAATCCTCACATACTGCGCTGCCGCCCCTCGGGTTAATTCTATACTAAACCGCCCCTTCAACATACTTAAACAGAGTAGTCGCCTCTCTGCCATTTTTAAGACTCCGCCCAAGGTGGTTTACCGAAGAAATAAAAACCTGAGAGACTCACTGGTCAGGGCGAAAACACACAAATCCGACCACCATCAGGGCTGTAGACCGTGCGGGAAACCTCGCTGCAGGGTGTGCACACACATGGTGACCACAGATACGGCCGAAGCCTCCTGTTCAGATTATGTGTACAAAATTAAAGACGACCTTAACTGTGACTCAGCCAATGTGGTGTACAAAATTCACTGTGAGGTGTGCAAACAGGAATATATTGGGCACACGGAAACCGCGTTCCGTTTGCGTTTCAACAACCACAGGGCACACGGAAAGGGCCTCCCCAATTTGCCGTTCTCCAAACATATTAATCTTCCTGGTCACTCTTTCGAATGCGTAAGTGTCATACTCCTACAATCCGGCTTCCAGAACACACGGGAGCGCGAACAGCGGGAGTCATACTTTATAAAGAAATTCAGATCACTTACCCACGGAATCAGCGAGAGCCCTGGGCGACTTACGTGCCTCCGCGACGTTTCGTGAAACACAGAAATTGAATTACTCAATTAATTTATTTATACATTGGGGAAGTCGCACACGCAAGTTGGCCAATATAGCGCGTGAAACTAAACGAATTCGATGCTACGTGAACCAAACGGCGTGTGTTAGTATTATTAGACTTTATTTTCATTTCTGAGTACTTTTTTAGTATTATTTTTTTTATATATTTTTTTGTTTACGTTTTCATCCTTTACAAGAATACCCATTCATTTATTTTCAGTATGACTGGTTGTACATTTTTCTGCAAGAGAGGGCAGCTGGAGGGAGGGGGAGAGGACACATTAGCTTTCCAACGTGGCCATTATATTCCGAAAGCTGGAGCGGGTCGTAAGCTTCTTGTGTGTGTGTGTGTGTGGCCCGATGCCACGGGCCAGCCGCCGAACCACGTGAACTTAAACTCGATCCATGTGTGGGATGCGAGTAAGCGGCAACATGTTCCACATTTTCCCGTTTTTCTTGGTCGCCTCCGCTGGCGGCGCGTCTTACCTATACCCAGTAACAATGCCAGAATTACCCGCTCGTTTCCGGCGGCTCTCCGTCGCTCCTTTCTAGTTCCTCTCCTTCTTCTGCTTCTTGTTGTCTGTTGCTACCTCGTTCGCCCGTTTGTCTCTTTTTTCTTTTTTTTGAGGGTCTTTAAACTGTGAGGGTGACCCTCTGCTACCGGAACTTGTATCATTTCACTTACATCCTCCGAAGAAGGCTGGTCCACCAGCCGAAACTGTTAGGATTAAATAAATGTTTTATTGTTTTGTTTCCTATACTGCACTATTCTCGAAGTTTATAACTTTTTTTATGGTAGCCGGAAGAAACTGATCATCTATTTCATCTATATATATATATATATATATATATATATATATATATATATATATATATATATATATATATATATATATATATATATATATAAATATATATATATATATATATATATGTGTGTGTGTGTGTGTATGTGTGTGTGTGTGTGGTTTGCCAATGCCCTGATTCCGTATACACACTAAACGAATTCTGACCCTTAAGGGTGTCAAAAAGGGTGCCGACACCCTAAGCACACCCTTTGAGCACTCTATTTGCGTCTAAGCATCCTACAAGCGGAACCTAAAGAGTGAACACATCAAAAGGGTGGAAACTAGGGTGCCTAAAGGATGCAACAACTAATGGGTGCTGATGAGCACCATTAGGGTGCACAGTCGCCGACAAAACTTTGTGAGCAACGTGGTCATAGAGCGTGACCAACAGCTTTTAGAGGTCTCCTGGTTAGACACCATAGTCTCATTAATAGCCCCACCGCAGTTACGGATATCTGAATAGCGATAGCGCCCGGCTGAACGTAAGTTCTGCACTGGTTCTTGCATTCTTGCTGCCTTTTTCTCGTCGCCTCATGACCGGCGCTGACCGAGCTATGCGCTACAAGCTCACTAGCCAATGGCGGAGTACGCAGCTTGTTGAGCTACAACATGATTGTGACTTACACATATAGAGCTCTCGGCCTCGTTTGCGTCTAACATTGCAGACAAAGCTTTGTCCGTGACAGTATTTATAAACCATGCATTTGTTAATTCAAAGAAATACAAACCAACAAGACCGTGGTAGATAAAATAGTTTTTGTGCTGTACAAATATTTGTTAACCTTACAATGTATCAGTTGACACGTGTTACCAATTTTTATGGCGGGCTATGGACTTTGACGTTCTATGATTATACCATTAAAGAAACGTTTTCTTGATTTCGTTCATAGAAATATTCTTCAAAGCAAGTTAAAATGAGCCTTGACTAAAAGCTTTTCCTAAAAAAAATTCACTGAAGACAGCTAAAATATTGTTCGCCAACCAGTACGCTTATTTTGTTGTGACAAATTTTGCTTGCTGCCTGTAATTTGTACAAATATACAAACATTTTAACACTGTTTTTAACAGCCAGCTTAACCACTCAACCAATGTACAGATGTTAACAAGGTATCGGTATAAGAAATACACAAGCAAGCAAACGTTTCAAATTTCGCGCGCCTTTTGACATTTCAAATTTTCCGCGAATACGCGTTTTGTCATTTTTTTTTTTTCAAAGTTGAGAAATATTCTATGCAATACACACTAACGAGTCTTCTATTTTCTCTACTTTTTACTATAAATTTAGGCAGAAACAATCCATTTACTTATCATATAAAAGATTAGGTGCGCAAATGCGGATTGGTGGCGTCAGAAGGACAGAAATGGCAAAATCTTCCTGGAGACCACGATGGCCGGGTGCCGAGCGTTTAAAGTCGATTTTTTATAGTGTTCAAAGTGTGCTTGCGCTGTCTTTCGTGTTCTGTCGGTGCTGCTTGTTACGAAGATGCACTATTATACTCAAGAGAGGACCGGCTGCTTCGTATCGTCGAGCGCTCGCCAAACTAAAAAGGTAGGTGGATGTTTCTGCTGTCGACGCTTTTTTTTGCTTCTCCAGCCAAGGCCGGGGCGCGCCCGATTCAGGCTGCTGTGCTTCCGCTCGCGTCGTCGGCTCCTCTCGCGGTTAACACCGGGAGTGCTATAGTATAATAACGTTGTGAACTAAGGTTTTCCTAGCTAGTAGACGATAAGTGAGTTTTTATTATCCAGGCTGCTGTGCTTCTGCTCGCGTCGTCGGCTCCTCTCACGGTTAACACCGGGAGTGCTATAGTATAATGTTGTGAACTAAGGTTTTTCTAGCTAGTAGACGATAAGTGAGTTTTTATTAACGTAGCGAGCCTGTTGGCGTGTCTGATTTCATTAGGTTCAAGTCAATGCTCAGGGACGTTACGCGCGGACGGATTTTTTCTGTGGGGAGGGGGGTTAAAGCAATATGCGCTGTGCGGCTGCGATTCGGCGGGCGATGCTCTGCACGCTATCAATCACTATATTTTTGCAATGCCGTTGGACGGCATTCGGGGACTGCACCTGGAAGCCGTAAGCGTCGTCAGTGCGTTGGAGTATTCCGGTGATTCGCGTTGAATTAGATCTTCGCGTATTTAATTTAGAAGAATGGAGAAGAATGACGTGGTGTCCGCGTTGGTATTTGCGCGGCCTCGTTTGTTTTCTGTGCCAAAGAAATATATGAAGGAAGTTTTATATGTTACGCGTCCTCTTTTCAACAGCTACATAATTATTAAATGTGTGTGACTACAAAAAGGTAGATGTATTTTCCTGTGTGACAAAATGTGTTTGCATTCACCGGGCACGTATAATAATAAATTACCATGATATTCAGCTTAATTAAGTGTTCGTAAACTTGACACATCGTGCTGTAGATGCGGTTCTCAAACCGTGAAATGACGCCTGGGTCAATACATTTTGTCTGAGTGGCCGAATAGCCGTACCTTAGCTGTGCAAGCGCTAGGTTGAGCAGTAGTTCACTCGTTCGAGCGCAATTTTGGTGGTACTGCTTGTTCCCCCCTGTTCACCTATCATTGCATTGTTGTGGTTTTTAAGAATTGTGGGCGCTGCAGCCCGCTTTTCAGTGAAAACTTTGCCGGATACCTTTACGCCTACAAACATTCTAAAACGAAGTTCTACCTCTACTTGCAATGACACTTTCGAATACAAGTGTAATGGTTTATCTGATATCATAAATTCTTTGTCCTCGCTGCAGATTTACAAGTGACCTGTCGTATGTGCAGTGTATTAATACCTAATTTATTGCTCAAAACACAATTACGTTATACATAACAGTATGCGTGCCTAAGGCGTGCATATGTTGCTGCTGACATGCAAACTTAGACATTGTATTTATCTAAGAATGAACAAATCTGAACTGCTATTTTTTGAAGATGTACGCATCAGATTAATTGAATAATATCAAAAGTAATGTTCACCAAGTGATTGTTGTTGGCTTGCACCGACGTCCCTAAAACCACCTTGTTGGTACTTAGACCACATGATACGATGCAAGATTCTTGACGTCGTATTGAAAGTATTGTCACATAATTTGCAAGGTAAATTGTTATTAGCATACAGAGGCCAATAACGTTGTGACCTCATCGTTATCATAATGAAGCAGGTTAGGCACATTGTGATTCTGCTGCTTTTACGTCATGTTGGAAAACAATTACGTTATGTAGCTATCTGTAGTGTCTGAGATCCTGGCTGCCGGTCATTATTGCAGAAGCTTGCCTGCTTTATTGTGATTGCATGTGGTTCAAGATTGATGTTATGTCTTAGCGTTTCCACTTTTCCCCCCTATGGTCATTAGACAGCTTGTGCTGTTTGTCTGTTTTCTGCGCTGTTAATGTACCACCTGCATGTACAATCTGTACGCCAACCTGCTATGGTCTCGAAATGAGACTGGCAGTATTGAAAATAAATAAATAAATGAGAAGTGAAGAGTAGTGCCTTTTTAGCTAACCAGAACAATTTAAATCAATGATCACTCTGAAGCAGCACACAATATTCATTTAGTGAACTCGATTTCAGTCAAATTATAAACGTCCGAATGTAAGCCGTTTGAAGGAAGCTTCATTCGTTAAACTCATGAGAAAAATTGGTAGAGAATGAAAGGAAGGGAGGTTAGCCAGACCAGCAAAGCCGGTCTGCCACCCTACAGGGTGGAACAGGGAGATTGAACTCCTGTCGCAGTGGTCTAGTCGCTAAGGTACTCGGTTTCTGACCCGAAGGTCGCAGGATGAAATCCCGGCTTTGGTGGCTGCTTTTTCGATGGAGATGAAAATGCTGTAGGCCTGTGTTCTCCGATTTAGGTGCACTTTTAAGAACCCCAGGTGGTCGAAATTTCTGGAGCCTTCCACTACGTTGGTAAAAAATTCATGTCTCAGTATTCCTTTATATTATGCTTTATCTGCAGTGGTTGCTTATGCGCATACTGACATGTATATGCAGTGGTATTGCAATTTTACGTAATAAAATATTAATATGGTGCATATTGCGTGGCATTTACCTAAGAAACACATCACATGGGTATCATAACTACAGAAATGCAAATGAGCCTCTATGGATGCACTCGTGCATATATTTGTTCAGCTTCAAGAACAGAATTTAATTTTCGCAGGCAACAGCATTACTCACTCATGCTTATCTCTTATTTACGTGCAGTCGATACAGCTAAAAGGGGTTGTCTTCGTCTAAGAGTTCTAACTTCATCTTCGTGCCTGAGCGAGCTATAAAGGTGAATGAAAACTCACATGTATGACATCGACATGAAAAGCTCTGCAACAGCATGTTTTGCGTTTTATTTATATTGCAGCATGCCATTTTTGTATTTCTCAGTTGTGTGCCACTAAATATATGTTGGCCATCCGTTCCTAGCCATTCACTGCAATTTGGCAAGCAGTGCATGCAGTCTAGACAAACCTCACTAAAGTAATTTTTTGCACCAGTGCAGAAATTTTTCGGCCCAGTCTGTCATTTCATGCGAGTGAGGCTACTCAAGGAAACTTCCTGACAAGGTCAAGGAGCCCAAGCATCAGCTCTGTTCACCCTGCTGATGCGCTGTGCCTCACCAAGCTACTGGACGCTGCCTACTTATATGAAGTGCTCTCCATATTCCCCTCAGTTTGGCAGCAGTGTGTGTGGTCTTCATAGTGCTTGGCAAAATAATTTTTGCACAGGTGAAGCACTCATTTTTTGCTTTAATTGTGCTAGTATTACTGCATGAACTCCTGCCAAGCAAGAGTACTAATGTTTCCTGTGAATTGTTTGTCACGGTAAGCAGAGGATTTCAAGCTCAAAATTCATGCTGAACTTTGGTCCTTCAAGCGGTGTGGAACGAAGGTGGTGACAGTGTCAACACGCTCTCTTTAGAAATAAAGGCTTTGCATGAAGACCCTGTCGCACCTAGAAACAGGCGCAAAAACTTCCCAGGTGAAAATAAGCAACCTCAGATGAAAATTGAGGACTTTACATTCAATTCAAGGTTGAACTATCTGACATCAAAGGCGTCCCAGATGAAGGTTTTTTTTTTTTACGCTGTCCAAAATTTTTGTGCGATGATGGAAAAACCATTACTCGTGATGATACTGACACTACCGACAGAGTAGGAACAAACAAGCCTAGTTTGAAAAAAAAATAGTAGTGCATCATGCGCGATGTCACAAATGAAATGTTCTGGATAAGACAAAAAACTTGCGTCTGTCTACAGTGGCCTTTCCTTTTAGATTAAGTAGTCCTATTTGTGTCAACGAACACTTGACAAGACAAGGTAAGCTGTTAGTGAGAGCACTAATGCAAAAAAAGTAGGATGGAGGTGCATTTGCATGCAAGGCATGAAATTTAGAGCAAAAAATTGGAAACATTAGTAATTTCAAGGACTGCCTTCTTAGAAAATCTGGCAAAACGCTGTGTTGATGCCTTCAGAGCCACACTTTTCTTGAGCTTGCAATGTCGGTGAACTATGACTGACGTGGCAGAATTTTGATACCAGGATAGTGAAAAATGGATACCTAGATAGTGAAAAAGGCCACCAGCTATCTTCGATGCGTTTACCTTAAATGCTCTTAGCATTATAAATAGGACTAGTAGCCTTTGTCTCTATTTCGATGACATGTCGGTAAAATTTGATGCCATTATTTTGACATAATCCTTGTATTTTTCGTGCGATATAGCCCACCGAAAATACCAGGGTACAATTATGGCATTGTGGGTATCATGAAATGGGGAAGAGGAAAAGCGCTGTACATCAAAAGTTAATTTTTGGCTGATGTCAATGGACTTCCGTGTGTTAAGCCCTGTGTTGAGTGTCTAGTAGTACGACTTGGGGGTTTTGTTTTGCAGCAATTAGCACGCCTCCATTAGGTAATAAGTAGGAATTCTTTGAGTTTCTGGAAACTATGTAACTTGATTTTTCAGTCACAGATGCACAGACGATTTTTCGCTCACAACCAACGGGGCAGACGCTGGCGGCGGGTTTTCTGCGGCAAGAGCTCTTCAACGCTATCATGTTAAAAAGCTGACATAGGCAGCATTGACCAAAAGAATGCAAAGAATAAAGTCAAGTGTCCCAGCAGGAATTGAAACCGAGTATTCTGCTTGGCAATTAAGTATTCTACCACAGAGCCATGCCCGGCCTCGGTTATACTTTCCAAATAGTCTCCAATGTTTGTGTAACATCAACTGTCATTGCAGTACTGGCTATCAAATTTTATAACTAATACATATGCACTCCTATGATGCAGCCGTGAGGTCGAATCAAAGTCAATTGTAGTCAGGCACCATCCTGTGAAGTAGTTGTCTAGTAGTGTTGAGAGCTACCATCTTTGCGAGTGCCAGCGCAAACACCAATGCTTCATACCAGCCTACCACTTCTAGTGTGGCTAATATCCATGTTTCTGTTGGCATCGTTACAAAACAGCAAATAACTGCTAGTGTTGTCTTGGATGTAACATCTCCCCATAACAAATGAAACATATGCGGCTGTTTAACGTATGTGTGTGCGAGAATTTGTACATATTGTCAGGCACCAAGAGCCGTGAAGACAAGACAGGAACAGCGGGGCAGAAAGACACGAGCGTGTCGCTTTAAATGAAGCGTTAACACACACTTCTTCTTTGTTCTCATTTCACTTTTCGGCTCGCTAGGACTTGCCGGCTCACAACTCTAGGTGGCATTATTTCTCCTCGCATTAGAGCATCGACTAGATGCTCATACACAAGGTGACAGCAGGGCCCATAAGGGAATAAAAAGAAAGGGAGAAACGATACTTATAGTGCACATGGCATATGCAGGTGCAAAAAAAAATGTCTGTGGTTGGTCATAAGAAAAAAAAACATTAATACAGTTCAAAGTTCGTTCGAGACCCTATGGACCATGACAGAAAAAATGTTTGCTGCCCTGGCACAATAAGGCGAGTATTACCGCGTAAAATAAGGTTTTAAGCGGTTGACATGCACAATCTCTGTTCATGGTGAGTGGCGCTGGGTCGTTGCCGAGCCTCCGTCTGGAATGACTTCGTAGTTGACTTCGTTCAACCGCCGTAATACTTTGTAGGGTCCGAAGTACTTGCTCATGAGTTTCTTGCTGAGGCCTCGCCGTCTAACAGGAGTCCAAACCCACACTTGGTCGCCGGGTTGATAGGTAACTGGTCGATGGTGGATGTTGCACCTTCGGGAGTCTTTACATTGCTGCGGTCTTATGTGCACGCGAGCTAGTTGACGTGCTTCCACTGCACGCTGAATGTAATCTCCGACATCAGGAGTTAGCAGCTCGTGCTGGTCGATGTCACAAGGAATCATGGCGTCTAGCATGGTTTGCACGTCTCGACCGTAAACAAGGCGGAAGGGTGCGAAGCTTGTCGTTTTCTGGGTTGCGGTGTTATACGCAAACGTTACGTACGGCAGGATCTCGTCCCACGTTTTATGCTGCACATCCACAAACATAAAACTATGTCAGCCACTGTTTTGTTTAGCCTTTCTGTCAAGCCGTTACTCTGGGGGTGGTATGCGGTTGTCTTACGGTGGTTCGTGTAACTGAGCTTGAAGATGTCGTCCAACAGTTTTGCCGCAAACACTGTCCCTCGGTCAGTGATGATGGCTGACGGAGCGCCGTTACGAAGCACTATGTGGTGCATGAAAATCTGGGTGACTTCAGATGCTGTACCGCGTGGCAGTGGCTTCGTTTCAGCGTAACGCGTCAAATAGTCAGTTGCGACGATAATCCACTTGTTTCCAGAGTGAGACAAAGGAAACGGTTCGAGGAGATCCATTACAACTTGGTCAAACGGCGTACACGGTGGTTCGATAGGTTGTAGGAGGCCTGCAGGGTTTACAGGTGGTGACTTGCGACGGTGACATTCGCGTCATCCTTTCATGTAGCATTTGACACAAGCTGCGGGTTTTGGCCAGAAATACAGCCGTCGTACCCGGTCGAGCGTCCGTGAGTATGCCAGATGGCCGGAGCGGAACAGAGACCAAATGGGAGCACTCGTAATTCATACAGACCATCAGGAGTTACAAAAGCAGTTTTTTCGTGGTCACGTTCATCAACTTCATTTTGCCAGTAACCACTTTTGAGGTTGATTGAGGAAAAGTACTTTGCTCGCCTCAGCCTGTCAAGAGAACCATCCGCTCGAGGCAACTGGGTAGAAGTCTTTATTTGTGACGTTATTCAGCTTTCTATAATCGACACAAAAGCGAAGTGTACCATCCTTCTTTACAAAGATCACTGGCGATGACCAAGGACTGCTTGATGGCTGTATTACACCGTCTTGAAGCATTCCCTTCACTTGCTTTTGAATCACGCGTCGTTCAGTTGGTGAAACTCGGTAAGGCAGTTGCCGTATAGGATCCGCGTCGCCGTAGGTGATAATACGGTGTTTGATAATCGATGTCTGGCGGATTCTCGATGAACGTGCAAAACAGGCGTGCAATTCTGTCAACAGGTCGTTAAGTCTTCGTTTGGTTTCGTCAGAAAGCGTTGGATTTACGTTGACACACTAGAGAGGTGCCTCGGCATTATCGGTCGCCTCGGAAGCAAAACACTCAGTCACATTGGTTACTGGGTAGGCATAGGCGATGACAGTACCAGTTAAAAGGTGTTGACGCTCGTAGCTGAAGTTTGTAACAAGAATCTCCGCAGTGGCCAGCTTGGAGGTCTACTAGGCTTCGTGCTACGCAGACACCCTGGTAAAAGAATGGGGATTGATTGCTCTCCGCCACCATTTCACCGTGTGCTGATTCGTTACACGCCACTTGAACCATAACACTTGAGCGCGGTGGTATCATCACATCATCGTCAATTACACGCAGACATACTTGATCGTGGCTGGGATTATGCTCTGGTGTGGCGCTTTTTGTTGAAAATGGGACGAGGCGTTGTCGAATGTGGATGATAGCAGCATGCTCCCTCAGGAAGTCCATGCCAATGATCAGGTCTCGAGAACACTGACGGAGAACGCTCAAGCTGACAACAAAGGTAGAACCACGGATCTGTGTTCGTGCTGTGGAAACGCCGAGTGGCGTGACGATGTGCCCGCCAGCAGTACGAATTGGCCTGAGGTTCCAAGGCATCGTGACTTTCTTCAGGAGAGCAGCCTGCTTTTCACTTATTCTAGAAAAATCCGCACCCGTGTCAACTAAAACACTGACTTTGTGACCGTCGAGCAGCACTGGAATGTCTAATGAAATCTTTGCAGAACCATCTGGTGTCGTCATCGTCGGTGTATCGTCAGTTTACGGAAGCGTCGGTAGGAGGCCTTGAGCTTGCTCATTATGAGCGGCCTCGCCCCTGAAGGTCGCTGTGGTTAGTTTTCCCGGCGTGGACTAGGTGACAGACCCTGCGCCACGCTCGAATAGGTACGGCGATTAGGAGAAAATCGCCGCGGTGACGGGGAGCGTGACTGGTGCAAGGACGATGAAGTTCAACGATCCTGAGCTACGTACTCTTCAATTTCAGGGAGCCGCTGATCGAACCTGGGTGGTGGTGAGTTCGTCAAAAATCCGCCTAGTCCTCCAAGTTGCCGGTAAGAACAGTGTGGGTACAGATGCACAGCTTTGCCGCGGTGGAAGCAGCGAGGACGTTTATCTGGCCCATGCCAGACGTCTGATTTCCGCAAAATCAGGCGAGGTGCGCTGTAATATGGCGCCGCTTAGACCGTCTGCAGCATGGCTGGGGCCACGGTGGGATGCGGGATTGTGGGGGTAACAGGTTGCCGCAAAGCTTGAGCATACGACATGCGGGGGAAGTCACTGGGTGGTTGATAATCTCACATGAAAGGAGGTTCTCTTAAGGCATGCTGGACTTCATCTTGGACTACGCTGGAAAACGGGGATATAGTGGGCTGCGAGGGCACTAACCGCTCCTGGAGTTCTTCGCGGCTGACTGAACGTATCATCTCTCGGAAGAAATTCATTTGGCCACTGAAAGCTCCCAAGTCGTCTGTAGTTGAAGCGTTGACGTGCCGTTCGTATGACGGGGCCCGGTGTCTAAGAGTGCTTTCCATGGTGACCGCTTCTCTGAGAAATTCGGACACAGTCTTGAGTGGACTGCGCACAAGCTCACCAAAAAGCTGTTCTTATCTGAAAAGCTCAATATATTGAGCTCCACTTCATAAGAACGCTCAATAAAAAATTTTAAATACATTCACCTTGCATCCGCGTGTTTCACATAAGATCGATTCCCAAAGTATGTGTGATCTGCCGAATTTTTAGCATCAATTTTGTAACCTAAATGCTACCATAAACAATTATTTATTGAACATGAACAGCTGGACTACAACATGCTAAGTTTTAGGTATAAGGAAAACTGGACATATTTATGACTACAGCATACCTAACAGGCAAACACTAGTACTACGTACATGACACACTATTGTAGAGCTAGACTAGAATATTGCTTATTGGCACTTTACAATTCTTTAAAAACCCTAATTAACTGCAGTGCCTCATTCGGCTTGTTCAAAATGGGATGTGCGCAATTACTTGATGAATAACTTTTTACTCAAACCTAACTCACGTTTCACGTGTGCATCGTGCTGAATCATTGCTCAGATATTTCTTGTATCTGTATTTCCTTTCTACTACGCTGTTTGTTTTTGTATGTGAAATCTGTTGTGCGTGCTACCCTCTGTAGGCCCCCAGGTACTGTCAAGTTGTTTACACAGCTTTTCGCCTGGGGGACCTCCAACAAGCATGTTTTCCATTGAAAACAAAGCGGATTTTGATGCTGACTTCTACTCACACAGAACTAAGAACATTCCAGCATGACAAAGCATATTGTATCTTGGACAGTCTGTCTCGTGAAACTCTTGGTGATTACTTGTCTTTATTTTAGGCTTCCGGGTGCGGATGTGCTGTAGAGAAGGAGCGCCCTGACCACACTTCTGTAAAAGGAACCAAAGTCGCTTAGGCAGCTGAAGATGGATTGTGCAAGTGTTTGAATGATCACGTTATATTATTCCAACACCACTTCATTACCTTGTGAATATTTGTGATTTTGTAATGCACAAGTTTAGGAACACACACACATAGTTGAAGGGAGAGCTGTAAATAAGCCTGGAGCAAGCTTGCAGTCAAGGCTTTTAGCATGATGACGAAAGCATGTTATATCAGCCCACATGTTTTACCACACACCTACTTTCCTATCCATTTTTTTTCAATTGTGTGGGCACTGGCAACAACTCAATGAGCGCCTTTGGACTGCTGGTGCCTCTAACCTATATTTTGTTGTTCTAAATACTTTATTTGTTACCTACTATGCAAGGAGGGAAGTCAGAATGTTAAAAGTTAAAAAAGAAGTCTCGTCACAAAAAAAGATGTCTACTCATAAGAAGAAGATTAGAAAAACAGAAGATTGATCCTCACTCACACAGATCTCGCCATTACAATCGATGCAGTAGGTCATAGCTCTTAATTACTATTGTTAATCTTTTTGAGTTGTATGCTATTTACAATAAAATAGTGACTATTTGCATTATGTTAATTTATTTGTCATAAATTTTCTTTGGGGCCTAATATTTTGCATTCTCACATGCATAAAAGCTCACTTCTGCTACACATTATTTAAAAGAGCACAATGTGGTAAGGTTCTGTATTTAGTGCATAATATCTGTGTTTTAAAGTGAGTATATGGCTTTTGAAATAGTAACCAATATTCGAACCTTAGAAATTTTTAATTTGAAGGCATTCATGTCTGTATCGTGTCCAAGCATCCATAAATTCGGCAAGCATGTGTGCAGGAAGCGGCCTTGAATAGATTAATTCATAATGTGCCAAAAATGAGTAGCACAGGCCATATACGCACTCTGGGATCAATGTCATGATTATTGAAACACACATTTTTATTCAATATAGCTTGCTTTAAGGTATATATGTACATATTGTTTACTACCACATTGAACATTACACCATGCATCCGGCACTCTGCTGAGCACTTGTCGAGGGCACTTTCGTAACTAGTACAAAAACGTAAGTGGGGCCTCCTTTGTTGACTGCTGGAGAGCAGCGGCTTCGCCAAATCACACTTCCTTTGCAGTGAAGCTAACTTTGCTCTTGCAACAGTACAAGCTTATCTAAAATTCAGCACTGTTCTTAAGAAGTGCAGTAAGTGCGGCTTGTTCTATCCAGAGCAGCAAACAACAAAAACACGAGGAGCAGCACCTGGACAGGGTAAAACACAGTTGCAGCACTTCTAGATAACAGTGCCGAATTCTCTGTTTGCCTACACATAGGGAAAGTAAAACACTGCAGCCAACTTAGCAGTAGCTCCACTGCAGAGCCACTGTGTTTTAAAAGATGATGATGCAAAAGCCCCACCTAGAGCTGTCGCTGCTTTTCTGTGCTAGTTTCATAAGGGCCTGTGGAAATCACTCTGTGGAGGGCCGGCCTTGTGCATGGTGCACGTGTTCAGGGTGGACTGGACGACATAGTACATGTGTTCAAGCATTAACAAACCGTGTGTGGCCTGTCACACAGCATGGTCTACAGAGTATAGATCATTCTGCATTTCTCGCCATCTCTAGCATCAATCCTAGATTTGCCCCACTAATACGTCGACATAGAACACCCTTTCAGGACCCATTCGAAAGGGTGTTATGACATCACAGCACCTTTTTTTAAAGGGTTCACTCATTACATCTTTTAAAATTTTTGCTCTGCACCCTTTTCTTAAGGGTGCTCGCTCTGCACCCTTTCTCAGCACCTTTTTTTGAACACCCAATAGGGAGCAAAGAGTGCTCGTCTGGCGACAAGCTCCTTTACACCCTTAAGGGTGAGATTTGGTTTAGCGCTATAGTGTAACCGTGGCCTGACGCTCCGGCAAAACAACATATTATCTGTGAAGGTTATGTATAGATGCTGGTGATGTTCTGCACATTTCTCTGTCCCCTGAATGGTGGTCTTGGTTCGGGGAGAATGAAAAAACTAACCATGACTTTGTCGAGAAAACAATTTTCACTTGAAAATTGTCACTTGAAAAGAGATATTTTGGAAATACAGGTTTAATTTACTATTTAGCGGGCCTGTGGTTTGTTTTGACATCAGCAGCTTTTCAGCAAAGCTGAACAAAGCATCGAGAAGGTTGGATTTTGCTTTTGGTAGGAACATTTGGTGGGAATGAATATGGTGACCCAGACGACACATTTGTTAAGCTAGGCGCGCTCAAGTATCAGAAATAGTGAAATTGACTGAAATGCCTTAAAACAGCGAAGCTGTTAAACCTGGTATAAGAAAGGTTGTTCCTCCCAGGAAACGTCGCAGCGCCGTTTGCCTAGCAGCTACTCATGCCTCACCTGCACACCAACTGGTCTCACATCACTTGGCTACCGGGCCATCTAGTGGGACATCAAACCAAGCTGTGCATGCACCGAATCAATACCAACGAGGTATACACCACGAGGCCGAGCTCGGCAAAGAAACCCTTCGGCCTAGCTACCATGGTAGCTGATGTGATACCATATGGCAAGCCTCACATGCGCCATAGCAACAGAGGCGGAACAGCTGTGCCAAAGTTATTGAATTGAGTAAGCAAACCTGCGCCAAGTTGAAATAATATAGTTGCCTAAAGAGTTTCAGCCACTACATATGTCATAAACGCACCTACTCTTCATGTGCGGGCCAGCGGAACTGCAATAAAAGAGCCAAGCCTTAAGTGTCCTGCAGAGGCACCTAATAGCCATGATCCATCTGCAGAGGAACCATTGCCCCGATGGAGATGCTGCCTATGGTGAGGCTTGATGTGCTCCAGCCCTTGAATGACGCTAGAGGCAGCGATATGACGAAGTGTACTTGTAAAAGAATGTGGTTCACAAAAAAAAACTAGTAAGATCTAGAATCTACTCAGCGCCAGTTTGTGCGGGAAGCAGCAGAAAAGAGGTAGGTGTACTCAATCTGAAGTAGGACAAGCCGAGTACAAGTGATGCCATTTAGTAGTACGACAGTTTAGAGTTGAGCAATGTGTATGAGACAAACTAAGGTCCAACGCTAGCTTGACTATGATACGCTTTGCGCAGTTCAGCAAAACCGTGTTTACGATTATAAAGTTCTGCGAGACATATTTTATGAGACATGTGCGAGAAATGCTTTAGTACGGTGAGCTGAGGTTGTGTAAAACGTGCCGGAACGTCGTTCCGTTTGGCAGTGACAGATCATGCCGATACAATTATGGGGCGTTCTTAAAAGAAAAAAAGAAAGTGCGTACTTCTGAGGAAGAAGGCGTGCATCTCAAAACTAGACGTGTTGAGAGACGGGAAGTGCGAGAATTGACTAATGCATTCTCCGCTGTGTGTCAGGCTTTAGGCTACGCAGCACTAGATTTCCTCATTTGTTTTAGGGGTCGAAAATTGTATATATTTCAGGTGACCAAATGGTTTTTAAAAAAGCTCACCTGCGTTTTTAAATGTCGACATTACCAAAAATGCAATCACACATTTATAAAAATGAATTACATTTTAAGAGGCAAATGTGGTTCTGATTGTGATATGCAGTGTATTGGAGGGCATCGAAAATTTCGACAACCTGCTGTTCCTTGCCATGCGATGAAATAGCACAGTACACGGGCCCCTACCTATCACCTTCACCGAAAAGTTTCCTTTTAGAGCGTGATTATTGAGGTGTTCACCTTGAGGACTATCCTCTTCGGCCTTCACTGATTCGCTGGAGCTCGGTGAGCAGTGCGCCCCCTGTTTCCGGTCTGTCTTCCGCAACGTGAATTATTAGACGTCGCGCAATTTTTACAACTTTCGGAACAAATGAGGAAGACGGAATGCGTTTTCTCGCAACAAGATCTGTCCCCAGAGATCTGTTTTCGGATGTACATCTCCGAGACCGTGCGTGAACTCTAATCATGATAGCACTTGAATTACGTTTAACGCACCCACCTACCAGACACCTGTGAGGCTGGTATGCATTCCCTGCACCGTTCTTTGAATATCTGAACAAAGTCATACGCAAGTGCAGATTTGTCAGTTTCTTAACAGTCCTGTTCTTGTATATTTCATTCACTTTGGTTATTTTACGTCGGGAACGTGCTGACACGTTTGGCCTGTCGACGTAGTGAAGATAGCCGTGACTTCACCGCTCGCCCTTCTTTCGAGTAACTGGATACACTCAGCGAAGTGAACATGTCCACTAGATAGACACCGTGAGAATAGCTCCCTTGCTCAGCAGCGAAGCTTAGTAACCACTCGTGACGGATCACGCGGAACATTACTTCAACAAAAAACTTTGATCCCGCGCACCCTAGCAATCAAGTACGAAGCATGCATCAAGAAGTTCAGTATGTCGCACTTCTCCAATGAGCGAAACAATACGAAGTGTATGGTTGCATAGCAAGTCAGCATCTGAACAGATTTATACGCATTTATACGAATCTACAAAACATTCAAATGTCACAACGGCTCGTTCAAGATTGTTTACCTACACCACCACTAAGGTGAGCAGAACGAGCACCAGTAGTAAAGCATGCAACAGTTGCACTTGTACCTGTATGTGATGCTGGTTACGTGAAGCATAATGCTGACTTGTATTCTGATTTTCTTATTTTTTATTTTTGGTTTTGAGCTCTGATTCATCACTATGTGCAGCAAATGTGTGCACACCGCAGGCTTTCCAGGAACGTTTTCTCCAATAGCGTCTAATGATTACTACACTGGCTATCTTAAAGTCTGGCATAACAACACCACTCGTGTTACACCACAGAAGTGGGTAATCTAGCCTGGCACTCCGAATATCAGTACACATGGTGCCGCAGCTATTTTTAGCCAGAGTTGAAAAATATGCCAACACACGCAAAGACGACGTGATCAAATGCATGTTGCTGACTCTTGCCTGGAGTGAGTCAGACTATACTTTGGGTTCTGATTATTCGCCTAATAAGGTCACTTTTAATGACTTACTTTTTAAGCAACAAAAATAGACCGCACAATTTCACGATGAACTTTTTTGTAGGTTTGCAAAGTGCCCGATTAGATAGTTTGGAGCTCTAAGTTAACGTTCACTGTTTTCCTAATAACTGAAAATGCCTGTGAAAAACAAAATATACCTTGTGACTAGCCCGCTCGCGCGCTAGTTTGAACGATGACTCTATTGCTCCTTACGTTCGACGTTGGAAAGACCTTAGCATTACCCGACTGTGTTGTCTCGACAGGGCCCCAAACATAGTGATGGCTTTGCGATGAATACGTTTCGCTATCGGCCACAAAAACGAGAGCGTCTGTGATTGCTTACCAGTGTCATGTAATGGTGCGAAGGAAGCGTATCGTTCGTACATGGAACGTGAGGTAGCACAAGAATCACAGTTTTTGTAGGCGTTCCAGTAGGTTTGTCACGTGCAATTTTTTGTATTTCATGAGAAGTCGTAGTTAGGAGCAAAAACACTAATTATTGACCATTTTAAAGTTTAAAGCGGACGTTTTGCAATCTGATTTATACATTTCTGATTGAAATGTTTTATTCATCTTCGTCTTTTCAGAAGTTACCTAAAGGGTCAAAATGAAATATTGATCAGAACAAAAATAGTCTGATTCACTCCAAACAACGGCCAGCAACATGTATTCAGTCGTGTCTTTGTGTGTGTCGGCACATTTCGAAACTCTGTCTAAAGATAGCTGGGGCACCCTGTATACCTTTCGCTGGCGTATTCCCATGGGTTAAAGCAACACTTCAAAGCATTTTGCTGAATCATGAGGGATACAAAAGTAATGTTTTAATAGATGAATTTAAAAGCAAAGTCAACATATCAATCACAACTGAAGTTAAGCCGCATTGACGTATCTGTCTTAGGTGTACATACGTAATGTGTTGCTTTATTTAAATTAGATAGGCAGCACTGAAGCCACAAATTCACTGGTACTAGCCCGAGTGCTGCGCGAAGAGTACACAAGCCATTTGCTGATGTCTACCAGCATAGGGAGCGCGCTAGCCTTCACAAACACTTCCTTATGATAAAAGTTCGCCGTTGTTATTTCAGTCACGCTGCCCTTACCTCAGCGTTAATTTACACCTCTTAGCCCAGTGAAAGACGGGTGGGACGTTTCTTTTTTGGTTGAAGAGCAATCTACAGCTGGCCTCACACGTGAGATATCAAATTCGCCTTCTGTGTGGCGGGAATGGCCCTTTTATTTCGCCTCTGCTTAAGCCGTCTTTCGCCTCAGTGATCGGAAGCGTTTACTCCCGGGTAGAACTCATCACGTGCGCAGCAACTTTCTCGGTGTGGAATTTTTGTGGCTCACGACTGCAACGTAAAAGTTTGTTAAAGTGTACAACTTATTGTTGCCTTCTAAAAACAAATTTACTGAGACACTAAGAGTGGAAACACCTTTATTTTGGAGAGCTGCATCGTATTCATTTTGGAGGCTTCGTCTTTCAAAAAAATACAGAAAACAAGGAAACATAGCTGCACACAAAGCAACGAGCGCTAACGCATACACCGATGGCTGTGTTGAAGGTGGCGCTTATCGCGGTGTTGCGCAGAGAAATATTGGTGTAGGCGCAATTGACGCAGTGATGGACTGGTGTCGTCTTCTGGAACATTCCAATTGCTGCTAATGGGCAATGAGAAACAGAAGACTCCCCTTAGACTCAGAAAGACCCGCACTCCTTTCTTACTTAACGCGCACATGGCGAATTTTCATTGTTCACCAGCGAACGAGAAACATCTCTGACCGACACTACTTTGGAGGTCAAGATCCAGTGCCTATAGATACGGAGTGGCTATTGAAGGGTTGTGCAGCGTGAACTCTTGGTTTTTTCAACCAAGAAACTCTCCAGTATATGCTGCCTGCGTCAGAATTGCGAGGCGAGAGAGAGGAGAGTGTATGAGCGAAGTGAATGGGAGATGAACGCGCTCTCCATAACCGAAGTGACACTTTTCTTGTTTGAGTCTAAGATCTGCCGATCAAACAGGCTCCATCACATTGCTCAGCCGGTATAGATGTTGCTGGAATGTTTTAAAAAAACGATACATCATCAAGGTATTCGAGACAAGGCTACCAATTCAGTCAAGTAAGCAAAGTCTCCATCGTTCGTTCGACCGTTCAAGGGGCTCAACACGAGCCGAAAGAAAGTACTCGCAATTTACAAAGGCTGTCGGTTGTAACAAAGATTTTTTCTTGGTCTCGCTAGCCCACCTCAATCTGTCAGTACCCGCTTTTTAAATCCAAAGAAGAAAACTACTCCACGTGGCGTATCCTATTTAACGAGCCGTTGATGCGAGGTAGCGAGTACACGTACTTTTTAGTCACGTCGTTCAGCTTCCGGTAATCGACACAAAAGCGTAGCGTTGCGTCTTCTATTGAACTATAGGGCAGCTGGAGAGGACCACGTGCTCTGGGAAGGTTTGATGATGCCGTCGTCAAGCATTTTTTTTAACTTGCGTATGAATGGCTTTGTGTTTCTTCGTTCACACGCAATTAAGCTGCCGCTGTGTAGAGCGGGTGTCGTCATAGGAGGTGATCCTGTGCCTGGAGATAGAAGTTTGGGTCACCATAAAGGAAGAGGCGAAACATGACTTGATAGCAAGGAAGAGTGTCTGCAGAGCTGTTTGGTTCTATGATGAGACTTTAGAATATGTATGAATATTTTCCAGTGACCTATTCTCGGCCTCCACTGCTTCCGATGTGAAGCAGTTCTGGAAGTTTCAGAATTCATCTGAACATGTAACGTAGTGACGCGTGCGAGAAAGATGTTGATATTCGTTACTGAAATTTGTAGTTAGCAGTTGAGGTCGGCCATCAAGAAGCTCTACGAAATTCCGGGACACACAATTATCGTGAGTCTGCAGGTGTTCCAAGTTAATTTCTGCAATCGCTTCACCAATTCCCAATCAACGCATGTGACATCTAATCTACATAGCGCTGGTTCTGGAAGGGGGTGGTACACTTTGAGCGAAAATACGAAGAACATCGGCACACTTTTGGCTATTTTGCCCATCTAATTCCCAGAGGGTGTAGAAGGTGATGCAATGCTCTTGGAGATCAATAACAGCTCCATGCCCTCGCAGGAAGTCGACACCAAGAATAACGTCGTGAAACATTACGTAACACAGGGAAATTTGCTAGAAAGGTAGAACCGCAGACCCGCAACGCCCTGGCGGTACGAATTAGCTGCTTCTTTTAAGCGGAAGCACATAGGCAGGTAGTCAGCAGTGCGCCGAACATAAGCTTTTTGAGCGGACGTCTGCCTGTCATCGAGGTACTGTGCTGGTTTCTTTGATATCTGTGAAGAACCGACATAAGCGAAAGGTGGCGGCGTTCAGCTACCTTCAGAGTACCGGAGCGTCTACACCGAGTGAAAGGAAGCCGCAGAAGGTGCCTGATAGAACAGCAGCGGTTATGAAGCAGGGCGCTTCAACATTTTCGCATTGTTCTCACTGTGGTGCTCAGCCGGGGCTTGTGTGGTGTTATCAGGACTGCCAGAATTTCGAAGGGCCTGTACACATCGTCTCTTATTAATTTTTTAGTGACGCTCACCATGAAAAGTGGTGTTGCGGCCACCTTTTGCAGCTGCTCGTGTACTATAGAGCACGTAAGTTAGAGCAGACACGTGGTATTGCTCTCAATAGCCGTGATAACCTGAGCAGCAGACGTAGTGTTCACTAGCCGCTTATACAAGCTGGATAAATGCTGAAGCATTTTTTTTCATTGGTGTGGGCTCGGACATCTCGGCGACTGTCTTCAGGTTCCCGGACAAGGCTAGCGAACAGCTTCTTTTTGTTCCCTGCAAAGATGACGCTGCTTCTGCGCCACCATTTCTGTATCAGCCCGTCTGAACAGGCACGTCATATCTTCTACTTAAGTTGTCACAGATTCAATGGGAAGCTGGATGCGGGCCTGCACTGGTCGTCCCACTTGTTCGAGGCAATAAGCTCTGGCGTGCATTCTTCAGCTTCCGACTGAACAATTTGCGCCACAACGTCATCCATTGCTTATGGTTCTGGTAGCTCATACGTGCTCCGTTCTCCAACTAGAAGCTCACACGTAGTAGTTTGGCTGCGTCATTCCATTTGTTCAAGTCCTCGACGTGATCGAGGGTTGTGTCTTGAAACGGCTTCGGGACCTGTAGACTTTCAAATGTTCAAAGTCGCTATTAGGTTTCCCTTACCTGTTGGGGTAGTTTAACAGACGTGCTCGTCATAGCGGTGATAACCGTGACGTCGGTTATGTCTTCGCGTGGTAATCCCTTGATCCTGCCGCTCCTCCGATAAACGGGAATGTTGACTAGCCCTATGATTGTGGTGCGGCTTCCGGGAGGGTTCTGAAACATCTGTGAGAGGATGCCCAGCACCTCCACCACTAGTTGAGGCACTCCAGAGGTCCTCCTACCAAACGCCTTGAGTGGCCTTGCTTAGAACAGAGGGCTCGCGCGCGCACTTTTTTCTTCAGTGGTCTGTGCCTTTGCCTTTGAATACGTCCCCATACTACAGACAGGAGATAATATAAACCACCAAATAACAAACAGGCGACGTTATCTATTGTACGATAGTAATCCCACCAATTTTATGGCACGGTTCATTCATTAGCGGTATTTCCCAAAGCGACTTACGCTGTTAACGTTCCCGATATATTAAACACTGGTGTAAAGTTATATAGGCAGTGGTGAAAGCTGTAGAGGGTAACTAGAACACGGCAAAGCACTGCAATTTGGACTGCAGTGATGAGAAGTGGTCTAACTACTCCGCCGATTGGGTTTGTGGCCTAAGTGGTGAAACTATGTTGGTAACCAAGGCGGCGCAAGCCATAAGATTTGCGTGTTAGTAGGCAACACTTTTCAGTGACCTATTCTATCGTTGGGAGTAGCAGATCAAGTTGGATTAGCTACCTCATACTTGTAGAACCTAGGATGCATAATTTACGAGTTGACAGAGGAACAGTTGAGCGAGTAACATGTTCACTAGATATGAAAATCGCGTCCCGATTGCGTTACATCGTTACCTCGTCCAGCAGCACCTATTTCTTATACATTTGGAACCTAAAAACAAATAGGGGCTGATGTAAGGGTCAGTAAAGTGTTCCGGTGTCGTTTCTGTCTAAAGTGCGACGCCCATGCAGTTGTGCAAAAACATTTAGAAATAAAAAAAAGAGCACCGCTACCCTTCTACACATGCACCAAACAAATCCATGCAGAGATTCGTCACTCTGCTGCATTGCACACAGTTACTTTCAGAAATTTGTTGATGCTGAAGACAACCCTTCTCACACGTGCTCTTATAGATGGAAGATCAGCATGCAGTATTGTTTGGCGGTCACTGAATGGTGCGAAGCTGAGAGCTACGTGATGAACTTTTACACACAAAAACACCTTCGCTATGAACCTATAAACTACGATGCTTGCGAATGAACTAGAATATATACGCGTAACTTTCTGACGCTGAAGGGGCTAGGTGGGTCACATAATGAGGAACCTTATCTTCCGGTACCTACTGAAAGTGACCTAATAAAAAAGAGACTACTACTCAGTCAGTGATGCACCATATCAAAATGCAGTGGCAAATAAAGGGACCATGCTGAACGAATTGTGAAAAAGTGTGTACCAGACACAGTTAATTAGATGCCACTTGAAGAAGCCCTCGCCCTCAGCAGGCCATCAAATGCAATGATGATAGAAAACTGTCCTGCATTGTGAAGTATTCCAAATTTTCGTATCTTGTTTTGTGAATATTCAGTGGCAGTACAAAATTATTTGATGCAAGAATTTGACAGCTGCATCAAAAGTTCAAGTAATGAAGTCTTTTATGCCAGCACTTCTCTAAACTGTTGCAGAAATTCACCTAAATAGAAGTTCCCATAAACGAAGCCTTCTTGAATAACTGCCTACCTGGAGGCATATTCTGTACTGAAGCTGGTATTTTTCGTTTATTGTATATGAGGTATGCGTAATTGATCACTACAAGCAGAAGTAAACTTGGTTTGATTCAGATATGTGGTACTTATTAAAGTAGTGTTGCAATATTACTGGAAGTACAGAGATATGCCTCACTCAAATACCGCGAAAAATGTTGATATTTAGCAGCTCAAGAGATAAATGTTTTAGATAATTAGCAGATCTCGTGATAAATACTTTTAATTTCAATATAGTCTGCGTCTCAATGTCTCAAACCAACAACGTGATTATGATAGACGCCATAATGAATGGCTTCATGAAAGCAAGTTCTGCCACCTGGGAAACAAATATTCTTCCCAATGTAAGGATGACAGCTTCATTAGACGTGGCCACCTGGTACTGGATACTGAGAAGACGTGAATGAGGAGACAAAATACTAAATAAAAATGATGTGTTTTTTCTCATATGAAAAATATTAGTATGAATTATTTTGAGCACGTTCAGTGTTAGTCAAGACAATAATTATTCTGCCTGGTCTGAACACTGGAAGAACTTTTATAAGAACTCTTTCCGTTTCACGTAGAATAAACAATTTTCATAAATTTTCAAATATGAAAACGCCTAGCTCAGGTAATAAGTTCTTGGCCAGTACCCCGAGTGGGTATGAGCTATTTTCAGGGCGTCATCATCATAATTATCACCAACAACAACAGACGGCCTGCAGCTGCAGCACGGGCGCTGTCTCTTCTTTGTCTTTCGTCATAACATCGGTGCCGTCTACGACCTACGAACAGTAAGCGCGTCACCGGCGGTCATCACTAGAGCACTGCTTAGGCCGATTTTCCCGGCCCTAGCCCAGCCCGGACCGAAAACTTCATGCTCCTGCCCGGCTGAGTCCGGCCCACTGTTTTTAAATACGGCCCGTACTTCACCCGGGCCCGAAAGGTATGGGCCCAGCCCAACCCGGCCCGGCCCGTTTCAGCCAATTATGCCTGGACCACGAACGAGGCACTGTCCGATAATCGGTAACTTTAACAATACCTGCTGCAAACAACATATTTTCTAAACTGTCTTGAGAACTTCTGTGAGTGGCATGAGCCCCGCCGTGGTGGTCTAGTGGCTAAGGTACTCGGCTGCTCACCCGCAAGTCACGGGATTGAATCTCGGCTGTGGCGGCTGCATTTTCGATGGAGGCGGAAATGTAGGCCCGTGTGCTCAGATTTGGGCACACGTTAAGGAACCCCGGGTTTTTTCCGCTAAGGAGCCAGGCAAGGCTGGTGTGCCTCGCATGGGCTCCGTATTCTACGAAGTTTTTGTTGAACCAAGACTGCTTTTTTGGTGCCAACAGTGGTCTCTCTTGAACTTCAGCAAGTTGCCGACGCTGCTGGTGAGTGCCTCAAACCTCTTTGTTTTTGAGGAGCTTTGCAAACTTGAACACTTGCTGAGCGGGGGAATGCCGCCTCGTCAGCTCTAACGCCACCGGCACCGGCGTCGGGCTCACACCTCGACCCGCGTGCACAAGTTCATTCGGCAACGCAATGGCATACAAGGTGAGTGGCATGGATTTACCTGCCAAAGAATTCAACCCAGAAAAATGGAGTGTACTCCTGGATGCCCGACAACGCTCACCTCGACAGCAGTCAAAAGAAACTGAAGGAACGCCATCAAAAAAAGCGGCGTCAGCTGCCGAAACGCCAGCACGCAAAACGGAATCACCGCCGAGCGTTTCCTCGAAGCTCGACGACACAGCTGTGGTAGAGTGTACTAGAAGCTTTTGAGTGGCGCGAGCAGCTGCCTGGGAGCGGCCGTTTCGGCGTGGAATGATGCGGTGGCGCTGGCGTCGACCAATCTACCCGGGCGGATGGCTGGCAGGCGTTCCGCGTACGTGTTGGTACCTCTCTGTCGCGCCTAGTGTGAAGATGATCTCCCTCTTTTTTTTCTTATTCACATACCTCCCATTTTTCGCGCAAATAAAGGTTATTTGACATTATTGTTATTGAAGTTGCTGCTCACCGCACTGCAGCCCGAAGCAGCATAGCACATTGTACAATATAACGAGCGCGTTTTTTTTTTAAATTTTTAAAGTGTACACATTTTAGACAAGAAACCAGCTGGCCGGTACTAAGGTCCCTAGATGAAACAAGGTAGCGTCACTCATTGTTCTCGAGCCGTCCTCCTCACTCTCTCGATTACTCCTCTTTTTCTCTGATATCCGCGTCTGTAATTTGTGCATTAGTTGCACGTGATCTTGGAAATGGCTGGTGGTGTTATTTATTATTATGCAAAACGTTCAAAACGAGTACGCATGCGCATATGGCTCCAGCCGGATTCTCGCTGTGACCAAAGACAAAATCGTAGCCAGAACATAAACTGAAGAGGAGGAGCGTTTCAGTGTGCGCTAAGTCGACCAAGATTGTTTCGCCATGCTCGTTCAATGCAACATCTGCGTTTTTCAGCAATGCTGCGTTGCCGTAAACAACAGAAAATGGTTTCGCTCTCTTCACCTTACCTCGTGCTTTCCGAGATGAAGCGCACCATGAAGTGAAACTATGAACCATTTCAGGCGAATGCTTTCGTGCAGCTCCGTCAACGTATGTCGACGCGTATCTGCGAAGCGAGTTCACTTGTCGGTTTTTATTGAAACGCCAGGCGCGCGTCTAATGCGTGTCTAGTGCATGCCACTTGGTACAAATACATGTGGGTATGCACGTATACAGAACAGCTGTAGGTTGTAATCAACGCACCTTCAGAAACATTTCACTCTTTGCCATTTCCCGCTTGAGCCGAAACGCGCTGCTTCGAGACACCTCACCAGTAGAACTCTTACTTTTCAGGAAGTTCCCAGCACCGCATCAGAATCACTTGGCATCACGATTGTCCAAATGGGCACATTTAAAAAAAAACGTCATCGCAGTGCTGCTGGACGAGTGTTCGTACCAGTCTGGTCGTAGTTTTTTTTTCTTGCGTGTGCACAAGCCGGTTGTAATCAATCGTCACAGCGTCACGCCCTGTGGCCACTTACAGGATCCAGCAAGAAGCACGTCCACTGTGTCACAGCACGAACAAAACACAATCGGAGAAGTGGACTAGTTATAACTGGACGAAATACCGCGGCCGTGGAACTAAAATGTACTACGCGAGACGCCATGGCTAGTGGTGTAAAGTATAGAACTGCCCAACGTTCCCGGTTGAGTAACGCACATCCCGCTTGCTATTGTGTTGTGCCGTTTATGTTCATAAAAGTAACTGTTTATTCTACGTCTTAGTTCGTTTCATTTTGTTTCGTTTACATCTATTCACCGTAGCAACAGAACCCAAACATTCGCTTTTGGATGAAAGTTTTAAACCTTCTAGGGGGAGCTTCAGGCAAATAAGCAAGGAGGAAAAGAGAGGGTGTCGCTACCTTGGAAACTTGTTTCATCTAGGGACCTTAGCCGGTACACACCGGAAGCGCCCCCCTCCCCCCCCCCCCAAAAAAAAGGAATATGGTGCACACTAAACGAAGAACTCTTGGTCCATTTCACGTAAAACACCAAAGCTGGACTTAAATAAAAGGCTCATTGCTTGTGGCTGCGTGCACACACGCAAAAAAGTAGGCTTTATAGATATTATTTAAAGAACAGCAGAGTTTTTCCAAACCTCCCTTTAGTTTCGAAATATAGGAATAGATTCATTGTTGTTGTACCCACAGAAATGCAAATACTTAATACTGCAAAAGAATGTTTTAGGTGAAACATAATAGTGGAACATTTTGAGAGTTTAAAAAACGAAACAACACTGCAAAGCAGAGTCGTAACTAATGTTAATCATAATTGGTAACATAAAATGCAAGGTTTACATATTTATAAAACAATACATTTGCAATTAGGTAAATTGTAAAAAACGTAAAATATAGAGCCAGGATACAAAAGATAACATAAAGCAAAGCAAACAGAACGACAGAGTTAAGGTTGTCTTTCCAAAATGCATTTGAAAAAAAAGATGTTATGGTCGAAAGATCGTTTGAAGGGACACTGAAGTGCAACAATGAATTGGCTTAGATTGATGAATTACGCACCGAGATCCCTAATGCTACTAATACAAATGCTGCTAATACAAAAGGTTTAATACAAAAAGATTCAAGATCAAAGATTTATTTAGAGATTTCGCGTCATTATTTGCACGTTCTCTCGCTTACAAGCCTCTCCTAAGAAAAATTGTTTTTCTTCTTGGTGTACCGTCAAAAAATTACGAGTGTAAGAAAATATGCACGAAAAATGATATCCTTTTTACGCCACTGTAGCAATTGATAGCCTGCTCAGTTTTAGGTGCTTCTGTGCGCTTTTGACACTGTAGAAGATTTCTCATCTCGACTTCATTTGCGCGTGTAGACCGTGGGTAAGGTCCGATGGTGGCAAAAATGAAGTTTCTGCTGCTCCACAACAGAGTGGGACGCTTGCAAGAAGCTGCAGAGCATCTGAGGCTTCTCGAACAGTTACTAAACTGGACTTGCAGATTAGTTTCTCTTGCACGAATGCTTCACATTGCACGATTCCATTGTCTGCACAGGTGAAGTATACGTCTCGTTGAATGCAAAGTTCACGAGTGCTAGGATTCAGTAAGCACGCTACGTACGACACGCCGGCAAATCTAGGAAACTCGTGCAGCGCCCATGACTTTGATGGTAGGACAAGACCACGAAGGTCACCGAGAGTGACCACCGCGTCAGACGAGGGACTTGAGCTTGCCTCGTCAGCTTCGTCGCCATCTGCAGAAGTTGCACCGTTGGTATCCACAAGGAGCTGTGCAGGAGTGCTAATGCGTCGCCGTTTTCTGTTGTCATTCTCAGCCGGCACACACTGATGACGCCGCTTTGTTTGGGTCTGCGGAGCCGGAGTTTTGAGCGTCAAATATGCAGGCAGGTTGGGCAGGATTGTCGGGACTGCATCAGGGGCAAGTGTCGGCGTTCCCCTAGAAATTCGGACTTGAACACCATTGATAACGTGTACGTAGTCTCTAACAATGAAATGCGGTTTGAAATGTAAATCGCACACAGCACAATCGGCGTCAAGCGGCTTGTCAAGCCGATGGAGGTTCCGCTCCCAAAGAAGTCGTCGTTCTTCGTCTTTCGGGGCCTTGAAAAGTGATAACTTCCGACTTTGTTGCACACGCGGATATCCAGTTGTGCAACCTAGCACGTAACAATGGTTTAGACGCTACTTCTTCGTCGTTTCGCGACTATAACCGAGATGCCGCCGAGCCAGCCGAGTGAACCAAGTGGGAAGATTGGGCGATGGCAGCGCCGCCGCTACTTTCGCCACAAGTTGGGGATGAAGAAAGCAAGGGGAAAGCGTTTCGGTCGCGCCACTCAAAAAATCTAGTACACTCTAGCTGTGGCGCGTCCTCGCTTAAAACGACTGCCATGGTTGCCAGTCGATGACTTCAAAATTGTCTTTCGTCCGAGTGCGCGCGTAGATCTGGCCCAATACAACGATGGAGAGTTACGAGCGCCTGTAGTCGCCAACAGCGGACTGCACTCTGTGGTTGCCGACGAAGATCTTGTGTGCACCAATCTGGCCAAGAATATTTTCACCATGTCCACTTCTCGCGCCGACCGAGTTGCCAACTATGCGAAAACACGAGAACTCACGCTACGTGGTAAAAAACTGGTATTTCATGCGTACATAGCTCCCCCGGACGGGGCACGGGCAGGAATTATCTACCGCGCTTGGAATGGTGAATCACTTCAGGACTTGCTTCAAGAATTAGGTCAGGCGAATTCCCTTCTACCAATAGTCCAAGCAAGGGGCAAGGGGCGTACCTCACGCTCAGTGCTCATTCAATTCATGGCTGAGGAGCTTCCTCCGTCAGTCAAAATGTTTGGCGTCCTCTACGTCGTTTTCAACTTTCGTCCGAAACTGGAAGCATGCCTAAACTGCAGACAAGTCGGCCACCGACAAGATGTATGTCCTTTGCCAAATCGCCTCACTTGCTCAAGCTGCGGACAAAAACACCCCGAGGACTATCCCTGCACTCCGCAGTGCGTCATCTGTAGGGACGCTCACAAGACGGGTGACAGGGCATGCAAGCAACGCTTTCAGCGTGGCTTCAGCCGTCTCTCTCGGCCATCACAAAGGCCGCAACAAGAGCACCAGCAGGATTAGCCCGAGTTCCAGCTCGAGAAGGAGGTTTTTTCAAGCATCGACGATAGAAATTGTAGCAGCAGAAGCAAGAGTCCTGGACGAAACCGTAGTAGCAGAAGCAGGAGTCCTGGACGAAACCGTGGCAGCAAAAGCGAAAGCCCTGGACGAAGTGCATCACAAAGCCGCGATTTCAGCACCAAACCCGAAAAGGTGAGCTGGACAAAGCAAGCCTCCTGCTCCTGTTGTATGCTCTCTGACGCTAAAGAAAATTCTAAAACTCAGGAGACTATCAAACGTGGAATGCAAGAGAATCAAGAGTTAAAGCAACAGTTGGCTCTGGTGCTGGAACGTTTAGGTACACTTACAGCTGCCCCACCTGCGTCTTCTACACCCCTATCCATCTCCCCCTCTATCATAGAGCCTGATATAGCAGCCGAGTCAGGGACCGATATTATAGATTCCTCTCCACAGCCAGCAAAAAAGAAAAGGAGAGAGCTGCCCGAGTCATCGGAGGATGATTTTAGAAGCACTAGTCACAAAATTTGGAAAGAACACCGGGAACTCAAACCAAAGGTTGATTTAGGCTTTACGCAAATTGCTGAACGCTTCAATAAAATAGAGAGTATTCTAGACGTATTAGTTGCTCGGCTTGAATCTCTCCCACATTCTCAACCCTCTCCAGCGCCTTCGCAGCCATAACCCCCTCCTGCCCCCTTGCCTCATCTTCACCTTCTTCACTCCGCACATGGCAATGAAATTGCCGTGGATTAAGAAGCAAGAGAGACAACCTCTCACTTTATAAACAGCGGTCTACAGGGGCCCCTGATGTCATCTCCGCACAGGAGCCTTTAAAAGCTTGCAAACTACTCGGCTATCAGGCTGTACATTCGCATCCTAGCTCCCCATGGGCTACGACATATATACAGAAGAATATCTCGTTTATAGGGCATGATCTTTCCGAACTTTACAGTGACTGCCTTCTTCTTGAACTTCTCTCACGTCGTACACGACCAGGCACATATTTTTTTTAAATTATTATACTTATTACTTATTTACAGTACCTCAAACGCCCCAATGAAGGGGTTTTACATGAGGGGTGGGCTATTACAGTCGGTTAAAGGAGTAGATGCTCGATCGCTGCTTTGAAGTTGATGATACTGGAGTGGTGCGCAACGTGAGGAGGAAGGCCATTCCAATCTTGTGCGGTCTTGACAAAGAAGGATGAAAGGTGCGCAGTGGTGTAAGCTCTTGGCGGGTAAACAGGTTTCCTGTGATTGATGCGGTCTGAATGAGGATGGGCTGGCTTGATGGTGAGAGTACGAGGCGATCCATGATAAAACTTGAAAAACAGGCACAGACGAGCTATACAGCGGCGTGACGAAAGGGTAGCGAGGTTAGCACGAGATTTAAGTTCGGTTACGCTTGACTGATATGAATAATCTGAAAAGATGAATCTTGCTGCCCGGCTTTGCACTGTTTCAAGTGTTTTAGTATTGTTACTCTGATGAGGGTCCCAAACAGCACATGTGTATTCAAGTTTTGGTCTGATTAGTGTCTGATAAGCGAGTAGTTTGACAGGCGTAGGAGCTAGATGAAGATTTCGGCGCAGACAGCCAAGAGCATGGTTTGCTTCGTTAGTAATGTGCGTTATTTGAAGGGACCATGTTAAATCAGAAGAAAAATGGACACCTAGATGCTTGTATGTAGTTACGCATGAAATTTGAGTGTTGTTAATCAAGTATGCTGGAGATGGGTAGCACTGTCGGCGATGGAAAGAGACTAGTGACGTTTTGTTTGCGTTAAGGGACATTAACCACGTTGTACACCAGATTTCAATTTTATGAAGGTCAGATTGAAGTTCATGAACATCTGATGTGTTGTTAATTGGGCGATAAATGACACAATCATCGGCGAAAAGTCTGATGTTAGAAGAAATATTATTCGGCAAGTCGTTAATATATATGAGAAAAAGCAAAGGTCCTAGAACCGTGCCTTGAGGCACGCCTGAAATGACAGGGCGTAAAGACGAAGAAAGAATATTTGTGTAAACGAACTGCTGGCGGTTAGTTAAAAAGTCGTAAATCCAATTGAAAACTAATGGGTCAAGGTTGAGACAAGAAAGTTTTAAGAACAAGCGTTTATGAGGAACTTTGTCAAAAGCTTTTTCGAAGTCTAAAAAGAGCGCGTCTACTGGTATATTTACATCAATGCTAGAGCTAATGTCATTAGTAAATAGAGCTAGTTGAGTGTCACACGAAACACCTTTCTGAAAGCCATGTTGGTTTTTATGAAAGAAATGAAGAGGTGTGAGAAAGTTGACTATGTGGGAATAGATTACGTGTTCCATTATTTTAGAGCATACACTTGTGAGCGAAATGGGACGATAGTTTTTGGGTGAATACGAGTTACCTTTCTTTGGGATCGGAATGACCTTGCCTACCTTCCAGTCTTGGGGCACCACTCCAGATGAGAGTGATCGCTGAAAAATGTTATATAAAATCACACTTGTTACAATTTTAGTGTTCTTCAATATTTTTGTGTTAATGCTATCTATACTCATTGATGAAGTAAGCTTTAACGAGTCGATTATCTTGGAAATACCATTGGCATGAAATACGATTTTCGACATGATCGGGTGGCATAGAGGAAGGGCATGGGGAAGGTCACCGTCAGGTTCTATGGTGAATACAGAGCAGAAGGTTTCATTTAATACATGCGAAGTGTAGTGTTCAGGAATTGAAACATTTTGTTCGTCACGTAGTGTAATGTTCGATGAAGGGGTAATAGATGATGGATTAATTGTTTTCCAAAATTGCTTAGGATTTTTTCGGAGCATATCAGGTAAGGTAAAAGAATAGAAAGAACGCTTGGCTTTAGCTGCGAGAGAATCAAAAAGCTTTTCGGTTGCCTTGTATTTTTCCCACGCGTACTGGGTGTCTGAATGCTTAGCAGAGCAGAACTGGCGCTTCTTTTTATTTTTAAGACGTTTTAGTGAGGCGTTGAACCATGGGGATGTTGACCTTATGGTTAAGGTGACGGTGGGAACGTGAAATTTTATCAGGTGCTGTAGTTTGGTTTTAAATATGTGCCAGTTTGTTTCGACAGTGCGCATAAAAAAATCGGTTAGAAAGGATTCAGAGAAAACTGTTCGTTCATCGTTTATAGCTCTGTAGTTGCCCTTATCGTATAATGTGATTGTTCTCTTAATTTTCTTGGGATTAGGTAAGTAGCACTGAAAGGTTGTCTGAAGAACAGAGTGATCGCTAATGGCAGATAAATATGACACTGTACTAAAATTATCAGGGTGAGACGAGATTTTCTATGGTTTTTCGGCGATTTCTGGTTGTTTGAAGTGCATCGGATTCGTGAAAGTACAGCGAACAGTGAACGTCGAATTTCAGCGGTGAGTGGCTGTTTTTCGGTTTTCTGCAAGCTGAAAACTTCGAGGCAGCGACCGTCACGCCCGGCCAGACGCACCGCCGCATAGCGGCTTCTGCGTCGTGGCCGCGTCTCAAGCGTCGGCGGATGGACGCTCTTCAGGAAACACCGAGGTCTCCTCAGGAGCAGCCACTGGTTCACACAGATGAGGAGTCTGCTACAGAAACCACTCAAATGGACGTTCAGACCTGGTCACCGCAGGGTTCGTCCGAAGAAGTCGACAATGTGTCTGCAGGGGAACGCCACGATGGTGCCGCATGGACGGAGGATGGCTGGCACACGGTTTTGACACGCCGGCAAAAGAAGAACCAGAAGAAAAACCAGAAAAACGCGTCAGAAGCTGTGGAGTGCAACGCCTCGTCAAGCAGCCCACCGAAGCAGGGAAGTCAGGTGAAGCGCCGACGTCGTACGAGAAGTCGCCGTCCGCTCCCGCCCCTGCCAAAGGACGACATAAAGATCATTCTTAGGCCTCACAAAGGCCTCGCCGTAAAAGACATACTCGGCTATGAACTTTCCACCGCTGTAATAGACGCTTGCCACCGACACTTCGACGGTGGTAGCTTCATGCTGCGCGTCCACCCGGGCTCGAATATTATCATCGTATCGACGCCCCACGAGCATGTAGCCAAAGAGCTGCGAGAGATCACGCATCTGAATATCAGGGGACGAGTGCACTCATTCAACTCGTATGTGGCGGATCCTGAGGACGTCCTACGAGGCATAGTCCATGGTATTCCGTCGGGGACTTCTCAAGCAGAACTCATGGCGAATCTCCGTGTGAGAACACAGGGGGTCAAGATTGAGCGGGCACGCATGCTCGGATCTACGAAGACCGCCATCATTACCTTCACGGGCAGCACACTGCCTAGGTGCGTCTATTTCATGGGAGCGGAAGCCATCTGTTATCCCCACAAGCCTACGAGGCAGGCTTGCAAGGTATGCCACTCCACAGGGCATCGAACTGACGTGTGCCCAACGCCCGACGCCAATGTATGCTCCACGTGTGGAACACGTGAACCCGCACAAGGACACGCGTGTACCCCTAAGTGCGTGATATGTGGTGAGGACCATATGACAGGTGACAAAATGTGCAAGAAGAAGCTTAAACACGTTCCGCCTAGGAGGTCCCGAGTGGATCAGCCAAAACGGAGGCACCATCCACGCTGGTTCAGCTCCGAGCGGGACTCGTCAGTGGAATCACGCTCACGTTCAAGATCCAAGTCACGGGCTTCCTCAAAGGGTCGAGCCCAGTCTGCGTCCAGAAAACGACTCAACAAACAGCCGCATCAGCAGCAGCACCAACAGCAGCAACAGCAGCAGCAACAACAACAGCAGCAGCAGCAGCAACAGCAGCAACAGCAACAGCAACAGCAGCAGCAGCAACAGCAGCAGCATCAGCAGCAGAAGAAGAAAGCGCTGGTACAAATCTTGACGCCGCCCAAAGAGGGGACGGAGGCAGCCGCCTGCCAGCCAGCAAACACGGTGAGCTGGACGAGGATTGTGTCTCCATCTGCTCCCTTAACTGAGAATCCCGAATATCAGAAAATGGTTGCCGAGAATAAGCAGCTTGCTTTAGAAAACGAGAAACTTCGATGCCAGATTAAGGAGGAACGCCGGGAGTTCCACAAAATCATATCATCTTTAGAAACCAAACTTGAAGCCAGGCTTAACGCCTTAGAGGCGAACAACAACGCCACTCATGCTATCTCCAGGGCAACCGTAGCCCACTCTTTGGAGGGAGGAACGGCGAAAGTAGACATACCTCAGAGGTTTAGCGAGGAGGCCCACGTTAGCCAGTTACAGATGGGGGAACAGTTGCAGAGCTTGCGAAACTTAATGCGAGAACTCCAATCACAACAGCAACGAGCAGCGTCTGAACTCCGAGAGCAGATGATGCAGCAAATGCATCAAATGTTTTCGGAGTACAGGAAAGAGTTTGCAGCAGAAACGGAACAACAAAGACGATACGTTAATGACTCAGTTGTAGGCATTCAGCGTGCCATCAACAAGCGGGTCAGTGTTACCTCCGCGAGCAGTCCACTACCGAAGGACCGTCGAATCACGGAGAAAGCAGACACCCCCCAATAAAGGCAGTAGTCACCATGGCGCGAACTAATTCCACGCAAAACTCCGACCACCTAGAAATCTGGCAGTGGAATTGTCGCACGTTCCACAAACGAGCGGCGGCATTGCAGAATTACATCCATTCGGCACTAATCCCACCTGATGTAATATGCCTGCAAGAAGTTGGGAACCGTCCCGTCAAATTGCAGGGATATTACACATTATACGATCCAAAATACCCCCGCGTTGCAGCGCTGGTGAGTAACTTCATGACAGTTGCGCTAGACCATTACGAACAGACTGACATTAATCACCAAATTATCGATGTCTTCCCACAAAAACGAGGAAAAGTACGAACGAAAATTTTAAACATATACAGTCCTCCCAAAAACCGGAATGACGACTTCGGCCCACTCCTAAACGAGGCAGTTCGAGCCGTTGGTACCAGAGATCAATTAGTGGTGGTGGGCGACTTTAATGCTCCGAGCACCGCTTGGGGCTACGTCCGGGATTCACCCAAGGGAGTGTTATTAGAGAACACCACGTCTAAATTAGGTTTTACCCTTATCACTCTGCCAACAGCACCCACCAGGCTTGGTAATAGCATTAGCAGGGACACGTACCCTGATTTGACCTTCACCTTCAACATTAAAAATGCCACGTGGTCAAACCTCGATGAAAACCTTGGTAGTGACCATTATATTCTTAGCACCTCTATAGCATCACCAAAAGTTCGTCGTGTCGCTGGGGACGTTGTGATGACAGACTGGGTGACCTTTCGAAAGCGCCCTCTGCCGGAGCAAACGCCCTGTGATGTCAGTGGGTGGGTTGCTTTCATTCGAGAAACGCATGATGCCACCTCTAAGAAAATAGCGCGCACAGTTGAGGCGCCTGCGATAGACCGGCACCTATTGCACATGTGGGATAGTAGGCGACGCCTGATCAAGAGATGGAAAAAACAACGCCTCAACCGCTGCCTCTACAGGCGAATCGCTGCTCTGTCGGAGGAAGCGAATGAATACGCAACGAAACTTGCCACCGATGGTTGGGTGCAGTTTTGCGGTTCTCTCCGCGGTACACTAGGGACTAGCCAGACGTGGGCGATACTGAGGTCCATGCTGGAGCCGGACAAATCTAAGTCCTCCATGAACCGCATTCTTCAAAGAATAGTACACAGCTACCCCGGCACCGACGGAGAGTTGATCCAGGCGCTTAAAGACCGTTATATCGGTACTGATGTGGTTCCGCCATGTACATTAGAGTACATCGGCAGCGAGAATGCCACATTAGACGCCGCAATCACGAAAGAAGAGGTTTTCGCGGCAGCCCAGGCAGCCAATCGGAACTCTGCGCCGGGGTCGGATGGTATAACAAACGCTATGATAAGAAACCTCAGCACTGAGGTTCTTGAGCAGATAACGCAATTTCTTAACGACCACTGCTGGTCCCAAGGTCACGTTCCTCCGGAGTGGAAGGAAGCCAAAATAATAACTATACCAAAGCCCGGTAAAGCACCATCGCTCGGAGCCCTGCGGCCCATTTCGCTTACTTCGTGCATGGGCAAGCTCTACGAGCGAGTAGTACAGACACGGCTTCAAAATTACATTGAAAAAGAAAATCTGTTTCCCGCTACCATGATTGGTTTTCGCTCCGGACTCTCAACCCAGGATGCCTTCCTCCTTTTAAAAGAAGAGGTCATGAGTTGCGTACCCAGGGGAGGCGAACATTTGGTTTTGGCCCTCGACCTCAAAGGGGCCTTTGATAATGTTTCGCACGAGGCCATTCTCTCTGAACTCAACACAATCGGCTGCGGAAAGCGTACATTTAACTACATTAAATCCTTCCTCTCTGGGCGGACGGCAACTATTGGGATAGGCGACACGAGGTCGGTGCCGTTCTCGATGCCAAATAAAGGCACACCGCAAGGGGCAGTCATCTCCCCCTTGCTCTTTAACATAGCTATGCGCAGACTTGCTCACGAGCTCGAAGCAATCCCGCACCTTGGATATACATTGTATGCGGACGACATCACACTCTGGGCTACGAAGGGTTCACTGGCGCTGAAAGAGCAGACCCTCCAGGCTGCTGCGACAGCTGTGGCAGAGTTCGCAAGAAATAGTGGGCTGAGCTGTGCGCCTGAAAAATCTGAACTCATAAGAATACACAGTAAGTATTACAAAAGTAACGGTGACATAAACTTACAGGTAGACGGCCATGCCATAGCCGAGGTTACTCAGGCCCGTATACTTGGCTTCTGGGTCCAAAGCAATGGCAAAGCCAGTCACACGATAACCACCTTAAAGACTACGGTTAAACAGATAGCTAGAATGATCCGTCGCATCACTTATCATAAAAAAGGCATGAAAGAAAAGGATACTCTCCGGCTTGTCCAGGCCTTAGTTTTGAGCAGAGTGACGTATGGCCTACCGTACCACTCACTCGACAGAAGTGAGGAGAGCCAGGTGGATGTGCTCATTAGAAGCGCTTTTAAGGCAGCACTTGGTCTACCCACCAGCACACCGACCGAGCGGCTCCTAGCTCTCGGTATACATAACACTTATGCTGAGCTCAGTGCCGCAGTCCTCATGTCTCAGAGGAATCGTCTAAGTGAAACTTCAGCAGGCAGGGCGATACTCACTAGAATAGGAATTTCGCCCCACCCACAGCACATTGATGAGGAGCTGGTCGACGTAGCCCAAGAGGTTCGCAGGCGAATCTCAATCGCACCGGTGCCCAAAAATATGCATCACGACTTTCACGCTGAGCGACGTACTGCGAGGGTAAACTGGCTTCGAAAGCAATTCGGCTCAGCTTCCAATGTCGCGTACGTCGATGCGGCCAGTTTCGATTGGCAGAGACACATAATTACTGTTGTCGATAACAACATGACGCTGCTAACGAGTGCCTCCGTACGCACGACCTCGGCTACAAAGGCGGAGACGATGGCCATAGCCTTAGCCTTAAGGTTTCAGGAGCGTAGAGGGGAGCCATCAGTTATTTTATCCGACTCCCAGGAAGCCTGCCGGCTCTTTTTAAGGGGCCGCCTTCCAGCAATGGGGCTGAGGCTGCTAGGATCCAAACTCACTCACCACCATCGCTTGATCTGGTGCCCGGGACACGCAGGTCTCGAAGGCAATGAAAGGGCGGACGCTCTAGCTCGTGCGTTTTGTAACCGAGCGGAGAATCCATCTCTTTCATTGACCATGCCAATTTTACCTAGGGAGATTCTAGCTCACCAGCGCTTCACGCGTCAAAAATGTGGAACACCTCACAGATCCCTTAATGGGGAAGAGGCCACTGACCTTAGAAAAATTCAAACGGATGTATTTCCGCACCTACTGAAGTTACACGCGATACATCCAACTCTTTACCCGGCTGTATGTCCGTGGTGCGGCGGAAGACCGACTCTCTACCACATATCGTGGGGGTGCGATCGTAAACCAAGCGACATAACCAATTTTCTCGGCGAACCTCTAACACCTAGTATGGAGCAGTGGGAGGCACACCTCGCTAGCTCGGACCCAGGAGTGCAGCTCGCACTACTGGATCAAGTCCGGCGGGCGGCTAAGGCCAGTGGAGCCCTGGACGTAGGGCCCCAACCATAAAGGCTCTAAAACGCCCCTCTCCCTTTCCCCTTCAATAAAGTTTTACTCTCTCTCTCTCAGGGTGAGACGTAAGCAATAGGTCTAGAATGTTGGAGGAGTGTTCTGTTTGTCGAGTAGGTTTAGAGATAAGTTGTGATAAGCCGAATGTTAAACAAGAGTTTAAGAAGTCACTTTCAGCGCTGTGTTTTGATGCAGTTAGTGCTACATTTGATCATGTTATTCCGGGGAAATTGAAGTCACCAAATAAAATAAGTGGGGCGCCTGGAAATGCAGTTGTGACAGAATGAATGGCATCATGGAAATGTTTTGTGAAAGACGTATCGGCTTCAGGTGGGCGGTAACACACTCCGATTACAACAGGTGGATTAGACGCTTGGCAATGCACAAAAAAGATTTCTAAGGGAGAGGGTACATCAACTATGGAGTACTGAACACTGTTATGGGCGGACATCATGACACCACCACCACGTTTATTTTCTTGGTCGCGCCGAAAAATTACAAAATCAGGGAAACAGCACTGTAGTTCGGTGTTAGAAATGGATGAATTTAGCGAAGTTTCGGTTAGAACTATAAAATTGCTGTCAGTGGTATCTGTTATGTGTGAAAGGGAGTCGCGTTTGGGCAGGATACTTCTTATGTTCGTATATACGAAAGACAGAGCTGTGCGTGGAAATTCTCGCTGAGAAGAGTCATGTGATTGCTACCGTGGCTGTCGAATGACCTTCTGCTCAGTATAATCAAAAAGGTAAGTAGTGTTATCGAGTATAAGTTTATCATAACGGAGCTTGAAAGGCTTGCGTTGAGTTCTACCGAATTCGACTAGCTTTTTGCGGGCAAGGCGAGTAGCTGACGAGAAATCTGCTGTAATCCTGTAGTTGGTGCCCTTGAGTCGCGCGCTTCTTGATAATACGCCCTCCTTATCTTTGAAATGGGAAAATCGGACAATAATGGGTCGATTGTTATTTGGTCTAAAGCGGCCAATTCTGTGAGCGCGCTCTATGTCTCTTGGTTGCAGAGAAGTTTCAAGGCTCGCGCTGCAGAAATCGATTATTAACTTCTCCGATTGCTCCCATGTTTCATGTTCATTGTCTTTTAGCCCAAAGAACACTAGATTTGAGCGTCTAGTCCTATCTTTGGAGTCGTCTAGTCTGGTAGCCAAATTTGCAAACATCTTGGTGCTCTGCTCTGCCATGCCTCGAACTTCATGGATTTGTTCTTTGACTAAGGCGATCGAAGAACAAACACCCTCTATTTCCCCTAGTCTTTTTTTTATATCGTCGAAAGCTTTGTCATTTTCTGATAATTTTAAGTGTATTGATTTCATTTCATCTAAGAGTGTTGCTTGTCCGCTCTGAATTGCGCTCAGCACTGACATGATGTCATCGGATGGCTGTGATGAACCAGATCGAGTGTTGGGACCGGGGTTTTCCTCAATATCGCCTGCTAGAAGCAAGAGGTTAAGAATAACAAGAGTACCCTCACGAATCATGGCAATGCAACAGCGTGGGCTTGGCAGCACGACTAATGCCATGTATCGGGTACGGCGGGTGAAGAGAGAATATGAAGATGTGACCTGCACGAAAGGCAAGCGGATCGCGTGAGCGTGAGGCGTTGCTGACATGCTGCCAAGCCCACTGGAAGCAGGTGACATTTTGTCAGGCCTTATATAGTGCTGCTGTGACGTCAGAGTGGTCGACGTAGCGGTGAAGCATCCGCAGAAGGAAAGGGCATGAGGCAGCTGAGCGATGACGTAGGCAGGGGTGTGCCTGCGAAGATCACCAAGCACACGCCGCTCGTTTTCGGAGCCAGGATCTCGTTGAACGAAGACTGTCGTAGTTAAAGGATGCAGCAGCTGGTGGCCCACGAACATCGGGTCTCCATCGGCTACGCAGGGCGGCCCATGGAAGGATGTCAGCAGGCACATCAGGGTGAGTGACTGCACGAAAGGCAAGCGGATCGCGTGAGCGTGAGGCGTTGCTGACATGCTGCCAAGCCCACTGGCATGCTGCCAAGCCCACGAAATATTTATTCTCATCCTAGAGATGGCCTCACTGCTGTTTTTGAAGCAATCAATAGGGCCATCCAAATAGCAAACTCTGATCCCATAGTTATAACGGGGGACTTTAATACCCCGCACGTAGATTGGGGTTACAGGAGAAACACCCGGAAGGGCACCAGCCTTTTTCAATACATTCAGCGAAACAGGTGCACTCTAGTCACTGACTGCTTGCTACCAACACGAATTGGCAACAGTGTGAGCAGAGATACCACCCCTGACCTTACTTTCACTAAAAATGTGCGACAAGCTAACTGAACACACAGTAGAGACAACCTCGTTAGGGATCTTTACATCCTAACGATTACACTGTCCAATGCCAATTTTCGTCCACAGTTTCATTTAAAACCTATTTTTGACGGCGACAAATTTCGCGAAATCCGAGACCGAAACCCGAAAAAAGAAATTCAAGACTATAAAGACTGCGCATCTCAGCCTAAACAGGATGTAGCTCTTAGCGAAAAAGTAGCCCCAGCAGCACATATCCGCGATCCAGTATACAGCAGGCTACTCCACCTATGGGAGGCCTATCAGAGCTTCGAAAACGATAGCTCAAGCAAAAATATAATCGCAAACTAAAACGCAAAATGTCACAAACCCTCCAGCTTGTAACTGAACACGCGGCCGAACTTTCATCGCAGCGATGGAACCAGATATGTAACTGACTCGACGGTACTCCACATATGAAGAACTCGTGGTTCCTGCTTCGCCATATGTTAGACCAATGCTCCTCGCAATGTGAAACAAATAAGCGAATTACGAAACTCTTGTTTGAAGGAGAAAAACAAGGGCAAGACGTTGAAACTGCTCTTAAATATACGTATTTCCCTGGCCCAAGGCGAGAATCGTTACCTACCTACAAAGGAGCTCCCAATGCAGACTTGGATGCACCAATTGCAGAGGCGGAAGTTTGGGCTGCCCTAAGCAAACTTCGCACCATATTTGCTCCAGGACTAGATGGATTTATAACAAGACACTCCGAAATTTAGACTCCAAGTAAGTGGGAGCTCTTACCGATTACATGAATCAACAATGGGAGCAGAGCACGCTGCCCCAGGAATGGAACTCAGCTAAGGTGACTTTCATACCCGAACATAATAAGCCGTTAGACCTTAATAATTTGACACCATCTCTCTTACCTCAGGTTCAGGAAAACTGATGGAACATGTAATTCTCAATATTCTAATCGCTACATGAAACAAGAAAAACTGTTTCTCTCCACCATGTACGGCTTCCGAGTGGGACTCTCCACTCAGGATGTCATGCTGCAGCTTAAGGAGGACGTGCTAAATCCTACTTTTTCACACATGACCAGAGCCATCCTTGCATTGGACTTTTGATAATGTTTCTCACTCCTTGATTTTACAATCTCTTAGTGAACTAAACGTAGGCTCTCGCATGCACACGTATGTGTCTGTCTTTCTCAGCAATAGGTCCGTCTGCCTACAGTTGGGCACTTTCAAAACCGATCCCTTCACGCTAGGTAGAGAGGGAACGCCCCGGGGATTGGTTTTGTCCCCGTTTCTATTTAACGTTACTCTCATACCGCTAGCACGGAAACTTGCCAAACTTTCTTCCATCAATCACTCCTTGTACGCGGATGACATCACAATCTGGGTCAATGCTGGGAACCTTGGCGAAATCGAATCGAAGCTTCAGCTGGCCGCTGACATTGTTGTTAAGCACACCAATAATACTGGGCTCACCTGCTCGGCGGCTAAATTGGAACTCCTAGTAATTGACTGTAAAAAGCAAGATACATGTCACATTCAAGTCATGCTTGATGACAACCCTATTTGCAGGGTCAATAAAATCAATATTCTAGGCCCAAACATTTCCGACAATGGTTCGAACGCTGACACCATAAAGTTAATCTGCCCCTCAGTTCATAATACAGCTTCCTTCATTAAGCGCATATTCAGTCGTCATCGTGGCATAAGGGAAGCAGACACACGCTGCCTCATACAGGCCTTTTGCCTATGCAGAATTACCTATTCTATCCCCTACCTCTATCTCTCAATTACGGACATCGAGCAACTTAACAGACTCATTCGTAATGCCTATAAAACTGTGCTCCATCTCCCTAAATCAACAGCCACGGATAAACTACTTCAACTTGGGGTGCACAACACTCTGGGAGAGCTTGTAGAGGCGCATCTTTTCAGCCAATATCAAAGACTATCACTCATATAAACAGAACAGGTGCTCCTGCGCCGACTTGAAATCAACGTTTCTGGTCACACCACGGCCACGCACGCAGTTCCCGTCACTGTTAGCAGCAACCTATTAATCCAGCCACTCCCCAAAAATACTCACCCAGAACATAATCGTGCGCTACGGGAAGCTCGAGCCAAGTCCCTTCAGAGGCGCTTCCCTCCTAATTCTCCCGCAGTCTACGTAGACGCGGCCGAATATGTAGAACATCGAGCTTTCGCGGTAGCCGTCGTAGATGGATTTCAAAAACTGGTCGCTAGTGCGTCCCTTCCAAATTCGACAAAATCTTTGGAAGCAGAGGAGGCGGCAAATGCTTTAGCCATTGTTCACTCCTCCGCTGAGTATATTTCCGATTCAAAAACTGCAGTTCATATTTTCGCCACTTTCCGAATTCATTCTCCGGCTGCTAAAATTCTTGAATCATCTCTTCCGCCTGATCGCCTCATCACCCTCATCTGGGTCCCTGCGCACTGTGGATACCCAGGCAACACGGCCGCTCACATCCAAGCCCAAGCACTCGCCCACGGGCTCACAGCGACCTGCTTTCGCTTCGAGGTGCCAGTAATCGACTCCTCAGCTATCACGATATCACGCTATTTTACCGAAATTCCCGCCTAGCGTATCCCCCACCACATAAACCTCTTTCCAGAAGTGACCAGGCTTTGTGGCGCAGACTTCAAACGGTCACAGTGACGACTCCTTTTCTTCTCTCCCTTTTACACATGGCGAAACCTCGCCTCATTGCAACTTATGTCCTAGCACCAGAGCCAACTTCCAGCACATATTTATGAATTGTCCAAACAAACCCAAGCCCCCGTGGCAAGGGTAAGAACACCAGGAGCGATGGGAGGCTGAGCTCGAAACCGGGTTTACAGCTCCGGACAATGAGCTGGGCCAGAAGCGTCGCCGAAGCACAGCAGTGTCCAGCCACCTAGAGTGGCCCGAAGGCTTATCGTCATCTTGATTCCTCTTCCCCTACCACACCCCCCCTCCCTTAAATGATTCCTTCGTGAATCAATAAAGCTGATTGCCTACCTACCTTAAAGAACCCCAGGTGGTCGAAATTTCCGTGGTCGAAATTTTTGGAGCCCTCCACTACGACGTCTCTCATAACCATATGGTGGGTTTTGGACGTTAAACCCCAGGTATCAATCAATCAATCAATCAATTGATCAGTGATTGTCATGAAGTTAACTGGTATATTCTGTGCACTTTCAGGTAATTACGCCTGTTACACTTCTGAGAAATAATTGCAGCGTAAATAAACTCTAAATGGGTTGCATCATGTGCGCACTGCCAACCACAATGTCTTGTTTTGTTTCATATCAGAAAATGACTACAAAATATACTACATCTATAAATTGGGAAAAAATGGCAGACCTTTATAAGGTCAGTCCACATATATTTGCATAAAAGCCGGGTTTGTCGAGTAAATGCAACAAGTCTTCTGAAAACGTCACATATGACGCCATGCAATTCAAAAAACATCTTTAAATAATTCTGAGACGACTACCAGGTGCCGGAAACTCCCTATATCCCGTGTATGCACTCTCCGCAGCAGTAAAGCCGCTTTTACAATTGGTGGTTGCAGGGCAGCCTACTAGAAATAAATGATGAGCAGAAATTTTTTATTGATGTCACTGGTAAGGACTCCAAATAGAGGGAAAGTAAAAAGCTTTGTGAGGAGGAGGGTTGCCGCAGAAGCCTTACTGTCCTACTTCCCATGCATGCCCAGTGCGCTCGTGCCTTTTTTCAAGGTCTGCTGAACGCTTTGTCAATGTGGTCATAAAATTTTGTTACTGGTTTTTTTTAAATTTTGTTCATGTTTTCTGACGAGTCGAAAGTGAGGCTGACTGATTTCTTAGTAAGACGAAACTTGTTCACGACAAATAAAATGAATGTTAGGGGCCAAGTTCCTTAAGTCGTGAGTCTGTTCATCTCTTGTATGTATGTAGTATTACGTAGCCACCGGTGGCACATACCCGCTCTAGAGTGGGTATGCGCCACAGGGGATGCGAGATGCGAGATGGCGGTACTTGGAGTGTTCACTAGATGGACGCACGGATGGACAGACAGACTAGTAGATGGATGGCCGGATGGATAGACGCGTGGACATATGGACGGATGAACGGACCAACATACAGACAGACAGATGGATGGATGAACTCATGGACGGACGCATGAATAGACCAACCGACGCATGAATGAGCGCACGGATGGTCGCGCGGACGGACGGAAGCAAGAAGTAGTCAATGGAAGGAAGCACGGACGGCCTGATGGATGCTTCGCCCCACTCATAATCATTAAATCCGTGGGTATGCTGTGATTTATTTTCTTGGACCTTTGTGTAAAAAAACAGACACACTTGGTATGAAAGTGTCCCTCTCTAAAAATAGTTTTAATTTACATCTGACATATACACATAATAAGCAAACGTTGAACCCAGAACATTCAGACAAATGAGTAAGTTGCGTATAAACAAACGCGAATACGACACGTCGTATTTGTCTCAATTGACGTTTTTTTTTTATGACGGCACGCATAGTTTCTTTGCAACTGTGCAGCTTGCGAAACTGTGTGTCAGCAAGCAAGCTGGCCCTCTGCAGACATCTAGTAAAGATAAACTAAGCGCGTGCAACCTATATACGTTAAATTTTTCACATGAGTATGGGCTGATGTTTTCAGTTTTAATGTGTCTGATTAATTCGGTAATATCCAAAAAACAGCAGAAACTGAGGGGAAAAGTCTGAAGCGATGCAAAATTCTGGATCTCCAAGTGCCCAAGGAGCCTTCGCACATTTTTCCGGTGAAAGGTGCCGATGCCCCCTCTTTGAAGGTGTACAGCACCAAGTCAAAATTAAAATCATGACTTTCCTTATATAGAACTATTACTTCCCCCGCGCGAGTGCTTGCACGTTTTTAAGCGTCATCATTGTTTAGTATACATAACGTGAATAAATGACGAAAGTATGATGCTGGTGCAAACATGATAAACATGAAATGCGTGACATGTAACAACATGACTACACGTACGCTCATGATGCACTTGCGGCCGTTTCGCTAGCTTACCACGTCTTAAACTGGATATTACATGACGCGAACGGACGACATAGGTAAATGACACATCGAAAAGTGATAATCATGAAGTGCGTGTCATGTGACAACATGACTACATGCCACACTCATGATGCGCTCGCGGCCGTTTCGCTAGCTTCCCGTATGTCAAATTTGGTATTACGTGACGTCAATGGATGACAAAGTTATCGGACACGTGCAAACATGATAATCATGAGACGCGTGTCATTTGAGAACAGGACTACATGCCACAGTCAAAGCGCCAATACACTATGACGTGACGCGGTGTGCGTGCTTGCCGGCGTTCATTTCACCACGTCATGCCGGGGTTGCCACGCCAGGCGCCGTTCCTGTCAAATACTAGCAGGGGCGCGCCGCGCTGCTTTGCTTTGACGCATGCGCGTTTTAGCGCGTCCGACATCTCACCGTCACGAGAAGAGGGAGACGCAGTGTTGTCTGGGTAATGCATCTGCGCGAAATGCAGCATGTCACATATCGCGCCGGTTACCGTCGGGCCTTGCCGACGGGCGCTGGGCACGCCTGGCGTCATAATATAGAGTGCTCGCGTTTTGCTCACGTAGTGTCGCTGTGCCCAGCGTGCGCGTGCTTGACCGCTACATTGTAGTACATTGTGCTCTTCAAGATGAACTCGTGGCAGTTTTGCTAGCTCTACATATACCAAATTAGGTGTTACGCGATGTCAATGAATGAGAAATACATGACTGGTGCAAATATGAAAATCTTGACACGCTTGTCATGTAAGTACATGCCAACATACCAATCTTATAGCGTGCTGGTGGCCGTTTCGCTAGCTCCACATATACAAAACTTGGTATCACGTGGCGTGAATAGATGACAAAAGTTATCAACACATCCAAACATGATAATCATGACACGGAAGACATGCGCGGCATCATTTACTCCCACCTCCAACGTTGTGCTGATTTTAAAGTGACCTATCACATTTCTTATTCATGCTTCGCGCATCATGTATTCCCTCTGTACGTGGGATCTTCCAATTTTTTGTCCCTTTTCAATTTCTTCAGTTTTCAACGAAAGCACCTGAATAAAGAGTTACAAACAATGCCACCTATCCTACATTTCGCCTAATATCTGTCGGTGTGACACAGCTGTGCACAACAAAAAAACATGCCCCATATGAGATGCTTTTACTTCAGTTACAAATAGAAGTTACAAGAATAGCATTTGTTAAGATAATTGCAAGTTTGTAAATATTGAAGTTGCTTTTGTAAGAATGCAACATGAATGCAGTCAGCGTACTTTCCTTTTACTGCATTGAACCTGGTGGGATCAATAGACTCTTTGGCCCTGTTGACGCGTTTGCCCCCAAACAGGGGGTGGCTGTAGAGCTCCTCCTCATTGAACAGAAGGCGCAGAAGCGCCCTGGCAATCTTTGTCCCGCATTGCAGCCCATAGTAAGCTGAGCTACTACGTGCTCTTCAACGAGCATGCCTCCTTCAATATGAATTAGGTAAAAGGGTACTTATACGCTTTCAAGTAAATTTAAACAGGTTAGACTAAGTAAACTGTCAGAGTATGGTCCAACAGCTGTAGTCGTTTTAAACGTTAATTGCTAATCCTAATGAGCTTAAGCTGTTCCTTTATATAATACATGGCACCCAAAACAAGGATTTACCCACCTTGGCAAAAAGAAATGTTAGTGAAGAATACAAGCTATGCGAAAAATCGAAACATTTCAATTATTTGAGAAAATTTGCAGCTGAAATAAAAAAAAACATTGCCAAAGCACTCTGCACAAAAGGTTTCATAGCAATGCTGAAACGTGCAGCCCCTCCCTGTGTTCTCTCATGGAACTAATATCAGCAATGTTCTGTGTAAGCTGTGCTATAAGAGAGTTTGCATGGTGCACAGCCTACCCATGCTGTACATGCGCTGGGCCGTGATACGGGAAATGACATCACTGACAGCGTTTCCAATGGCATGCCCTGCTTTTTCTATTATTTTAGAATTCGCTTCAAATTTACATCTCCTCTTCTTCATTTTTAGTGGACTAGTAGTGAGTAAAGGGATTCTTCAGTGTCCGTGGTGCATACGCACTAGAAGTGTTCGCATACATGTGATGGATTAACCTTGCTTTCGCTTAGCCATTTACAGCTTCCCTGTAAGGCCTTAATGGTACTGCATTAACATACTAAAAAGGTCGAAAACCAGCGACTGCACCTTGCTTGATCAAACTATGCCTGCTGTTCTGCTGAAGTACGCAAGGTGATGGAATGGTTCAGAAAAAAATGATGACAACCATTCGTTTGTGGCACGAAGCAACCAGAAAATTCTTACCGATTCCTCAGAAAGGAAACCTCTAAGTTCCCGAAAAATTCGTCGTACTCCGGTGCTTGAACACGGGACCAGCGCCTTTCCGGTGCGGTCGCTCTACCATCTTAGCTAACCATCTTAGCTACCATCTTAGCTAACTTAGGAGATGACACCACGAGCGCAAGGAAAAATCGGGAAATCTATAGTCTATTTTCTCTTTTTTTAACAATTCCACCACCTTGCGGGGGTGGAATGATTAATTCTTTTTCCGCAGAACTCATTTACATTACTATGAGCATGTGCTCTAAGTTGTCGATGAATTTACCCTCGCCCTTCCATCTACTGGCTTCCTGGTTAGCCCAGGTGGTAGAGCGGGCGCCCCAGAAAGGGATTCTTCCCAAGCTCAAGCCTCAGACAAGGAAAATTTTTTGGCCACTAAGAGGCTTTCATTCTGAGAAATTTGTATAGATTTTCTGATGACTTCGTGCCACAAACACATGTTTGTCTACATTTCCCTTTCCTAAAGGAAATCTGAAACAATTTGACGTTTTTGCAGAATTTCATTGGGCTGATACAGCAAGTTCAAAGGATCATATACAGAACATTTTAAACTCTCTTGGTAAACTGTACAATAAAACCTTGGTAATAGGAATATCCCAGGATCACCAAAAATATTTGTATCATCAGAATATAGAGAAAATCAACATGCTACAAAAAAGGCTGGCCTACATTGTTACTGTTTCTCGAGGCCGCATCAATGGCACGAATGGCTCTGAATGATTTTCAACAAAATCGTTAGACCTGAACGAGCACACCTGCACTCGTAAATATATGGCGCCTGCTCGCGTGTGTAATTATTGAACAAGGTGTGTTGTGACTCTTGACCGCAATTAGCCCTCGCGTAGTTTTGTATGCTTTTTCACATGACAGTAAAGTACTGTGGTGCAAGTAACTTAAGGAGCACTTTGCACGCGGTGGATGATGGCCAAAAAAATTTAGAAATGCTGGCCTTTCTTATGGCGACAACGCGTCACTCAAGGTTAATTCTCACTACTGTCACTGTGATTCTGGTGCATTGGTGGCGCGGAGCACTTAACCGCGCTTACGTTCATCGCGTGCTAATTGCCTGTCCCACGACAGCGTGCACGGTACCTCTCCGTGGCAGTGCAGTAACGTACATTCGTATCAAACATCGCGGGGAAAATAGGTTTGCTACAACCGCACTACATTGTATTGCAGGTCTATCGGCCTCGGCCGGGACCGAAGGAAAATTTCTAGAACCCTGAAATTTGTAAGAACCTTGATCATATCACTGAGGTTCTACTGTAATTTGTAACCAAGCATCAGAACTGTGAATCTCCACCGATAATAGCGGCTCAGCCATGACACTCCCGTACGCACGCGTTTCACTTCACGACTTGTGGAAGTGCGAGGTCACACACGAGGCTGATCTGACTGTGTATATCCTCTTCGCGCCACCGGGAATAAAAAAAAATTCGTTGGTAGTGTGGGGGTGCCTGTTGGAAAACACATAATCCACTCTGCGAGTGAGATGCAATGCACATTGGGCCATGGCCTTCTAGCCTGTCAGCGTGCAATGTTGAAAGGGGTGACGGGGTAAAGCTCACACTGCAAAGAGCGTGCATGAAGCGCTGTAACCTCCAGCGTGTCACGAGTTGAGGAGGCACGGCAGTCGTGAGGAGAAGGGTTTTATATAGCCGTTCGTAATGGTCTTGTTAAACCGTGCACCGCCTCATTTGTGGTGCGAATGATTTCAAGATGCCCTTTTTAAACGCTGACAAGATTTCTTGAAACCGTTTTAGGTACCTTTAGAGATTGAACTTATAATGCGCTGACAGGTATGACAAGAACCGACATGAAACTAGAGGCAACACATACCTGGCAGCGCATTACGAGATGAAGACGCACCAAGTGGCCCCTAGTGCAGCCTTTATAAAATTTGCAAGAAATAACAGAAATGCAGTAGAGGAGCTAGATACTTCAGTGCATGGCATGATAGTTTGCATCTCTATTTCGGTCATGATCTTTAGTCGCTTCACCATCTTGCAGGCATCTATAACGAATAGAAAATTTTAGTCAATCTTTCGAATGGCATAATTGTGTAGTAGGCTGGATAATCTAATGTATACTTTGAGAAAAAAACCAACTAGAGAAGAAATATTGTATTGATGCGTGTGTTGACGTTAGTATTATAAACCAAAACTACATTTTTAATAAAATGTCAATGCAGTGTATGGTTAGCCCACACGAGGCTGATTAATACGTTTTATTTTTGTTTTACCGCTGCGATAGCTGGCCCATTATTTTCCCTCAACCTATGCAATCTTTAATGTGCTACTGCACACAGCAGTAGCACGAGCTTTGCAGTAGCACGACATTTCAAAGAACACTGACACAAGAATACAGAATATTGTTTTTCCTGTCGAAATAAGTACTTAAGTACCCAATTATCATCGTGACAAAGCACGTTTGCTTGAGTGTGCAATGGCTAATTATTTAGAGACACTGTTATAGTACCCAGTTGCAGTTTCGGTTCCAGACAGAGTGATTTCTGTGTAAACATAGCTGCCTACGTGAGCACATGCCGAGGCAAGGGTGACAGTTTTTGTACTCTCGTGCAAGTCTTCCCCCTCTTCCCGTGGAAAAGATCTGCTAGGAAAGTGCATGCAAGGGTTCTGGCAGCGCACACAAATTCGTGACTCTGGTGGCGGTTCGTTGCTTACACGGAAACCAATAACGCAGACTAAGTTCACAATGGCACGGCATCACTTTCAGCTTGATTTTAATTATGTTCTATCCTATATTATCCGTTGATATTTCATAGAAGATGCGTGTGTGTCTTCGCAAATTCTTTCACAGGTGAGTCTACCTTGGAAATTTGGTGTTAGAACACTTTTAGGTGAGAATATAATCTTGGTCATAGGTCGGGAAACTCATACGTTAACTCACACAGGCTCAGATCGAGCTGCAAGCTTGAGTTAGTCCACGTGAGTAGTTGTCTAAGTGAGTCTGGTTGAGGTATATGCTGGTGAGTTTAAGTTCGTGTGAGGCCCAAGCACAGAATATATTTCTTCAGGGAGTCTGAGTGAGCTTCGCCTTTTACTGCCAACATGTAGTCCTTTCTACACATAATCAGCATTACCGTGAGTCCTATATCGGCTAACCTTTATACTCAGATCAATTTATGCATACGCCAATGCACTCTTCCACATCAATGTGTACTGATCAAAGGCCCGAGTTTGGGGGGGATGGGGGAGCAGTGCCATTACTTCCTCTTAGGAACTACTTCACAGTACCCTCTCGGTAGAAATATCTCTTGCGAGTCACACATTTCATGAAAAACGTTGTTAGTGAATGGCAACCGCTGATGACTCTTATAAGAAGGTGAAACATAAAAAAGGCATATCGTAGAACAATGTCTAGGTAAGTGTTAAAGATCATTGACCTCATGATCAAAAAAGGTCATTTCACGCTGATGCACCCATGATTTGTCTTATGTAGGCTCAGTTAGACTAGAATCAAGCCACGAATCTTAGTGTGAGCGATTCCAGTGTAAAAACATTTTGGTGAGAATGAGCTTCCACAGCAAAATAAATTTCTTGAGTTAGTTGAGTTCGATACTTTTGCCATCTGTAATCTTGGTGACGATTCAAGGCTGCTACTACACAGTCTAATAGTCAGAAAATAGTTATGTCGAAGCAACACTTTGCAATGTTTTGACACTCACTCTAGCCTTCTTAGTATCTACTGACTGTGGTGAGTGTAGCAGAGCATCACACAAGCAAGCAGATACTGAAACATCAAATTTTTCAGCTACCTTTGGACTGCCTAGTGGATAAGAACATTGCAAGGAAGTTTAACCTTAGTGAAATAAAATGAAAATTGTTGTTCTAAAGTTTTACAATAAATTACTTCAAGCATCATTATTTGTATTGTACAAAGAGGTGCTGGACCATTGTTTATTAAATAAATTGAATAACACGAACTGGCAGTGCTTAGTGGAAATGCCACAGGTCCCATGACAACATCTCTAAATTGCATGGCGGGCACCACTTAGGCACTCATGTCATGCGAGTCACGCGTTTTAGTAACTAGCTCCTTTGGATAGGCTATAGTGACAGCGTTTCCTTTATAGTAAAAAGTTCGCTTCTGCTAGCCATTTTCATGCATACAATCTTAATTCACATGTAAATTCTGCTAAGTACAAGCCTTCACTAAAATTGAATTTTTTTCAAGCAGCCTCGGGCCTTAGCAGTCAAGCTTTACCAAAAATAAATTCGTGGGTTTCTAAATGCCACAAGACGATGTGATTATGAGGTACGCCACATGGTAATTGGAAACTCCTGATTATTTACGACCATCTAGGAATTGTTCACATGCACCAAAATTGAAGTACACGGATGTTCTCTGCATTCAACCCCTACCAACAAATGGCTGCCACTGCCAGGAGTTGTGCTTGCATCCTCAAGCTTAGCAGTGAAGCACTTACCTGTTGAACTACGATGGCAGGTTTGCAATTTTAAACCTTTGCTTGCTAGGTCTCACTGATTTCGAATTCTTATTGTTATCTGCACTAAAAGACATAGGTCTGTGGCTGTTCGTTTTAGCCATTTGTTCTAAATTTCGGGCAAGTGAAAGACCACAACCTACACTTAAATCTTAATTTTTATTACCTCAGTAGATAGAATCGAAGCAGCTAACACAACTTTCGGGCTGCTGCTAGTAAAGTGGCAGCACAATGCCAACCACCTTCTTCAATGCTAGGGTTACAGTAATTCAAAATGTTTAAAAATTTAAGAAGAAAAGCTTAGCAAACCATCTTTTGAACATTAATGTATAGCTTCTGGTAACCCGTCTCTTCAGAGTGAAGTAAGCATTTACGCCTACAGCTTCAGATTTGCTTTCCATGCCAAGCTAAAGAAAGCGTACATGCCATGTAGAACACACAAGTTACACGAAGAAGTACTAAAATACATTATTTATGTAGAACGAGTATCTCACAGATGGCGTCATAAAATAATGATTGTTTCTCAGTGCCCTAGAAGTTTATAATGTGCAGTCAAGATTGAACTTTTCATGTGCATGTTGGGCCCTGCACTATGAACTACAATCATTAAATGAGACCTGCGGAACCGGGCCAAAGTACTTTTTTGATTGCGTCACATTCGAGATCCCCCGGACCTTAGCGGCAGCAGGAAGGCCAGCAAGCCTTAAAAATCTTCAAATGCTTTTGTTATGTTCATAGAGTATCAATTTATGTAGCCACACAACGAAATCGTGACACGCAACCAATTAGCTAGCACACAACAGCGCTACAGAGTGCAGTTGCAGACTTATCAAAGTTGATAAAAACAGAACACATCAAGCACAGACAATATGTGAAAAAAGATGTTCGTTCAATTACCTCGAATAAGTATGGCCAACTGTACACACTGTTTGAGAATCTCCACTTCCTCCTCTCGCTGCTAAATGCGCTTTGCGCACTCGCATCTTGGAGAGCCACACGATCCCAAAGTTATCAATATAGTTTGTTTCCTGGAAGCCTATGTAGGAATAAACTGTAGGAATAAAAATGAAGAACTAAAGAAAGAGCAGCTTAAGACGTGCATGTAGCATTGCAACAACCTTGTACAGCCAGCCTCGGATCAAAAAAGAAGCGAGTGCTCAACAGACAAACCAGACTTTCGGCAGAGCCCTGATGCGGCCAGATATTCTATGTGGCAGCGTGCCTCCAAAGCCTTTCTTTCTGTCTGCAAAAACATTTCCTGCACACCAAAGTTGAGTTGCTATAACAGAGAATCTAAAAACATGAGCTCAGTTTAGCTTTCACCCAAAGAAACAATAGCAGGAGTGAAAATTTTACACGACCTCAATAATTCAGAACTGAATAATGGTAGCTAGTCTTTTCTGTCAAACACAAAAACTTTCTCACTTAGTTTCCTTTACAGGCCGACGTGAAGAAAGCATAGGCAAAGTTTCATTGTCTACAGTAAAAAAGACCGAGCATGTGCCCCGTGTCTCACTGTGTGCTTTGAGTAGCCTGAGCTTACTGCTATTATATTAAGATGAAATACTACAACTATTATTGCAAATGAAGCGATCACGTTGACTACAAATCCAGGAAAGCGCTAGGGCAGTTCGCGCGTTCAACAGTGCTCCTAAGTAGAATGGTCATTGTATTTACTTCATGCGTAGAAAACTACGGTGAAAACACATTTACAGAGCATGATGCCAAAAGGAAAAAAAAAGAAAACTTACATCTTCGCGGGAAGCCGTAGACGCGCTGTTATGTCCAGCGGCGACAGGAGAACCAGTGATGGCTGCCTCCACGGCGAGTTTGGCGCGCTTTCTTTTTAGGAACTGCGGCTCGCCTGCATATGCACCATACATGTGTGAATAGTGCCTGACATTCACTGAAAGTGAAAAACAAAGGGATAATGCGTTGGGCAGGTGCTACTGACCTATGCTGAGAAGCTTCGCTGGTGCGGAATTTTCTGCAGTACTCCAGCGCACGTCGAGTACGGTGCCGCGCAGTTCTTTGAAGTACGAAGCGTCACTTAACAGGTGGAGGCCCACGGCAGCATCCAACGCCATTTTTGCGAGATAAACGTCCCACTTCTCCGTATATTCTCCTTTAACCAGAATGTCGGTCATTGTTCTGAATTCCGTTAAAACGTTCGCGCAACCGACCACTTGGCGAGCCTATCGGAGTGTCTGGCGGTTTCAGCGGCAAATCAAGCGGTTTCAAGCGAGCTCATTCATGTGGAAGATCCGGTTCGCTCCCTCACAGTCACATCCCAGTTCTTCTTGAACAAATTCTATTAAATGAAAGCACTTTACTTGTGAGTTTTGTATAGTTTTTTTCAGCTTAGTTCAATAGTTACCAGAAGTTGACGCGTACTCAGAGTGTCGAGTTTCGGTATCGGCTGAAGTTTCTTTTCTGTGAGCAACCATGGAAGTATATAGGCGTTCTGCGGGGCAACGTTACCGTGTTCTGGTTTCCGAAGTTTCAATTTCACGCCTGGCACGTAAAACACGCAAACTTTCGCTTCATGCCTGCTGAACTGTTTTGCTTACACGGTGCCACTAAGAAGAAAGTATAACAAGTACCTCTGGGACCTTGCGGCCAAATTCATCGCTAGTGTAAATTTCGATTTAGGTGTCAACCTCCAAAAGTTGGACAGTCTACCTCGGCACATGTTCGCAGCTCGAGTGAGGAGAGATTTTGCGAAAGCAGCCGTGAAGACCTTCCGGAACAAGTTCATAGGCCTGCCGATGAGATCTTTTATACCTGAGTCTCATAGTACACCCGAGTTCCATACTACTTCAACCGGCTCGGACTTTCGAAGTGTGTCAGTTGGCTGGCAATGCTAGAGTAGTTTTGCACACAATGCTGATAGCATCCAGCTAGGCCTGAGAATTTCCTTATCTCAGATTTTGCGGCTGGTCGTGGATAGTTCACGATGACGGCTACCATGATTTCTGGAGGCCTACGCCAGTCACGCCCGACAACGTGTCCCAGGTAAGACACTTCACCGCACCCTAGGTGACATTTAGTAGGATTCACGTTAAGACCAGCTTCTTTCAACCTGTTCAGCACGGCGCTAAAATGCTCGACATGTTCTTCCAAGTTGTTTGAGAAGATGACGACACCGTCAAGATACGGCAGAGCGAACTTAGATAGGCCATTAGGAACGTGGTCCATTAAGCCTGTAAAACAAAAGGGCGCACTTTTCAATCCAAAGCTCCGCTCGAGTGGACGATAGGTTCCGAATGGAGAAACGAATGCCGTATAGCGGCTAGCACGCTTCGAAAGGGGGACTTGCCAATACCGTCGCACGAGGTCTAACCTGAAAATACCTCCAGGCTGTGGCACAGTTTCGTACCCTGTCGTCTAGGTTTGGCATAGGGTATATTTGGTCTCGAGTTATGGCGTTAAGGCACCGATAATCGATGCGCGACCTCGGATCTTTTCCCGGCACTTGAACCAATATTAGAGTAGATGTATTGTCACTTTCTCCCGGTACTATGACTCCCAACTCCCGTATTTCATCGATCTCTTTCGTGATCTGCTTTTGCGCAGCGGAACATTGATACGGATTGGCTCCTCACAAGTTAGCTCGATATCATGTTCAATCACCGTCATGTTTCTGGGATCGTCCGAAAACACGTCTTTAAGATTGAAAACAATCTGTCTCAGGTCCCTCTTCTGGACTTCACTTAACCTAGGCTCTAGGTTCAACTGCTCGAAGATTACCTCCGATTCCTTTTTGACATCACTCGAATTCAAAACGTCTGCTCCCTCTTCTTCTGAAGCATTCAAAAGCATATTTACGACCGCTTGACGTTGAACGTATAGATTCATCAAGTTTCTGTGGTAAACGTGTTCGGCTGCCTTCCTAATTTCAATTCATAATTGGTATTACTTTGGCGCGCCCTTCCCAATTAAACTCAAGCTTGTTCCTTGTAGACGGCCGTAGCAGCATTACATGATTACCCACTTCAAATGTGCGTTTCTTTACCTATTGGTCGTAGTACTCCTTCGACAACACTTATGAAGCCCTCATGTGGCTTTCCACAAGATCTTTCGTTTTTCCGAGCCTCTGAAGAAGGTCTAGAACATACGCAACTACATCAGGGTCCTCATTGAATCCAATGCTCTCATGAGGAGCTGATCTCGAAGCGAGCATAGCGGGAGGATTACAGGCTTCCCAGTCGCATTTGTGCTCGTAGCAAAGAGCTCTCTGTATCCGTTTCAAAACGGAATACATACGCTCTACCGGATTAGACTGAGAGTGATCGATCAAGCTGTGCACTACTTTTAGTCAGCATTTATCCAGAAAGTTATAGCTAAGGCAGCTGGTGAAGACACTACCATCTCCGCATTGAATTTCAGAAGGAAATCCGACGCGTGCAAATAGAGATAGCAGTGCATCCACAACATGAGGGAAATTGAGCTACTTAAAAGGTATAGCTTCCGTAAATTTCGTGGCTACACAGAGGCCGTCAGGATGTATTGGCAACCTTGCCCTGACTCTGGCAATTGCCAGACGATAATATTACTAAGTGCCGAAAAGGTTTTGTGTTAATTATCACAAGCTTCATGGGTGCCTTCCACTTGTCCGTGGATTTCCCCGCTCTCTTAAGTCCCATGAGCGTACAAAGCCTTCAATATCCTTCCAGTATTTCTGCAAATAAAACTCAAAGAAAACTTTAGTCTTGGTCTTTTCTATGCCGAGATGCCCTGGCCACGGATTTTCATGTGCCAGTTACAATAGTTGGCGACGATACTTTTGTGGCATCAAAAGCTGCACATACTCGCCATCTTGCAGATTTGTGAAGCTACGACACAGGAGCCCTGCCTGTTCAAAAAAATTATTTTTCTTTTTTCCAAATTTACGCTTTTCATTAGCGCTTTAATTGAGAGGTCCTCACGCTGCTCTAGAAGGAGCGTTGCACCCCTCTCGCTCTGACTAAAAGGCACCATGTCGTCTTCTCCGCTGACAGAGACCGTGCCAGTCTTTTCGGCGGCGGGCCTCTCGATTGACTGCTCAAATGACTCTCAAAGAGAGATTCCTGTGTGAGGTTTCATCGACTCGCCGCCAAGGTCACGCAGATCAGCAGTTTTGCAGGTGGTGTTTCACCACATTAACAAGTTTAAGATCCTGCGAAAGCTTTCGCGCTTGCGATCGCGTGAGGGCCATGTACGCTAAGTTGGAGAATAACTATTTATCCTGCTCTTTGAGAAGCTGCTGAGAGGTATTAGAAAAAAGATGAGGAAAACGATCGAAAAGCGCGGGGGGTGCAGCCGCTTTGGTGCGAAGCTTACCGAACCGGCCTTCAATGACAACCGTAGTGATAGGTAAGCAAGCACTCAGCTCCTCGGCGACTTGTCTGAACCATGCGCATTCTTCTGTAAAGTCGTCCAGGGACACCAATGAAGGATGGACAACCTCCATGGTGGCCACTGAGTCCCGAAGTGCTCGAGATGTTTTCCCATTCACACTAATTTCCTGGAGATACGGCTTCAACAACCACATGTTCTTTTCTGATTCTCTGATTGTTGCGAAAGCAAACTTTTGCTTACAGTTTATCGCGATGTGCCCTGTCTTTTTGCAGTTGTAGCAGATTAGCGGCTTCCGTATTTCAAACGCCCGTGTAGTAACAGTGCGTTGTTTAGCAACCTCACTCGACTTCTCCGCTTTCGTTTGCCCTTCCCCTACAGTGTCCTTCGTAAGAGACGGGTCTTTCCTGAAATTACGGTGTAGAGTGGGTTTGCGTTGATCATGTTTCTTTGAGAAACCCTCTTTCCTTTCATCTTTTTCAACGCGCACAGCCCTACTATGCTACTTCCGGTGAGTATAATACTCCTCAGCTAACTCTGCTGCTCTGTTTAGCTGTACTTCACCAAGCTTGTCTTGCAGCCAAGGCTTGACATCCTCCGCAATGCAGCGGTAAAGTTCCTCCAATTCAATGCAATCTACCACTTTAACGCGATCGTCATAAACACCTTCGCCCTTGAGCCATTCAATTAAATTGGCTTTAGGACGAAACGCGAAGTCAGCGTGTGACTCATTCCCCTTTTTAGCATAGCAGAAACTTTGTTTGGAAGCCTCGGGTGACAACTTATAACGTCTCAAAATCACTTTATTAACCTTTTCATAGCTCTCAAACGCTTCCCTCGACCCACATGTTATCACGTCGGACACTTCGCCGGGAAAAACAGCTAACAGGATCTGCGCCCAAAGTGAGCGCTCCAAAGCATTTCGCTCACAGACGTGTTAACTTGACGAGATACTTCGCCATGTCCTCTCCTAATACAAACCGTGGTAGTTGGTCCCGAATTCTCTAACCGCTAACTTGAACTGTCGCAGAAGCTACGCTAGGTGCCTGCGAACACTGTAGGATTGCCAATTCTTTCATTTAAACTCGAGGTGCTCCTGTCTCTCGGCCTCCTCACGCTCGCGACGTTCACGCCTTTTGGCTTCTTCACGTTCGCGAACTTTTACTTCTCGCCATTCAGCTTCCTCCCGGCGTGCTTTGATATCCACCCAGGCCTCATCGACTTCAAAAGTCTACATTCCTTGATCTTTCATCATCTCAAGGATCGCCTGCTTTTGTTTCGCACGGCCCAAAGTAAGGCCAAGTTCCTCACAAATTTGGATGAGTTCTTTCACTTTAAGGCTCTCCATCGTTCACACTAGCCTCTTGCTGTTTGCCCCTGTTTGAAATCTACTTGCCATACCCACTAGAACTCTACTAGCAAGACGCACAACATCTTTTTACACAGCCGTGTTTCCACCCTCCGCATTAACTTTGGTTTCAAAGCGCTCCGACTTGGCTTGAAACGATTAAAGCTCACTCACTAATGCTTCACAGAGAACTTCTCTAAACTACTAAAACCTGTGCTAGAGTAGTCTGATGAACTGAGAAGAAAAGATCAGGCACTCACCACATTGATGTCGCTGACACCAGCTGATCCCCCCCGCTGTCACCACTGTTACGAAGGCGCGACGCTAACATGGTCCCAAAGGCGCCACTGCTCCGAGCTTTGCCGCGAAGATCACCAGCCGTTTGGTTGCGTGTGTTACTCAGATCCCGACTGCTTCTGTGCAGAGCTGATAGACGAGTGGACGAGACGACGGTGAGTTAAGGCAGGATTTGTGTACAGCATAGAAATAGAGACGTTACGAATTTGGCACTGGTGCCGACAGCTTAGAGACTCGAAGAGTTGAGATGTTTTCTCTGACGCAAAGGTCGGCTGCTCTCTGACCCACATAGGTCTGCTGGCGACGCACCGCTTGGCTTTTTTATAGGCACCGGGAGGACCTTTGGGTCACCAACGTGCAACCAGTAGCACCGCTGGCCATGATGTAAGAATCCACCAACGGGGACCCACTGATGGGCTGTGTCATGAAGATCAAATCCGGAGCTGCTGCTCGGGGTTGCACCCAAAGACGAGTCATGTTGCGCGCATTGGGTAAGACTCGCCAGACTGGAAGGCGCCGATTGCTTCATCGGGCCCATGGACTGAGGGAGCTCACTGTACGTTGCGTAAGACAGACCGGCGCCGCAGCTTGATGACGTCGTTGAGTTGATCACGTCAGGCAGGCTCGATCGCTGACCTTGACACAGATTGTCTGTGCAGAGGCGTTCACGTTCGGTGTGGACTCCCAGGCGTAACATAAGACAGAACTTATAAGCATAGACGGCAAGCATCGCAACAACCAGAAAATGTGCTTCTCACTTTAAATTATATCGCACAGTATACAATAAAAAACGGAGAAATCAAAGTTCTAGGTTTACCATAGCCCTGTGCAACAGCCCAAAAAAGCTGATATGTGTACTGCGGCAGGCATGACGAGCCATGTTACACATGATACGTCATCTGTCTAACAAATACGGAGGTGCACGACAACAAGCCTATCGCAACCTCACAAGAGCTGCGGAAGACGGAAAGATTTAGTGTGGTGCACCCTTATATACTTTCTCTTCAACTGACATCCAAAGTTTGGAATGCCTTCATCGGGCTACTCTCCGTACGATCATGGGGCTCTTTAAACATACTAAGATATTGTCAGTTGAAAGCGCAGGGGGCCTGTTCTGTTTGCAAGACGTCATTCTTGAAGCTCACACTAGACGCCACATCCGCTTCGAAAACACGCCTCAATTTGTCACTTCGTGGCTTGGCATTGTCAGCGGCATGATGATGGCCCTCTTCTTAATCAGTCCTTACGCCCATGGGAAACTCGGATAGCCTCTCGACTCTATTGTCGTCCCATTACTCGTCACAATGATACGGCCCACCAGTTTCTTACCACGCGACAGCTCAGGGAAGCGAGCTTAGATACTATCGACATATACTCGGACGCTGCTCTCTCCGATGGCTAAGCTTGTATAGCATGTATCTGCGCATAAACCACTGAATACACTGGGATCTACATGGGCTATCTACTGAAAAGTACCCCTATGCATGCCGAACAACTTGCCATATGGGGAGCGAGTACGTGTCTTTATTGACTCGCACGCTGCCTACAAGAGAAAATTTCTCCCAGCGTTGGAAGATGCTACAGCTGCTACTATTAGAAGCGTCATTTGTAGGCATTAAAAAGCCGACAGGCCGATAGAAATTATCTGGCCACCGGGGCATACGGGTGTGCCCGAGGCAATGCGGCGGCTCATGCCGCTGCTGCTCCTGCAGGTGGATCGACCAATGTTTTTGTGCCGCCACCCTTCAGTGTGAATCTGTATGAGCTGTTAAGTTAAATGGCTATCTCGAAGGCCACAATGCACTACGTGCGCACTTCCCTGCGTCATGCTACTAAAAAACGCATTGCGCTGTTTCCCTACCAGTCCTATATTCTATCAAATTTTCGCTTTTGCGTTCTCATGAAGTCTTTATTAATAAGGTAAACGCAAGTTCAGCATACAAGTCACACTGTTGTGACTTCCTTTATTCATCCCTCGCAGCAGAAGAGCAGTCATCATCATTATTGTGCCTCCTCATGAGCTGATGCTTGGCCTCGTGGCAACACCGGCTCACCCTTGTCTTTTTCTTTCTTATTTAGTTTCATTAAAGCCTTTCATCTGGCAAGACGTGTTTTAGCTTGATGTGAGCCGCGCCACAGCAGTAAGGCTCAGAGGTCCAACACATGGTGCCAAAAACCCGGGACCTTTGACGACGCCAACATCATCGACGTTAGGAGCCACAACACCTTGGAAGATGGCACATGCGTCCTTGGCGGATACATCAATTGCAGGCGGTAGAATGGAACGATATCTTAGACAACGCCACAGCCTGCGGTCCCAACTGCATGCCCTGTTGTCCGAGGCGGACGACCACTTGCGAGGAAATCAAGCCGCCACGGCAGCAGCAGTAAGTGTATTCCTCGACCGAATAAGCTTATTTTATGGTAAGATAGAGAAAGTGGATGATGCACTTTTTGAAGAGACGTCAGACGAACTGCTCGACAGCGAGACTTTAGACGCTGGAGAATACTGCGACAAGGTTGTTACTCTCACAGCGAATCTACGAGTCAAGCTGAATAAATGTCTGGCTCCTCCAGCCTCACTCCTTATGAACGTTCACCCGTTATCATCTGGCAAAAGCAAACTTCCCCAACTTGAACTCGTAAAATTTGATTGTAACCGCACAATATGGCCGAGATTTTGGACGCAGTTTACATCAGCAGTCCACAACAACAGCGAGTTAAGCACAGCTGACAAGTTCACCTACTTGAACAGTTTGGTTAACGGAGTAGCTGCGTCAGGCATATCGGGATCACAAGCTTCCGAAGAGTGCTATAAAGACGCTATTGAAATTTTAAAGAAGCGTTTCGAAGATGAAGAGGTCATTGTGCACGACCATTTTGCAAGGTTTGCTGAATCTAAAGCCGGTGTCATCGTCAGCAGACGTTCTTAAGCTGATCAACTTTACGACAAGGTACAGGTTCATATTCGAAGCCTCAAGGCGCTTGGCACAAACTCGACACCGTATTGCTCCATGCTTCAGAAAATCCTGCCAAGAGTTCTACCGACGGATACGGTGCTGCGTTTTCACGAGATGCACAAGGCATCCTCGTCGGCTGCATCCTCTCCGAAGACGCAAGGAAATTCAAACCTAGGATTGTTTTAGAAGATAATGATCTTCGAATGCTTCTGGAATTCTTAGAACTTCAACTCACTTGTCGGGAAGCTGTTACTAAACTAGACGTCACGGAAACTCGTCGAGCCCCAGATGAGGGAAGCACTAAAGCCCAGTCATTTACGTGACTTTTCCACGACATCTTCTCTACCAAGTTCAACAAAAAGTCCACAACAATGCCTGTTCTGCTGGTCTGAAAAACATTCTGCCGAAGTCTGTTATACGAAGGATATCGACTTCTCAAGGAAAAGGGAGATGCTCATCAAAGCGGGATGATGCTTTTGTTGCCTAAAACAGGGCCACATGGTAAAAGATTGCAGGAACTGGTTAAAATGTGGTAAGTGCGCTAAAAGGCACACAACATCTGTTCGCGCATCCGACGACATCAAAAACGACAAGAAGGTGATATCTGCATCGGTCAATCTGGTGTCCAAGCAGGCAATGTCAGTCGTAATGCTGCAGAGTCTTACAGCCAACGTATTGGACAGCAAATCATCCCGTAGCTACCGAGTCCTTTTTGACGGCGGAAGTCAGCCGAGCTTCATTACAACCAAAGCTTATGGAAGACTTAGATGCGAACTAATAGAAAAGAAAACGTAAGCCACTGGTGTGTTTGGGGGCGATAACATATGAAAAACCATGAAGAAGGTACGTGTATCGATTCTCCCTGCGAACCAGAAGTTTCCGATTTCAATAGAGGCGCTGGTGATGAACATGATATGCACTGATTGCATTCCGGTACCAGAAAAAAACGTTATAAGAGAAAAAAACAAGATGTGCTTGGATACGCAAGCTCTCTCCTTACTATGAGTTGAAGACAAACAGATTGCGGTCTTTATTGGATCAGACTATTATTAGGAAATAGTTACTGAAACCGTGAAGCCTGTGTTCGAAAAGTTGAAAGCTGTCAAGACGAAACTGGGATGAACTGTGCAAGGACCATTGTCTACTGCAGTTAATGTTACACAGTGTGCCAGTATTGCAGTCCTACAATCCACAGTTACCGAGCAAGTTAACTCAAAACTTTTGGCTCGTTTCTGGAATATATAAATCACCGGTATCCAGGCCGAAAATGAAACCAGTTGAGCAAGTTTCACCTTGTATGCCCCAGAATCGTTGTAATCGAACCCCTCCGTTTCTTGTTATTAAAATAGATTTTGCGAGCCCATTTTACATCAACGGGCATCTTCACCAGCGCTCTTACATCGCTCTTTTTACTTGTGCTGTAACAACATCTGTTCACTTGGAACTTGTTGAAGATTTGACGACGGTGTCTTTCCTTTATGCACTTCAGAGATTTGTATCACATCGAAGCCTCTGTCACACAATGTACAGCGATAATGCCTGAACCTTCATCCAACGTCCGAAGATCTACAGAGGCTCTTGCGAACAATTCGGCATTTCGATGTGCTTGTATATTTCTCTTTCTCGAAGAATCAGTGGAAATTAGTTTGCCCGAGTGCACCTTGGTGGGGCGCATTTTTCGAAAGACTCGTACGTTCTGCGAAGACCTGCTTGAAGAAGATGCTTGGTCAACGTTTGGTAAATCAGACAGAGTTGGTCAGTTTACTAACGGAAGTGGAAGCAGTAACAAATTCTCGGTCTTCAACATGTGTACATTGACGTTGATGAGCCGTACCCCCTATCTCCAGCAGATTTTCTCGTTGGAAGAAGACAACGCTAGCACTTTACGACCTCAAAATCAAAACCTAGTCCACCAATGATCAACAGAAGAAACTCTGGAGCAAAAGAAAAGAAGATCTGCAAGCTTTCTGGCGTCGTTTGTTGGAGGCGTACCTCAATGAACTCGAGAATTACACATTTAACCAAGCAAAAAGAAATCACATATAGAAGGAAGGCAATGTAGTTCTGCTCGAAGAAAAACATCATCCCTGGCAACGGCGGAGCTTGGCTGACTCTGATAGAAGAACTGATTGGTGGACGTGACGGCATCGTGCGGACTTGCTTTCTACGCTTGCGTGACAGCACTGTTGTGAAGCGTCTTGTGCAGCTACTGTACCAATTGGAAGCCACCTAGGGTCATCTGTCGGTGCGGGAGACTGTTGTGACTTCCTTTGTTCATCCGTCGCAGCAGAAGAGCAGTAATCATCATTATTGAGCCTCCTCATGAGCTGACACTTGGCCTCGTGGCAGCGCCGGCTCGCCCTTGTCTTTTTCTTTCTTCTTTAGTTCCACTAAAGCCTTTCCTCTGGCAAGACGTCGTCTTTGCTCGATGCGAACTGCGCCGCAGCAGTAAAGCTCAGAGGTCCAACACACACTCTTCGGCAAAATGGCGACAACCGGACATTGCAGCAGTAACGTGAAATCACGGCGGTCTACTCTGCCGCGCAGACTTTCATGACTTACTGTGGCAGAGTCCTGTATTTTGAAAAAGGTGAATGGCAATACAAGCGTTGCAGCCCACAAATTGTTGTAAAGCGCTCGTTACAGACCCGGACACGCCGTTTTTATTCGAGCAATATGGAAGTCAGAGCGGCCTGATCAGAGTGGTTTAAGGGGTTCGACGAACCACAGTACTTACTTTATACCACCTCCGCACTAGTGATGGTGAATGCAATAAGTGCAAAACCTATGATACCGTGATCTAATAGTGTAGTAAGAACATCCCGCTTATTTTCACAACGGCCTTGCGCCTCTCCTTTTTTATATAAAATACTTTCAATCCATTATCCTTTTTTTTTTGAACAGATTGCCAGGGGCAACCGAGAGCAGTAGAGCTATCATTCCTTCCACGTCAAGTCACACCCCTTGTATCGGCCAGGCTGCTGCCAGCATTGTTGTAAGAGCAAGTGTATATTGACTGAATCCGACACCGAGAACATGGTCAAAAATTTTCGGCGTTAACTACTGGGATGTATGTGTTTGCGATAGCCGACAAGGCAATAACACAAACAGTTTTCAGATATCTCAACGCTCCTTAAGCAGGCGAAGATGCCCGGTGGGTGTGTTCAAGGTTGCTTATTCAAGCGTTTAGGCATATTTCTCTAGCGGAAAAGGAGAATTTCTATTCTCCATGGTGCACTTTTCATAATACGAAAAGTAGTTTAGAGTAGCAATTACTATTACAAGCAATAATCTACTCGCAATCAATAAAATTACGGCTTTACGGAAGGGCTGCCATAAAATGGCATAAATCGGCAATTGTGAAATTTCTTACTCTTGCAGTGTGAGGATACTTTCTCAAAGCGGCTGCTAGAATAACGGTGATTTTTCGCACTGGACGCACTTTCAAATTGATATGCCTAGTTCTTCATGCACGTGGGTTCCCGCCATTAAAAATGGTTTTCTCATATATAGGTCAACACGGCTACTTGCTGAGCTAGTCGGAGAGAAAAAAAAAGACGGCGCAAAGACAAAAAGAACGAAGCAAGGAACGACCTGATATTAGTACAGGCGAAAACTTGCAACAAGCTGTAAGTTGGCACCTGTGTCTGTAAAAAGGACTAACACGTGGGCTTATGTGAAGTATGTCGCAGTTCCTGCACGGGGTATCAGGGCTGGCGAGAACTAAGAGTTATATAGATATATATAGAGGTCACCGACAATCCACGGGTGCCCTAGACAACAGTTCGAAAGTGCTGGCTGCATTTTATACGAGTAGTAATTGCGGTAGTAATGATGTCAGTCCAGTCACACAGGCACGCGCTGTCACCCGCACCACACTGCAACCACACACACGCACAAACACAACAATCGCTCTTCTTCATGCGAGCGTAGAGTCAGCCCTCTATATTACGAAGGCAAAGACTGGCCTTGAGGAAAGGCTGTTCTAGCTTCTCGTGGCTGTGACAGGATGAACCAAGGAGGCTCCTGCTGTTGGCCGGGGTTTCGCTGGAGCACGCCAGGTGCAGGTGCTGATGGGTGGTCCTCGACACCTGCGTCCATCTTATTCGAGACCCGTGTCGGTGCTGCTACGAGTGCCATGTTCAGCTCGTTTAGAGTTTTGTCGTGTCCTTCGTGTCCTATTTGTCTCTGTGTCGTTCAGTGCTCGCGCTATAAACATTGTCATGTCATACCAACTAGCCCAAGCTGCCACACTTCTTTGTCGATAGAACTTCAGGCGTCGACTTCTGCGGTAGACTTGCCGGTCGTACGTTTTCCCTTTGCTTGCCGTATCGACCAAATAGGTAAAAATACGCACCGAGGCACGATTGCGGTCAGCCCTCTTTTCTTACTCGGCCATGAGGTATTTACAAAGACAGGCTTGCCTTCCACTAATTGTCACCATTTTCCTCGGGTTCAGATAAACTTATCATTCCTCTTCTCTAACTTTTCTTGGTTTCATTGTTCCAGCGCAGGGTTCAGATGTTTGAGTCGTGCCTGAGGCTTCCACAATAGAAACAGATGGGCTGGTTTTTGCCCTGTTATTTCGATCGGCGTATTCCTGTACGTGAAGAGGATTTGATTATTACGATGCTAGTCTGGCCACAGTTGGCCAGTTTGTTCTTCCTATGAAATTTCTTTGACAAGGTGCACTCGCTTTAACTTTTGTACGCAACGCTCAGCAGTCACATTCGAGGCAGGATGGTAAGAAGACGCTGTTGTATGACAGATTCCATTTCGTCTTAAAAACATCGCAAACCAAGCCGAAGTGCAAGGGCGGGGGGGGGGGAACTATTTGCTCAAGGAAACCATAGGCAGCAAACACACTTGACAGCTTTTCTACCGTCTTTTCACTCTTTGTTGTGTTCATCGCGAAAATTTCAAGCCACTTCAATTGAGCGTCCACCAATACATGAAATCACTGTTGATCAAAACAGGGAAAGTGAAGACGCACTCACTACTACCGGCGTTCACGCCATCGTCAAGATAGCAGCGCTATTATGGATGCTCATGTTAGGATTAGCCGAGATGAGACGCGATATTCGCCATTTTTGATGACTTGAGTTAAGCTGGGCCACCATACGTGGCTGCTTGGTGATCTTCATGCAGCATTAACAGAACGTTTTGTGGCAAGGTTGAAGGTACCACCGCACGGTTTTCTCATGTTATACACCCCTGTTCTATCGAAAGTTCACTGCGTCACCCAAAATATATTGTTAACGCTTCGTACACTCTTCATGGCCAACCGTTAACAGTGAACAACAGCACCTTTTTTTCGCGTTTCAATTCTGATATGTCTCCAAGACTGCAGAACTTCATTCAACACTGGAAAAAATTTCACTTTCTCCTGTTTCGCCCCTGACTTGACAGGGCATCAGTGTTTGCAATGTCACTTCCTTTGCAGTATACCCACTGCGAAGCGGCCCCATGACGTTAAGGAATCTTCTTGATTCTCGTACCACACGAGTGCTGTGTCTTTCAAGGAAAATACTACACTGGTCTGCTGGGTCGCCACGTCGCACTGCTAGTATTTGCTCACCCGTTCGGAGCGTATGAGCCAGGCATCCACATCATCGCCAGATTTGCCACTGAATGTGCGAGGCACTACGAGATCTAGACACAACCAGGAACCAGCAGCGGGAGAACCTGGCACTAGCAGCGCTGCTGGGACTAGTGGAAGGTCTGCAGCTGGGGGGATCCGGTTTCCTCCTTCAGCTTCCAGTGGTAATGGCCTAAACACGGTGCGGCTGCACATCTGGTTCTTCTTCGTTTTTCAGGACCGTTGCTGTTTTCAGCCGGTCTGGAGACGGAGGCTGTACACGGTGGGGCCGCACGAGCGGAGTGTATGAGCACTCTGAATGGCGGATGCGATGTTCGCGAAGTGCTCGCAACCGTTCGGAAAAACAGAGGGATTCGATGGCGACTATCATCAGCAGGCGACACAAAACGTACGCTTTCGCCCTTGTGGGCTCAATTAAAATAAAGTACGTGCACTGTTACGTTCTGTTCTGCGGCGGCATGAGTTGCATGGTTGTGGTCGTGGGCGCTAGACACTCTACAGAGGGGCCTTAACCTGCGTGATTGTTGATATTCGCTTAAGCTGCCGTATCTAGCATGCAATCAGCCCATCTGCTCTGGGTGCGTTCTGCGTGACGTCGCCGTGCTTGTACGTTCCCGCGCTTCAGCTTGTAAGAACATGACGTTCCCGCACACGTTCCAAACCAGAATATTCAAGTAGGCACGCTGACGACGATCAGCCATCAATCGCGAAGTTGCAGGCATGTAGGTCGAAGCAGACAGACACAAATCGCAATCTCAATTCTCCCCCGCCACCCGAAACGCTACTCCTTTAGAGCAGTGCCGCGGGCCGCCCTAATGAAGTGCGCAGCGCCGGCACTATGTGACAGGGCCAAAAACCAGGGCTCGGCAACCAACTGCGGCCGGGCCTCCTGCGCGCTTCCCCGCACCACGACCAAACTCTCCTCCACCCCCCCCCCCTTCCTTATCTTGTGATAATTTATCTGAAGGCTAACATTGCAGTTTTGGGCTGCAGTAGATTTTCGCTTGTAAGCACCACCCGTTTGTAAATTGCAGCTTTGTGACATTTGTGCTAAAAATACCCAGCACTTCTGTATATCGATCTATTCCAGTTTTTTACATTTTCCTCGATTTGCCCATTTTTTTTCTTTCTTTACCAGTGCTGGATTTATCATCCTACCAAACTGGGAATGTGCAGATAATTGCAGGTTGTGCAATATTATGACTCATGCACAGACCAGTGGGCAGGCACACATTTCATATTGTCGCGACGTGAAGAAAGAGGTCGTATTTTACGAAGCTGAGAAAGCAGCAGCGGGTTGGTCTTTTTATTTACCACGCGCCTGTGAGGTCCTAGTCTTTCTTGTTGTTGCTTTCTACATAAAAGCGTGCAGATTGCGTATGCACTGTCACCTTCGTCTTTCTCGCAGGGCGCACGTGGCAATATACTTAACATAACGAAAAGTACACGGCGTGAGACAGCATAAAGGCAAATATTTCTACATTGCACACAGACATTGTTTCGATGCTCCCTTTACCTAGAAAGTTTCACCCAAAATGACACAAGAAAAGACAGCAATCATACGACAGTGTACAGTGAATATGGGAAGAAAGATGAACGACATAACATCTAAATTCTCAAGTGTTTCCCATTTATTTCTCAAGCAGCTGTAGCCTGAATGGTAATGAAAAGCAGTTAGAGTCATCCATGATTAAATCAAGAGCCATACTAGCAACAATTCTTTGACACCAAGGTCAGAGTGTGATGAAAACAGCACGCTGTTCGGTTCATGTTTATTACCAACTCACATGTACTTCGCAATGTGCCCATTGTAACAGATGTCGATCGATGAGATGCCTAATGTGAGCTGAAAACACCAAGGGAGATGACGAATTGCCCATTTCGTTGATTTTTACACAAGCCAACTATGTAATCAATAAATGAAGGGAATTCAAAGGGCTTGTTTTTTTGTTTAACTCAATGTTATAGAAAACCAGAAGATAAGTAAGCCGGTAAAGGCATGGAGACAGTTAACTATACTGTTTTAAGTGTATCGTAGCCGTTGTGGTACAGATGTGCATAACAACAAAGTGGACGAAAGGCAAGTTCCACCGTCAAGCACCAAACCTGCAACCTTCAAATGATGTACCTCATGCTCTACCGTAACTCATGTTGTATAGCATTGCCCACATTATCCAAAGGTGGCAGGTTCAGTCACTGCTGGGGGCAAGTTGTTTTTCCATCAACTTTGCTTTATGCACATACATATCACAACTATACAAATACAACAGTACAATTTAAGTCCCCTGTACCTTTCCTTATCTTCATAATTTTCTGGTTTTTATTATCCTGCATAAGTGAAACTGGAAATTTTGTAATAAGAATGCAGCAGCATTCAAATGATTTCATGAAGGGCAATGCAAGCTTGAATGCCACAATGGACCATCACTTGAACACTAACTGGGTCTGAATAAAATAATCTGATGGTCATCACATCTAACTCAATTATCAAGTCCAGCCACTAATAATGCATATGAACAATGACAAATTGAAGTCTACACATTCAACAAATACCTCTTTATTAAGATGGTTTTTACAACCATACATGTTATTTCATTTGCTTAATTTGGTATCACATTTTCACCAAGCATACAACTACGATGCCATTATGTCTTCCCTTGGTGTTTTTATGGATACGATTGCAACACTATATGTGGTAATTCTATCTTTTGTACAAATGTACATATTGAGGATGGGTATTTTGCTTGTGTAGTTACCTCATAAACTACTTCCCCTTCTGCTAGTATAGTTATTTGCTTTTGCTGGTACATATTCCTGTATTGCTCCTGCATTGCTTCATGCAAGCTTTTACCCGATCTTCTGTTTTTAATTACTGCACTTGATTCAATGAAATGTAAACAGCAACTGACTTACTAGGTGTCAATAAACGAATTTTTCAACTCCATATGACACACTGATCGTGAAATTTTGAAATTATGTGAGGATTGGCTGTGTCACCAATGTAATTATAGTTTTACTTCAGATCCACCTATGAATATTCAGTCGAAATAGCTTAACCTCTGCGGTTCCAGACTACATGTAAAAGAATGAAAAACAACATTATTGAAATAAAGACTGCTCGGTTACAATGGAAGGAGCCAGGGCAAGGGAAGAGTTGTGTGGGTTCTGACACTATACACAGCTTCATGCTTGAACTTTTTGGGTTGCACTAAAGTATATACATGGCTTCACATCAACTACCTGTGGCTAAAGTTAGTCGTTCACCACATAAACACTGCCCGAAAAAAATTCTTGAGTTTAGCATTGCATCGAGCACCTTTTGTAGGGCCCTGTTGGCTATTGCAGCTTAACGGTTGCCAATTGGTTTCCAATTACAGACTGCAAAGCCACGTCTCCCATTGCCATATGATGGGTCTCTTGTTAAATGATCGCAAGGCAACTCTTGCCAGACACTGCATGCACTTGTAGTTGGAGTTATTGTCTCGCTAACTGTATCAGTTAAGAAGGTGTTTGCGTCCTGCTGGCTTCTGCACAGGGCAACTGTTCAGGCTTGTTGCTATATTGTGTAAACGTACGAGCTCATGTGACATGGCATGAGGTCCACATAGGTTCTTGCTCCTAGATCAGGTGGCTTGTGTGTGGTTCTATGTTATCATACCTACGACATTGAAGAGTAACATAGCCACATAAAGACGTAGGGCCCCTGGGGTGTTTCACTGAGTCTCGTGCTGAATCCATTTTGAAGATCAGTTCCCATTGGGTATACCTCACTTACAGTCTGCCCCCTCCCGCTTAGGTGCACTCAATCCTGCTTTGTCAGCCAAACTAGCACAACTATCTGCGAGTACTTCACTGAATTAGTAGAAATGCAATATAGTGCATGTTATGAAGCCGCATTGCTGACGCACTAGTATTTACTAACTTATTCCTTAATTCGTTGCATGCATTTCGCCTGAGGGTATTGGAGAAAGAGGGTTCCAGCAACAATAACATATGGACTGCACGAAGTGTAACAGTGCCTACAATCTCAGCCTTACAAATCCAAACACATTGCTTGTGTAACAAAATAAATGGTCTGAATGTTACTTGACCATTTAAAAAAACAAAACAAAAAACATGTAGCATCCAAATGGTAACAAACACAAATTACGCACAGATACATTGTTGGTTACGGTAGTGTATGCTCACAAAATACATAAATATTCTGCCATGGTATTAACTCCAGATAGTTCAGACTAAACAAAATATGAGTGACATGTAGCTTGCACAACTTCAATCAGCTGTTTTTCTATTGATTCACAGCATGAAAGCACAAAAAATGTGGCTAAACCTTGGTCAGCTGGATTTTTTGGTTTAACGTGGTGAACAGCAGCAAAAGCTATTGCATTTTTTAGTTAACAACTTTAGTAGAAAGAGACAAGCCCTGGAGCATGAAGTTATCGACCTGTTTTAATTGCACTGCAGTTTCAAATTGAGTCTCACAAAAAAATGCATAGATATGCATCATATTGGCACTTTAGGCTGCTGGAGCTGTTGCCTAAATAATAACTTGTTTTTTCAGAGCACAGCTTTCTATTCTAACTGGTCAGTATGCTCAGTTACACTCATTAGAGAGGCATGAGTCAGTATGAGTGCGTGGAGAGTGAGTAAGTAGACACGAGTATGAATGTGAGTGAGTACTTTCAAGTGGGAGTGGGCATGAAGCAAATTCAATCAAATTTACTTTCATCCTGTTATACAGAAAGGACTGTGATGAAAATCTGTCTTCAGAACAATGAATGTTGAGAAATCTGATCACAAGTGAACTTAGCAGCGATTAACAGGGCTCTATGTAAGCAGAGGAACACTCACATGAGCTTACTGAGAAGCTTTTGAAGTAATACTTTAGGTCCATAATTTACTCTATCAATTTGGTGCAATGAGCTATGAAATTCAGTCTCATGGCATGATGAAATTGTAGTGGCACTGCACATGGCTTGAAGTCTTCTATGTATTGCAGCTTAAACCTTACCGTGGTGCTGACGGTCTATGGGGCGTCACTTCTCACCTGCTTTCTTAATTCATATGAATGCATTGACAGTTTCACATTGCTTTCAGCACTTGGGCAATATTTTTTCGGAGAGGTAGTAACACATGTATTTATTCTTTGTTTTTACTGTTATTGTGTTCCGCTAAAACCTTACTGTTACACTTTTTCCTTCGTAGCAAGCCACACCTTCATGTATGGCAACATTCTTAAACCGTTTCCATCATTTCAACACACCCTCACAATGATGAGCTGAGCTCATCGACACAGTTATACCTCTTCTACAGAAAGCAAGTAGGCCTCATTTACACAGAAAAGAGTCCTTCGGACGCCGCATTTAAGATACTCTAAATAAGTGATCCCAGTTTTTTTATGGTTTGAACAAACAGTGCACTAAAAAAAATTAAAATATGCTCAAAGCATGCATTGTGATAGAGAGAGGACTGAATTCTGGCAACTGTAAATTCAAAATAGCTGCAGCTCTGTTAAGAAAAACAAAATGCATGTTTGCCAGAGCTTTATGAAAAATGACGAATTTTACTTCTGCTAAGAGTGTGGCTCCAACTACATAGAATTTATGATTAAATTTATTAAATTTAATAAATAAATTTTATGATTAAGATTATCATTGCTTTTTAACATTTACTAGCAGTGGATTCTGGTAGATGCAAAACCCCTCCCCAGGCTTTATCAACTGGCTCGCTTGTCCCTGCGCATTATGATTTAAAATTTCAGCTGAACATGTTCTGCCCTGAAGGCTGGAGCCGTTGTGGCACTTTCTGTGCAGCAGTGAAATCACTCTTCTGCATATTCACAAAAAACATTTTGCTTGTTGTATAAATACATCTGGAATCAAATATGGAAATAAGAAAAAAATCAGTATTTTTGTATCCCTTCTGGCAAAAAGTGTGGCTGAAAAGGGGTGATACTGATTACAAGCATGGTAATAATATCACGGTACATGACCAATCACCTAAGTAGTCCCGGAATGTGCAGTGACTTAATAATGAAAACCAAGAATAATTGTTTGCTATATCCGACTCTTGACAAATGTACTCATCACTGCAATGTTGGTGTCATGGTAGCTTAGTAGGCAAAGTGTTGTACTGCTAAGCATAAGGAAACGGGTTTGATTCCTGGTGATGGTGGCTGTATTTCAATAGGGGAAGAGAGCAAGAGCACCAGTTTACTATTATGAGCAGTGTGAGAGAACACGAGTGGATGAACAGAGAAATGGCTGTTGTTGCACTATGCTTTATTATCACAATAAATTCACACGCAGCTAGTGATACAATCAGCACTAGCAAAGTGGCCGACGCAACGCTTAAGAGAACCATCGTGCCCTTTGTTCAAAACAGAGAACATAGCGCGCACAACATGAACATAAAAACCAAAATGGCGCGTGGCACAAGGATCTTGGCGCTTTTTCACTGAAATATATGGCAGCGTTGAGACGCACCGCTCAATCTTTCCAGGCGTATTCGTCCCTAAAACCCGTTCACCTACGAACAAAATCTTCGTATTTTACACCTTTGGGTGTTTCCATCAGCTGCTGCAGTGAACCACGCAACAGTGTTTGAGGTTATTTGCCATGCATTCCGCGCTCCCCGCCAAAGTGCTAAATATAGTACTTATTTTGGGTTAATGTTAAAGAGCACAAGGAGAATTATCTACAATATTTCTTTACAGTGCATTTTAAACGTACTATGGCTTTTGTGCATAATGTCCCAGATGATATGTTAGTTTTTGGGGCTCACATTTGTCCAACAAAGGCTTCATTTATACTTTACAAGTTTGGCTGCTGAATTATTTGCGAACAGTACATAATAAATGTACGAAATTTCCATTAAATGACTGTCTAGATTGTGCTCTTTATGACTGTGATCATCCGAACACACCTGATTCAGTTCAAAATAGGAATAGTAGTCGAGCTATTCGAATGACCTAATTGAATTCTTACACACACATAGCTTTCTACCAGAACACAAATAAATATATAAAACATAAAAATCAACTTCACAGTCCTCACCAAATAATTGTTCACTAGTCATCTGCTCTCACCAATGCCTGTACTATAAACCCACGCAATTACGTACCTGCAAAAACTGAAAACTTATGATTCTTTAATGTGCGAAATGTTCTAGTCTGAACACAAAAACCATATGCATGCTTATCGTCCAGTTCAAACTGATGTCCATATATCAAAAATGAAGGTACTCCAAATTCAAATAAAAAAACTCCTACAAGTAGTGTATAGACCTGTCAGCTCACGCAAATTAAACCACTTAGTAGTTGCACGTCACCAAAAGATGTACTTGAACCACACAGGTCATAACTTTTCAAACAGATAGTACGTGGGAATACGCTCAAAGCGTGCAACAGAAATACACTCAAAGCGTGCATTTTCATAAGAATAGGAATGAAATATGGCGACTGCGAAATAAAAATAGCTGCAACTCTGTTTAGAAAAAGAAGAATGACAAAACGCATGCTTGCCCAAGCGTTGTGAAATGACGAATTTCACTTCTGCTGAGAGTGTGGCTCCAACTACACAGAATAGCCTTTTTTTCTAAATTTTATGTAGAAAATTATCACAGCTTTTTAACATATACGAGCACTGGGTACTGGTAGATGCAAACGAACCCCCACAGGCTTTATTCACTGGCTCCCTTTTCCCTACACATCATTCTTCAAATTCTAGTTGGTGCTGGTTGATCTAAACAAACTCCCACAAGCTTTATTCACTGGCTCGCTTGACCCTGCACATTATTTTTAAAATTTTAGTTCGACATCTTCTGCACTGATGGCTCGAGACCTTAAAGCACTTTCTGTGGTGCAATGAAGCGTAATCAGTTCTCTGCACATTCACGAAAAAAATTGCTTGTTGTATAAAGACAGTTATAATCAAATATGGAAATAAAGTAAATCAGTACTTTTTATTGCTTCCGGCAAGAAGTGTGGTTGGAAAAGGGGTGATACTGATTATGAGCATGATTGAAATAGCGCAGTACATAACCAAGCATCTAAGTAGTGCTGAAATGTTCAGTGACTCATAATAAAAACTTAAAATAAATGTTTGCTGTATCTCTCTTTGACAACTGTACTCATCATTGTAACATGGGTGTCTGGGTAGCTTAGCAGGCCAAGTGTTGTTCTGCTAAGCACAAGGAAAGTTTTGATCTCGTGATGCTGCCTGCATTGTGATGGGTGCAGAGAGCAAGAGCACCAGTGTATTTTTGTGAGCAGTATGAGAGAGAACGCAAGTGGATAGGAATGGCTGTCGCCGCACTATGCTTCCTTATCACATTAAATTCGCAAGCAGCTAGTGATACAGTCAGTTGCTATTTTGCATCAGCACTAGCAAGGTGGCAGTGGCAAGGCTTAGTAGAACCATGATGCTCTTTGTTAAAAACAGATAACGTAGCGCACGCTATAAAAACAGAAAAACGAGGAATGAAGCGTGGCACAAGGATCTTTGCACTTTTTCACAGGAATGAATAGCAGTGTTGAGACTCGCTGCTTGATCTCTCCAGGTCTATTCGTCCAGAAAACGCATTCATCGACGAACGAAGTCTTAGATTTTGCACCCTTTCCAGTGTTTCCATCAGCTGCTGCCATGAACCATGCAACAGCGTGTTCGAAGCTATTTGCCGTGCACTTCCGTATTCCCTGCCTTAGTGTTCATAACAGCATTATTTCAGGTTGGTGTTATAGAACGCGAGGAGAATAATCCACAAGATCCCTTTAGAGTATGTAATAAATATGCTATGCCTTTTGTGCATATAGTCAAGGATGATACGCATGCTGCTTTACTGGGCTTAGATTTGTCCGACAAAGGCTTCGATTATACTTTACAAGTTCGGATTTGTGGGGTTTAACGTCCGAAAACCAACATATGATTATGAGAGACGTCGTAGTGGAGGGCTCCGGAAATTTCAACCACCTGGGGTTCTTCAACGTGCACGTAAGTCTGAGTACACGGGCCCACAACATTTCCGCCTCCATTGGAAATGCAGCCGCCACAGCCGAGATTTGATCCCGCGACCTGCGGGTCAGCAGCCGAGTACCTTAGCCACTAGACGACCGTGGCGGGGCGACAAGTTCGGATGCTGCATTATTTGCAATCAGAACCTAATGAAAGTATAAAGCTTCCATGACACGATCGTCTAGATTGGGCTCCTCTATAAATGTGATCATCCTAACACATCTGATCCTGTTCTCAACATAAGGGTAATCGCCCAGCTATTCGAGAGACCTAATTGGATTATTACACACACATAGCTTTCTACCAGAGCACAAAGATATGTAAAACATCAAAATCAACTTTACAGACCTCACCAAATGTTTTCATAGTCATCTGCTCTCACAAGTGCCTGTACTAAAAACCCACACATTTAGGCACCGACAAAACCGAGAAGTTATGATCCTTTGGTGTGTTAAATGTTCCAGTCTGAACTCAAAACCGTACCCATGCATAACATCTAGTTGCATAACGTCCATGTACAAAAAATTAAGGCACCCCAGATTCAAATAAAATACTCCTACAAGTAGTTTATAGACCCATCAGCATATGCAAATTAAACCACTTTGTAGTTGCACCCCAATAAAAGATGCACTTGAAGCCCACAGGCAACTAACTTTTCAAACAAATAGTACGTGATAGATGCAGATAAATCCAGCTTTTATAGTTTGATCAAAAAGAGCACCTGACTGATTACCTGCATGGATTAATTAGTAATACAAACACATCGCATGATGTACAACACATAAAACAACACCTAAAGCTGCTGCAACCCACTGCAGGTATACGCCAAAGGACGCTATCGGTCCCTCAAATGCTGTGCCGTCACCATAGAGGAAAAGAAACAGCAAAATAGTTCAGAAACAATGAAACATGCATGACAGCGATGAAGAGGCAATGAAACTAATGCATTTCACGGTGTACTCTGGACACCGAACGCAGCAATCCAATACGTTCCACGTTTGTGTTCAATGAACATGAGCCCTATGTAGATTTCACCTGCATGGGATTACTTGCGAAGTTAATGGAATGAAACACACACAATTGACAGCACCTGACACTCACGTACAAACCACGCTTTGTGCCTTTCTATGGGTGACATTACATCTAAAACCTAGCACTGGTCTGCCGCTTTTCGATGAATAATTTCTCAAATGCTAATTAACTCTCGTACTAAAATCACAATAACATCCATATTAGCTTCTTTTATACAGATGGCGATTAGACCTCAGCTCATGCTCAGTCACTTCATGTGTGCGTCATGTTTCAAGTCGAACACACCTGAAGACGTCTCTTGTCAGTGCCTTTTTCTCAGCCTATGAGCGACAGTGCAAAATAGCTCACGGGAATATTTTACTGGCATGAGCATCAAAACGTACCGGAAGAAGCCTCGAAGAAAACTGTTTGGTTAATACTGGTCAATTTGATTTGCATTAATTAAAGGGTTCATGGCAAAAATATACAATAATAACAATAAAATGTGCAAAAGCCAATCTGCAAGGTACTGGAAAGGTACAATTTCGGCAACTCGGTTGGCTTTTGTAACTATCATCATAACTGCCACGAAAGTTTGGTACAGGTTGTTGTGACAGTTGTATGCTAACAGATTTTCTATTGAACAAACAATTTTGGTTAGTTATACTGTAGTTTTCCTTATATGCATAAAGCTTTCAATTAAAATATGGAAATACGTAGGGAACCGCAGCATTTTTTTTTTCACTTGGCTATCGATAAGGTTTCTCTGTGTTCAAAAAATATCAAGAATACTCTCGCATCACGACTTCCTTTATTTGAAATTTTCTGTGTGTATTATTTTCACACGTTAGACATAAACGCTACCTGAAGATGTCATTTATGACTCCAACATTCTTGCACGTATCTAATACAGCACTGCATGAAAGCAAAGCGTGCAAGTGCGGAAAAAAATTTGTACCAAAACATACGTGAGCTAGACAGCAAATTCAAGTTTGATGGCATTCCTGTATCGAGATGCCAGATACACAATAAATCTCCACTAACACCACCCATTCACGGCACATTTCAGAGCACACAGACACCGCAAATAACTTTTGCGTCTAGCACCACTGCAGAACATCGCAGGCTCATACCCCGACCGGTATCTCGTGAGCAAACTTTGACAACTGGGGACGCGATCGAGCACTTCGGACACAACGCGATCACCCCATCATATTGCCCACGGCAAAGCAGCAAACCCGCCGCAGAACATGTCGAATGACGGCGATAAAGTTTATCACTGCATATTGTGTCATCGCCCAGTACTCCTTACGAATTAACCACAAACACGGCACATACAAATCACAAGCGCTGCTTGCAGCGATCGAACACTTTTGGCGACAAGTATGTGTCATCCGAAGATGACACCTGCAGATTTTGACGTTCCGGTTTCCAAGTCAAAGCAAACGATGACGCGAAACACACGAAATCGTCGGCCTCCGAACCTCGCTAAACACAACTCTCCGTCGGGTTCCATCGGCGATCGCAGCCAGTGACGAGAGCAGGAAGGTTGTGCCGGCGTGCTGCCTTTCAATGAATATATGCACACATTAACTCTAGTGGTAATTGCAATAACGCCCAAACAAACTTTTTTTACGCGGCTACCGACTAGGCCTTGCGACTCACTTCGTCGCTTCAGCCTAGTTTCATGTTTCACGACCATCTCGGACTTGCGTGATGACGTCATGGGCCACCGTTTTTTTTATCCAATCAGCAACCTAGAGCGCTTGCGGGCTCCTCATCTCCCAAAGCTGTCACCGCATCTAGACCGGTTGAAAACCGGGCCCGCACAGAAAAAACGGAGCGGAACCGGGCGTGTGGCCGTACCGCGGTTTTGCCTTAACAGGGGTTGTCCAGCAAGGCGGCGGCTTTGTCCTAGATCGGGAAAAATTATGTTGCTTTGTAGGTTACGCAGCACCTCCCCACAAAGCTGTTACGGTTGAATAGAAGATGACTAGGTTTATTCGCAAAGCGAGGATGAAAATGGGCAATCTAAAGTAAAGATGAAGTCTTCAGGCCACACCAGACAACCTCGTCTTTCGCATCTTCGTCACCGGCCCATACCAAAGTCCGACTTATACAGTAGCGATGATCTTCCTTTGCTTGGGCCACCGCGCGTTTATATACTGTGGCAAAAAAGATAATCTGACCAGTTCTTAGGGGACTGAATATGTAAAAGCTTCTTCCGAGCTGCCTGTCGTCGTCAGTGACTTCGTGAACAGTCGGAATTCCACCAGGAGCTATAAAGTACTGTCTTCGCCGAGTGAACAGCAAATTCAACTTTTTTTGCATGTTTCTAATTACTGCGCTCCATTTCATAGCTTTAGTGTCATCACTATCTGGAGAGAGGGAGTCTAAAGCAGCTTTTAGGTCGTGTTTAAATTTTGCATACTTTATAAAGATTCGGGCATGGGAACATGATGGTTTACCGGGGCAAGGGATATCAAACATTATAGGAAAGTGGTCACTGTTCGAGGTGCATTCAAGGGTATTCCACGATGTACTAGAAATAACGGATCTTACAATGCAAAACCTAACGCGGAGCGTGAGCGACCTCGAATAACTGTGGGAGTTCTAGCGTTGCGGCACAATAACTTGTAGTCTACCAGCCAGTCCCACAACTGATGGTCACATTGATCTGTTCTTAAACCCGAAAATGCATGGTGAGAATTGAATTCACCAACTATATTTTTTTTACAGCCTGAGGTAGCAGCTGCATTTAACAATCTTGTGTCTTGTACGGCCACAGAAAAGTCGCGTTTATTAGCGAGAAAGGCAAGTATTCTGGGAAGGTAATATCTAACGTGAAAATTTCGCAGTAAGAACACATACATTTGTATGAAATTTTAACTTCTAAACTAATCCTATTGTTTATAACACACGCTGAACTCACGCCTTTGGATGGGCAGTTTATTCGAAAGGATTGGAAGTTAGGCAGTTGAAAAAAGTGATGTGTCGAAAGCCAAGTTTCTTGCATCGCACTTAAGGCCGCATCGAATTAAAAAGATATGCATAACAGATCTGTTATGGATGCGTGAACCGATCAGCAATTCCTATGCGTAATTTTAAAATACCCTATAATTTCGTGAGAAGTGTTTCGGGAACTGCCTTATTTAACATACTTTTTTTGTTGTTCAGCTGGTGTTTCTTGCTTTTTACATGATTCGGCGAGCCAGTTTTTTTCAATACAGGGCATGTGGAATGGTTTAGATGTTCGAGGTCTTGGTTCATATCTTATGTAGCCTGAGAAAGTTTCTTCATGTCCTTGCTTTGCTTCTGAATGCCTTTTCCAGGGGGCCCTACAGACTGTGCATCCGACTGAGTTATCTCAGGTTTTGCCTCACTTGTCGGGTGTGCATTTTGTGAAGCCGTACTTATATGTATCTGAGCTTCATAGACTTGTGCCATTTGGTTATTTGTAATATGTGACAGAGACTACCACAGGGTGGTAGCAAGGCGTTGTATTGCCTTATCCGCAGCGTTTTCTATCGTGTCCGCAATCGACAAGGAAAGTGATGTTTTCATTGCTATTTTATGGCGGGATGCTTCACCAGCGTACCCTTGAGTTCTACCCGGAATTTCAGCAATGGCATCTTTTCGAGAGCATCATCTTTTGTCTCGGATTTCAAGAATTTGTATTTCACGTACTTTCGCTGAGTGATTCGGGTTATCAAGACACTGTGCTTCATGACAAAGACAGCCCCTTCATTATATTCTTACAGTCATTAGAGTTGAGCGTCTCGCCGCAAGTTCTACATCTAGGTACCGACCTGCATCTTTTCACTGTGTGTCCATAATGCCAACACACAATGCACTATAAGGGGCGATGTCATAGCGGCTCCACTCTGTATAATAAAGACCACGCCTTGATTTCAGCTGGGTGATTTGATTTGGCAATTGTCAAAATCACGAACTCAGTTGGGGCCTTGTTCTTATCAACAACTCGACTACATCTATAAAGAGCTTTCGCAACTGCTTCCGAAAACATATCTAGTATCTCAGTTAGAGTCAACTTGACATAAACGCCCCGAGTGAGGCCTTTGACGCAAGCTAGGTGAGGTGGAATGACGCGCTCACTGAATCGGCAGCGAACACCAAGCATTTTAGTAGGTCTTCAACACAGAGCTGGTCAGACGAGAAGCAGAGAATGCCTCTCTTGCCAAACTGTCGGACCTCTGTGATGTTTTGATAGTGGACTGTAGGGGCTCTCAGCTCCGTCTGAATCACTTTTGGATTCTTTTCTGTATGATACCTCCGTTGCTTGGGACTGATGCCACAGGCACGGATGAGATGTCATTGAGTAGAAACAAGACGACCGGTAATTCCTCACCTGGACCCTAGTCCAGGTGAGGAAAACGGCATCTGTCTGACATTACCATCTAAAACACTCTCGCTAATCATATGACACTATCGGAACTCCTATCAAAAATAAATTCAGTCACAACTACTAAATGCTTCACCAAACACTCAGAACAGACAACGAAATGGTTTTGGGACGTAAAACCACATTATGATCATTATTAATAAACTTACCCGCATTCTACCGAAAACTTCAATCGACACGCCACCCATGTTATTCACCTGGTTTTGCATTGCCTCCGCGTTCGCGCCACCACTGTCCGAACCACGACGCGATATGATGATGTCATCATGTAACCTTACGGCACGCCACGCCATGTTGACGTCGCAAATTTTAGTGTTCGTTCACGTTATCTCGTAATTACGATTTTTCGCACCACTCGTCCCTCAAACCGTTGACACAGAAGACTGAAAATTATTTTTCGCGTTTGATTTGGCATCTAAGGCGATCAACGCCTTCAATTTAATGAACGGTGTTGTGTCGTGAGTACCAAAGTCGGAGCGTCTTTGATGTTGCAAAGTGTCGCCGGATGGTGACAATGAAGCGCTAGAGACATTCCAAAACAACGAAATATTGCCTGGCGTCAAGCTTGTGACCTAAAAAATGCGGCTGCATATTGTTATGTACACTGCTTTCTGCTCAGTGGTTATTCTACAACTTTTAATCTGTCTTGTTCTTAATAGGTATAGATGAGGCAGGTCTAAATTCGGTGTCAAGATTTAAAACATAAAATTATATTTACAGCTTGAAGAGGAGATGAATAGGTAGCGTATAGGCCCATACTATCACTTTCGTGTTGAGAAGCATCCTCCGATTCACGTGGAGGAGGCACGTCACTGCTGCAGTCGAAGCACTGCCTGTTGGTTTGCGGGCCTACTGATTCAGAATTACCATGCTGTGGAGTCGCTGTCTAGAGGCGCAATAATTTCGGCTTACTTTTAGTGGTCGGGTCAGGCACTACAGATTAATCTTTCGGACCCCGTCCCTTCTGAGATGTCTAGAACCTGCCGCTTTGACAGAGCTTTCCTGGTTATTAGCTGTACGGTCAGGTATTTTAGGCTCCTCGGGAAAATTATTGGCAGAGAATCGGAAGCAGGCGTTAGTTTTTGTGCGTGAATCAGGATGTTTCTCTTTTATTCTGATTTAGATGTGTCGGAGATTGCGTCTTCTGGCGAGTGCTTCGCCATGACATGGTCAGTAGACTGTGAGACTGTCAGATCTGGGAATCGCGCATCTTCCTTAATGGAAGCAGCCTGGTTCACGGGGAGCCTTCAAAAGCGGCGCACGCTTCGTAAGAGTTTCGCACCGCGAGTTGCAGTTTGATACCAAAGTCCACTTGCCATTTTCAAAGCGTTCCCAGAGAGAAGGCCGCTAACGCGTACTCGGAGCCATATGCAGCTGCGAGGTATATAAGTGCTGAATAACAAACCACGAATCAGCAAAATAAATGCACTGGCAGGGTGTACAGACAAAGGACAACGCGTTTCTATATCACAGTAGTTCATGCACGCCAGGTTTTCACTAAATATCTTCCTTTGTGCGTAAGTTTCTGACACCCCTCTCCCTCCCCCCCATTATGTAGCACCCTGTCAACTAGCGTGACAAAAACTACTCGTGGGTCAAGGTCATCGGCAAACACAATCTTCCCGCGCCCTCTCCTTACGCGGAGCAACGAGCATCAGCACTCATCTTATTCTTGGACCATGGTTTTATTTCACAGCAAAAATAAAATCTATGATATGGAAAGCACCTACTCTTCATTGTCAACTGCTTCACCATCATCGCGTGCAATCGGTATCTTGCATCGTCATCAGTGTCAACGTCATGGTCACCGTGAGCACAGACAAAACACAAAAACGAAGAAACCCAGTAGTTGGGAAGAGATACGAGCAGAAACACGTATTCTATTTCATAGGTTTCGATTGCTCTTACGTATTTTGTTTGTCCATTTTCATGACAACAAAATGAACGTTGTAAATATACTCCAAGTAGGAATAAATTATTTTTAAATAGCACTAGGTGGCTACAAATGACTAAAAAGCATTCGTTGTCTGAATTTCCCTCGGCAGGCTGCTTGCCATTACGTTACGCATGAGCGGTTCAATAAAGCAAGATGCTTAAATGAACCATGATTTCCAAGGTATATTGACAAAATCACCAGTTTCAAAACATGCTCTAAATCAACACTGAGGACCAAACATTTTTCTCTATTGGTGGAGCCAGATCTTTACATCCCAGCGCTAAGCGATGTTGATGAGTATATACAGATGAGAAGATAGAGCGCATAAATAATGCTCACACTATTCCCCCCCCCCCCCATTTCCAAGTGGCCATCCCTGCGGCATCTCATACGGACACAGGACGTTGAATGAATGGTTTCAGACACAAAACAAGCACAGTGTCAGATGTACGACAACGACAATCTCAAGAATACTGGACGGGGATGACGCGATAATTCACGGGCGACGTTTGTTCACTAAATAAATAGGGCTAATGCACCGGAACTGTATTTTTTTTGCATAATTTTAGAGTGCTAGTGGGCGTCCAAAGCAGGACTTCCTCCTCACGACTGAAGAAAACGTCGCGATGACAGCTCTCGCAGTGCTGTTTGCCATCTAAATGACTAGATTCCGTGTAGAGGCGTGCACGTTGCTAACATTCTTCAAGCCTTGAATTGACTTGCTCGGATAGGGTGTACGAGGCGTTACTTGGAACACTCAAGAAAGAGACGTCGATGTCGAATAGAGGTGCGCGGCCGTACACTAAATAGAAAGGAGAATAACCAGTGATTCCAAGAAGAGCGGTGCTGCGTGCAAAAGTCCCAGAAGGAAGAATTGTGTCCCAGGTTTCGTGGTATGGTCCTATACACATTAATAATATGTCTGTCAGTGTACGATAAAATCGTTCTGTGAACCACTTCGTTGGGGTGGTAGGCTGAGTTTGTTTTGTGCACTGTGCCACACGTTCCCAGGAGGTCTTCAATGATTGTAAACAGAAAGGACTTACCGTGTTCCAGGGCAGGGCAAAACGTGATACAAACGATTGATTAATTTGTGGTGTTGAACGTTCCAAAGCCACCATATGATTATGAGAGATGCCGTAGTGGAGGGTTCCGGGAATTTCGAACACCTGGGGTTCTTTAAGTTGCTCCTTAATCTGAGCACACGGGGCTACAACATTTCTGCCTCCATCGGACATGTAGCCGCCGCAGCCGGCATTGGATCCCGCGACCTGCGGGTCAGCAGCCCAGTACCTTAGCCACTAGACCACCACGCCGGGGTAACGGGACACAAAAGTATCGTGATAGT